>NW_024369262.1:4719439-5184439 GCF_014805655.1 Passer montanus | reverse complement strand
GGAATAATAGCAGCCATTGAAATATCAATGGTTTCTGCAGTTGGAACATCATGCAGGAGTTTTAAAGGGATTGGATGCAGGGGGATGGGTGTGAGCACAGATAACCTATGCAGATATTTTCTTTTTGAGATGACATCTGTTTAGTTGTGTTTATAAATAACCTTTGAAGACAAAAGAAATGGACAAAATATTTTCTTTTTCCATTGCAGTAATACATGAGGTGCCTTGGGAATGTGTTATCTTCTATCCATTTCCTTTTCCTCCTCTTTCAGTTCATTGTACACTGATTTTTCTCCCTCTAGATATGTTAGGACGGCAGCACGAGGTATCCATTACCAAGTTTGTTTCCCTGAATGCTTTCTAGCAGGAGGCACAAGTACAATCCACTGAATTAGAGGAACCAAGCTCAAGGGTGAGAGCTTTATCAATAAAGTCCCTTTATCCAGCGAGAACAATTTGTATGCGGGAGGCTTTTAAATAATATCTCCAAGTGCAAGTCCTGCTAAGCCTAGGAGGTAGGGATGGTTCAGTGGCTGATTATTTTGATGTGGGCCGTTCTTCCTCGAGGCCAGCGAGCCTTCAGGTTCCTCCAAGCCTTTCGTGGTGTGCACTTCAGTGTTATTCTTTCCCTGAGAGTGCTGATTAGTGACTTGCGGTGTGGATGCTGATTTATCGCGGCCCGGAGCCGCCCCTGGGGGCCGAGCAGAAACACTCATGAAGGAGCCCTGATTAAAAAGAGTGGTAATGAAGACAAATGTTTCAGAGGGAGTCAAGAGCAAACCAGGCCTTGGCATTCCCACTGCTCCTCTGAGCTTTTGGAGAGGAGGTAACAGTGGCCAAAGGAAATATTTCCCCCTTGTTGTTTATTTCTCATGGCACTGGAAAAATTTTTCTTTTCCTCCTGGGTGTTCTAACTCTCACTTGTTAACTGCTTTTCATGCAGGGTTGCAATTAACCCTTGGCAGATACTTACCATGTTCCCTTTATATTCAGTCTATACATAAAGAAGTTTTTATGTTTTGACCTGTTAACCATTTTAAGATTCTTTAAACTTGACAGTTTCATCTAATTTCTCACGTCATTAAATCGTACTTTATTTTCCAACAGTCCATTCACAGGAGGTTTGGTGTTTGTTTGATATCTTTAATCATCTTTTTTCCACACTGCCCTTTTTAATAAGGGAAAAGAATGACAAAAAGTAATGCTTACAAACCAGGCTCTAAATCAGAGAGGTCAGAAGGTTCCTATCTAGTGCTGGCCGTGTAACTAGAGACAAGTCTCAAAAGCACATTGGTAGGTTCTGCATGGTCCGACACTTCTATTAATCAGGAATTCAGAACAAAAATAAATGCAATTATTTCACCCTATTGTACTTTCTTGGTTTTAATTCTGTGGCTTTTTCCACTTTTAAAGACCAGCCTGGGCTATAATTAGTGTGTGAAGTAAAAGCTGAGTATGTGGAAAAATGTGCCCTGCCTTTATTGCTCTTTGCATTCCGCATGCAGGGGTTAGATGGGTCTGTTAGATCCATCCTGATCTCTGCAGGCTCTTTCTTGTCAGGTTTGTGCTCGTGTGAGGATGCTGTTGATGCAGGGAGGAGCTGTGTCTGCTGCAGGAATCCTCAGAGCAGCAGTCACTCCCAGCTGTGGCTCCTCAGCAGGAGCTGCTGTGGCTGCCCTTGGAAGGGGCAGCACTTTGCACGTGTCCTCTGGGGTTTCACCAGGTTCCTCTGAGTCCCCCTGAGGGGCTGCCCTGCCCTGGAGCACTTCCACGCCCCCTCCCCAGTTTGGGGTTGTCTGAAAGGTTGAGCAGAGTGTCCTCCCTCTCTTCTTCAAGACTTCAAAGAGGACAATTCCCAGCACAGCTCCTGGGGTGCTCCACTTGGACCTGTCCATCCCTCCTCTCTGGGCTTGGTTGTCCAAAACAACAGGAAAACAAAACCCAAAATGCAGCTGGGAAGGTGCAAACTGTGATCCTGCAGCTCAGCTGAGCCTGCTGGGAGCTCTGTGGGCACTGTCCCTGTGCCACCCTCCAGCCATGCCCGCAGTCCTTGTTCCCTTCCTTTGGGAATCACATGCAGAGCTGGGCACTTCCTGGCCAGTGCCACATGTGGATGGCCCTTTGCATTCAGGGAGAATTTCAGGGCATTTTCCAAATGTTAATTAACTTTCTCATGAAATTTTAGCTCATGCTTTGCTTTAGAACAACATTCTGACCTATCATGCCAAAAGGTTTTTTTCTTCCTAAAATAGTGTGATAAAGGAACAGTTCATCCAAGAAAAAAAAAAAAAAACAGGGAGAAGGGTTTTCTCTGATTGACTGGCCTCGTTCATGATGCACCCAAAAGGTCAAAAACTGTTTTGAGAAAGTATTTTAAAGGATGGGTCTGTGTTTTCTCTCTGTCTGAGAAGCTACTTGAGCTTCCATGGTAGTTCTTGCAGAGTTAAATAAACTCACCGTGCATCTAAGGCTGCTCTTTACTCTTACACTGATTCTAATTCTGATACTTCCAAAGTATTAGAATGTAAACATTGTCCAGCATTAGGTTGGAAAAAGAAGACTAAAATTAAGGTTCCTTTATATATTTTTGTCCAACTGAATTGTTTTTTAGGGCAGAGACAAAGAGTGAAGCAGCACTGCAGAGCGTGCGCTCCATGATGAGTGAAAGGTTGTGTGATTTGATGCCAGATTTCTTAACTTTTATTATTAAACTTTTTAAAAATTGCTTACCTACTTAACTTTGAAAATCCAGCTTGACATCAGAAGCTTTCAAACCTGGCTGTGAAATTTTAGAAGTGGCTTTTGAAAGTTATTTCTGAAAGCACCGTTTTGTAACCCTCCAAATTCCATTGTTTTAGTTCCAAGCGAACTAATCTACGTTTGCTCCACAATCATCCAGAATTCAGGAAATGCTGATTACGTGTGGCTAAGTGAAAAGTCATGTGAGCTGTTTGATGTGAGAAACTGAGTGTTCAGGGAGCTCCATCTCGTTAGCAGCAGTGGCTGGACCATGAAGAGATCACAGCAACTGGTGGGAGCTCGGTGGCACCACCTTTGTCCCTGAGCCACTGCACTAGTCAGAATTTTGGAAATTTTTGGGTTTAAATCTGATTAACTTGTGGGTGTTGGAGAGCTAGTTTGAGACTGGCATTGCTGCACTAGTCAGTTTGCATCACCATCAGCTGCCCACTAATTATCAGGAAATTTATAGCTGCATTAGGTAAATGTCACTTCACTGCAGTGGCCTGGAATAAGAGTGTTTTCTGCTCTGAATTAGCACCATGGGCACGTCTCAGTGAGAGTCTATCCAAGCAAGGAAGGGTTTGATTTATGCACAGGCTTATTAGGGCTTTGAGAAAGGGTAGCTGAAAGATGTTGTATTGCTTTTTTGAACCGTAACGTCTCCCCGTCGTAAATGTGTGTTTGTTTATTCATTAGGCATAATCACATGGAAAGTGTTTCAAAAGAATTTGCTAATTCCAGGATGGAGCTGCATTCAGCAAAGTGGGATTCTGTGTGTGCTCCATCTGCAGGAGCTCTTCAGAAGGATCATCCAGAGCTGGGATGGCTTGGTCTGAATTCCTTCTGGAGAAATTCAGTGTCAGGGGATGTGGTACTTCTGCAGATCTCAGCAACTCTTCTCAGCTGGGCCAGAATGAAATCAAATCTCCTGGATTCTTATTTCTAAGCTGCTCAGTAGCCTCTTTGACAGAGATTCTGGGCAAATAGTCTGTAAGGGTGTACCCTTGCCCATGCTGATGCACAAACCTCTCTTGGAAAAGCTGAAGGATCTCACACTCCTAAAAGCCCAGTAGAAAATAAACTTGAATGTTAAAAAAAGCCCCACATTCATTTTTAATGTACTGGAAACTAAGTTCCCAATTCTTCCCAGAAGATGATTGTGGAATTCATGGTGCTTCAGGGTGCTGCCAGAGTGTCTGCAGAGTTGTCACCATGAATTCTTCATAAATACCAGGGTGAGTGATGGCTGCTCCTCTGTGAATGACGACATCTCAGCAGCGCCAACACTACAAAAATAAAATTAACCACTGAGAAATGCTGGCTAAATTCTAGACAAACTTATCCTTTACATCTGTTTTTAGGAACTGGGCAGCTTCAGTGGTCCTTTTGCAGCAGCACCCACTGCTGGGACGGGGAGGTTTGCTGCAGTTAATTAGCCACTGGAGGGGATTTAAAGTAAGTCGCTGTCCAGTATTAAGCACTTGCCTTCCCTTCTGTTTTCCCTCTTGCTGCTTTTATGGTTCAAAGTGATGCAGATCAGACAAAGCTTTTGCTGCATTCAGCCACCCTTTCTTCTGTGTCAGGAGCACCAGCACTGGCACCCAAACCACCTACTTCAAAAGGGTCTTTGTGTTAGATAAGAGCAGACACTTACACGTCCTTGTCAGAGGAATATCGTTCTTACAAAAACCAATTCTGCCTGCACGTCTGCTCAGGGTTGTATTGAAGTTGCTTCCCTTTGTTCTTCCTAAAATACACTCCCCCAAAAGCCCCTTCTGCCAGAAGTCCCAATTCCAGCTTGCAGTGAAAGGGAACAGTTGGAATTCTGGAAGTAAATTCAGCCCCAAAGAGGGTTAATGGCACTGCAGGCATTGAAACTGTCCTGTGAGGGAAGACTTCATCTCTTGCCCCTGCACAGTTGATGGTCTTGAGTTCTTCCCAGTGCACTCAGCAGGAAAACAGTGACAGGTTTTTATATACTGTATTTCAATATTTAGTTATGGGGTGGTTTTCTTTGGGAATATGAATTTTTGGAGCAAGATCAAGGCCTGAAAGCAGACATCAGTCCCTGCACCTTGAAGGCAGGTTTTTTTCAAGATACCAGGCATGGCTCTGATGCTCCCTGGAACTGCAGAGAAGTCTGTCTGCTCCAAGAGGCAGCCAGGGGAAGCTCTGTTCTCCCCTGCCAGGCTGTATTTAGCTGTGCACCTGAAACCTTCGTTTTCATCATGAAGTTTTATTCGATTTATCACTGTGCCAGTCAGATGTCAAGGGTCAGTAAGAACTAAATATCAACCTTCTGTTTCTCTGGTCATTAATGCCCAACCTGCCAAAGTTTTATTGAAGTGCTATGTGCAAAAGAAATTCTTTTTTTCCTGGCTAGAGAAGTACTCAGTGCTTGGCAAAGTTGAAATTCCACTGATGTAAATGGGTATCTTCAATCATAGCCTAAAATTGGGCATTTTGCTGAAGGTACTATTTCATTATTCGAAGCCAGTATTTGAAAGGATCTTGAAACCTTTGCATGAAAAGATGGAAGAGTTAAAAAAAATAAAATTAAAGGACATGACAGAGAATCTGCTGGAGTTAAAAGCTGTTGTTACTGCATCTGTCTGTGTGCACACACCTCTGCATCTTTCTAGTTTGCTTTGCTTGCCTTGGAAGCAACAAATCCCAGAATCCTGCAGTGGTTTGGATTGGAAGGGTCCTTAAAGCTCATCTAATTCTCATCCTGACACCTTCCACTGGACCATGTCCTGTCCAGGCTGACCTATGCAGTAAATAAATTATTTATTATTTAGCAGACAAGCTGCACCTCCCTGTTTAGTCAATAGGAACAGTGTGGATAATCTGAGCTCAACAAAGTGTAAATGACTTCTTGGAATGCTGATAGATCTCCACCAGGACTTGGCAAAAGGAATTGTGTAAATCCTGTAGCCTTTGCAAGGAGCTGACACAGCAGGCAGAGGTTTGGAGCAGCTCCTGGCTCAGTTCCTTCAGCATCAGCTGATTTTAGGGCCTTTCCTTGGCCATTAGCAGTAGGTTGTGAGAAATACGTTTTTTATCTCTGTTTCATATTTTATAGTGATTCACAGTGATATTAAGCTCTTTTTCCCAGTGGGAGAACAGGCAGCAAAGTCTGGATTCATTGACAGAATTCTCCATTCCCTGGCAGCAGTGATGCCCTGTCCAGGGATGAGTTTCCCCTCACAGTTCCTCTCCCTGTAGCTCTGAGCCCATCTGAGTGCTACATCCATATTCTTTTTCAACCAAGATCATTCTCTATTCCAGAAGTTAAAACATTCCTGAGATGGCAAATGGCTCGGAAGGTTTGCTTCAAAAGATGCCCAATTCCTGGGTGTATTTATAGCCCTCATTGTGAACACTGGTCTCCAGGGAAACAGGTGAGCTCAGGGCAAGTGCAGGGAGAGGGAGAGGAGGCTCCAGCACAGCCATGGCAAGGGCTGAGCCTTGGGGTGCCCCAGCCTGCCATGCTGGAGGCTGGATCATGTTTTGTTAGCTGGCAGGTTGCTTTTCTGGAATGCAGGAGTGTGTTGGATCCGTCCCTGTAACAGTCAGAGGAGGGTTTCTCATCTGCAATAGTAAATTAATAAACAGCCAGACTGTTCTGGCATCAAAGTTTTATACCTGTGCTTTTCTATAAGAAATGACCTTATATAATTAGGTACATTACAGTGACATGAATTTATTATATATATATAAAAAATGGAGCATTGGATATTGGATATTGTAAAATCTTGTAATATTCTAACTTGGAAGTGTTCTGACAAGCACTGTTTGGGTAAAAAACACATTTTCCTCTACATTTAATCTGATTGATCATTTTGCAAATGTGTCATTACTTTGATACAAACAGAATTCCAGAATGGATGAACTGACTCCTCAAGCACCACATGGCAGTTTTGATGCTGGTGATTTATTGCTGCCTTTTACCGTGTTTCATATAGAGCTGCTCAGAATTAAACATGCTGCTTTAAAAATACTTGGTGCAGCATTCCCAGAACATACATAATTTTGAGCAACTTTACTGACAATTGCTTTTTTATGGGCCTTGATGGAAGCAAAGGACAATCTTCCCATTCCCTGGAGGAGCATCTGCCTTTGCAGACAGAGACACTGCTGGGGTTTTATGCAGGCTCTGAGTACAGCCTCCCAATTTGGGACCAGTTGTGGAGGTAGAGCTGGGCTGCAGGGATGTGGCAGCTGTCCCCTGGGAGGGCTGGTGACACTGGAGTGTGTCTTGTGCCATTTGTGTGGGATGTGGCAGCCTGCCTGGGGTGGGATCCTTGGCATGGCAGCTCCCAGTCCTGCATCCCCTTTCCCAGGACGCTGCTGAGTGGAGCCCCAGTGTGATGTTTACCCTCCCAGCTCTTAAATCCTTGTTAACCAGCTTGACAACATGAAAGCAAGACGTGGGGGGGCTTTTATCTAGTCAAATATTTTTGGGCACCGTGGAGGGGGTCAGAAAGGAGAGAGCCAATGACTCCACAAGTGTCCCAGGCTCTCTTGTTTCTCGGTTCCTGCTCCCCACGACAGCTCCTTGAATGCAAATAATGAATGTTAATCCAGCCTCATTGTTCCAGGGTCAAACACCAAAAAAAAAGGAATCAGTCAGGGTGCCAGCGTGGTAAATCGTGTTTGTTTGCTTTGTGCATTAGGCTGGGTTCTGCCTCCTTTTTTGTGAGGCATTTTCAGCGTGTGCTTTTCGCTCCCCGTGTGTGAGGGAGAGCAGGGCTCCAGCTGGGCTCACTCCTCCTCCCGAGCCGAGGACTTTTGTCCTCTATTTGTTGTTATGCAACATTGTGCTGCCTTCAGTGATGAAGGGGGGGAAAGCTGGGCTGCCAATACGACTGTGATATTTGGATGATTTATCTGGTTCCTCTTCTGAGTAACCTAACTTTGACATTACCCGTGAACTCCGAGCCGTGCTTGCGTTGTTCTTGCTGGTAGAAAACACAGCAAGGATGTAGTGGGTAATTGAACCCAGATGCACCGAGGGCTGCTCAGCCAGACTGTTATTTTAGCCTACACTAGTAGGTTTTTAATACGAGGTTGACCTTACTTTGAAACATTCTCAAAATACCATACTTTAATATCAATTTATACACTCTTGCTTTAAGAGTGGGGCAGAGTCGCTGGAAAAAGTAATGAAACACTTTCTACCTGTTAATGCAGGAGATAGAGAAAGAGTTTTGGAGTTAATTTATGTGTCTAAGGGACAAGCTTCACATGCTGCCTGTCTAATTGGGGTTTTATCCTATGCCTGGGGTTGGGATTGGGATCGTGACCATCAGGGAAAACCTATCTGTCAGCTTTCCCTGGGCCTGCCCCTGCAGCAGGAGGCACACGGGACAGGAGGCTTTAGGTGCTCGGGGGTAGGAGGATTTACCCCTGGTCCATATCAATAAGTTATTAAACAGAGTGTAATAGCCACGGTAAATATTAATCTTAATTATTTTTAATGGGAGGTGAATGCTTTGTTTATGTGTTCTGTGAGGTTAAGCTGTGTTAAACAGCTTAGAAATGCATTCCTGATTTAAAAAAGAAAAAACAAAAAACCCAACCAGCCCGTGCTTCTCTGGCAGGATGGTAGTTTGATTTTGACATAGATGTAATGTACTTTCCATACCCATGCTGTGTTTTCCTAAAGGAGGAGCTGCTAATGGCAGGAGGGAGCAGAGCCCTGTCTCCCTCCTCAATACGTGCTTTGTCAGTAACAACTGAGCACAAAAAAAAATCTGATGTATAATTAAATTTCCTGTGAAGATAGCATACCTATTTCTGCTTAAACAGAACTGGTTTTCATTTATTATTGCTCCACTCAGGTGGAACTGAGCTTGCTGCCTTTCTAATGTGTCTGAATAAGTATTCTTTAGTAAAGAATAATAAAGGAATTAAAGTTTTGTGGTTGTACATCAACAGCTTGGAGTAAAGTAATAGCGAAACAAGATTTTGTGGTAGATCTTGAAGTTAAATACTTAAACTAATTAATTTTTTCAATTTCATTCTAATTTAGGGCTAATTCTTGTAATTGCTTGTGGTGAAACAGAGGAGGGGTATTTAAGGGATATTGAAAGGGAGAGGGTTGAAGTTATTTTAAATTATTCCTCATGTATTGCTGTACCCAATGATGTTGTTCCCTCCCAAGCCTGGTGCAGAGCTCGGTGTAAAAACCGAGCCTTTAATCAGAGTGATGGTGGCAAACGGCTTCAAACCTGTTTGGCTTTGGGCACTGCAGCCTCAAACACAGAGAGCAAGAAATTAAAAATGGGTTAGTGTTTTTCTTTCTGTTCTCTTATCAGAAATGTTCACTCAGACTATAACAACTGTTAGAACAAGATAACAACTTCAGGCCAGCTGTCAAATGTTTACCATTATCAAACCTCTCCCTAGGGTAAGATGCGACTTTGGCTCGCCTCACCGGCAGTAATTTAATTTTTCCTTCGTTCTGACTCGGAAATGGCAGCATTTTTCAAAGCTTCCTCCCACTGATGGCTGAAATTTTCCTTGTGAAATGATTTCCACCAGTCTTGAATCTTTCTTGCTTCTGCCGTCTTCACCTTTACTGATGGTTCTGCAACTCATCACCAGCTATGCGAACTGACAGTTCACATCCTGGGGCAGCAGCCGGGGCTGGCCTGCAGAAAGGAGCAGCCTGACCAAATTTACGCTCACAAGATCTCTTAATTCACAAAAGCATTTGCTCCAGTTCCTGCTCTCTGCTGCAGGGGCTTTGGGGGGGCGAGCAGGAGCGCTCGGAGGGGAGAGAGGCTCTCTTCACACTCTGCTGAGTGCACAGCCTTCCGAGATGAAAAACAGACGGAAAGAGACATTTCCAGCCATCTTGCTGATCTGTGCAGGGGTTCACTGAACTGTGCAGCATAGCACCAGACCCATGTAGCATTTAATGTGCTAATTTCTCCTTTTTTTTTTTTTTTTGAGTGAAGGAGTTTCTCATTTTGTTGACAAGCACATTAAAATTAAAAGTGGGAACAGTTAAAAGAGAACCTAAAAATGTAAACTCGATACCCGCTGATTCCTTCCTCCTTTGACATCAGAGCCATGGAGAGATCTGCTTAGTTTTGAAAAGCCTCTGACAAATGAGAATAGTCAGAATAAGTTTTCTATTTGGTCTGAACTGCACGGAACATCGTGATTTTTATTTTTTTTCCCTCCCTCACAACCTGAAACACATGCCATATGCTTGCCCAAATGCTTCTCCTTCTTGTGCTGCGAGACAGATTCGAAACTTTTGTTCCATTCTTTTCCTGGAGAGGGATTTTGTTCCTTCTCCCACCCAAGGCAGTTTGCAGCCAGAGAAAAGTGATGCTTCCCCTGGCCACCGGCACGGCCTCCTACCAAAAGGTCACTCAGACACTTTTTTTGGGATTCTTTGGCTCTCTCTTGAAAGCTTCTCCTAAGAATAAAGCATTTTACATTTTTGTGATTACTTTGGAGGAAAAAATGTGCTATAATACCAGAATATAAATGCAGGGGGAAACAACATTCCAAGTAACCTGATCACACTCCTGTAGTATTTGCTTTGGTGCTTTCCTGTCATTTGCTGTCCAGTTGCTTAAGGAGCAGCTGCACGGTCTGCTAAATTAATAAATGTTGTAGGCAGAAGTTGAGACAGAAGAAAAAGTGTGGTTTGTACTAACACAGATCCTGCTCCTGTTAACTGCTATTCTAATTGAGGGCAGGGGAATCTCTTTACCCTTTTTCATGTGCAAAGCAGTTCTGTCTCTCAGCACTGGTGGGGTTTTACAAAATAAATAGATAGAATATATATATATATTTGTAATGGGATCACATGTCCTCAGCATTAACTCTACTTGTATGTTCTGTTTTTGGAGCTTTTGGGCATTGTGAAAAATATATGAGAGATTTGCAAACAGGGGCAAGGAAGGGTCAGATGTATCAAATCCATGGATTCCAGCAAGCAGAGACCCTGCCTTAGAAATGTGAATTAATAGGAGAGCTTCCTTCTGCACAGACTTGGAGGAGCACAAACTAGTGGGGACTGGTCGAGGTATTTGTCATCCTAATAAACTGACAAAATGGAAAAATAAACACCAATCTTATCAGTCTGCATTTTTTGTTGGGGATGAAAGTGTTTGAAGAAAAATCATAAAGGAATCCATGGTAGCTCAAGGAGGTTAAACTCAACAGTTGTTCCCTTTGAAGTGTATGACCACGAGGTTAATTGCCAAAACTGCTCGTGGAAAAGGTGGTAACAATTTAACAAGACTGTACAACTGCAGGACTCAGATGAATATCAGGTGTTTGCAGATGGGCTTGGTTGTGGGGGGGAGGTTTGGGTTATTTTTTGGGATTTTTTTTTTTTCACCTAACAGGAAAAGGGGAGAAAAAGCCAGAATGAGAACCAGGGGCCGGGTCGGCAGAAGAAAAGCCCGACTAAAGAGCCAATAATTCCTTGTTTGCTTTGCCAATGAGGCTGTAATTGGGCAGGAGGTCAGCGGCTCTGCCTTCTCCTGCTCCTGATTTCTCCATCCCAGCCAGGCTGCACGGGGCTTGTGCTTTTCCTCCTCACAACCCCCTTTATTCCAGGATTTATTCCTCTCTGGGTTCGTTTGTCCCTTTCTGAAAACTCCACACTTGCACATCTTTCTTAATTTAGTGGGAACAAAGTCTTTAAGGCTGGAATTCCCCGAAGCCCTCCAGAAACCCAATTAGGTCAATGCAATATCATAATTGGGAAGCTGAAATCCCTTACCATTAGTTACACTGGGTAAACAGAGATGCAGAAGTGTGATATGAACAGAAGGAGAAGAAATTCTTTTAATGTTGCTTTGCACTTCCAGAGAGGGAGAACCTTTATAATTTTAACAATATCATCAGGGTATTTTAATTTTGACAACCTTCTCGGAATTCAGTGGGGGTTTTTTTCCATGGTTACATTTTATATCTATAGCAATTTGTGGAACTTGGAAAAATGTGTACAAAGAGCAGCTTTTTCAAGCTATTTTCTTGTAGACAAAGAGTTGGCAATGCCTGAAAACAATGAGAAAAAAAATCTTTAAATCGTTAACTAAACTCTTTGAACCTCAAAGGAAGTTTGTTTATGATGGAAAGCTTGCTCACCAGTCACAAAATCCCTATTTACATTGGTTTTTCTGTGTCAGATACCCTTAATGAACTGCCAGTTTTATTAACAGCAACTCAGATAATACTTTGATGGCTCAGTGCTCAACTGAGGCATTGGCAAAACTCTGAAACCTTTGTAGTACAACACCATTTACACACTCAAAGTAGCCAAAGCAGCAGCCTGGATCCTCAATTTAATGCAAACTACAATTCCTCCTGGGTTGTTTTGCTGTTTACATATGGGGCATTAAAAGCAGAACCTCTTGTGGGGAGAATCCTCCCTGTGCAGCAAGTGGAGCTCTGGGCTCCAGCTGGAGCATCCCAGGATCTGCTCTCCCCTCCCACAGCCAGGAAATGCTGTGTGCTGGTGTTGGGCTGTAACTCAGGAGATCACAGCTCCCTGCTCTGGTGAAGAATTGGGAATTGGGGTCGTGGGGAGTCACCCAAATAACGACACTCTCAAGCACAGCTTTTACCCTGTTGCTCGTTTTTATAACCAGAATTAAGTCCTGAAGTCGGGTGTCTGTGAGAAGTGATTGCAGCTGAAGGGTGAGGGCTTAGGAACCTCCAGTTCATCTTTTCCTGTGAGATCTGAGAGCTCGACTGCCTGCCAAACACTTGAAATCTGCTGTGGCATCTTGTCTGCCATGAGCCACTGATGTTTTTACAATTCAATTATGGCCCTTACCCTGTTCCTGTGCCAGGGATGTTATACAGGAACCCCAATTCCAGCCCTCCAAAATGTCCTGTTTTTGATCAAACATACAATTTATAGCAATGGTGTTATATAAATGTAATTCACACCTCTGAGAGGCAGAAAAGCTCAGTTTACAAGGGTGGTACCTCTGCAGCATTGATTGAGACTCTGCCCATGAATACAATGGCGTGATGAAACCAAATATTGCTTAGTCCAGACCTTATTTTTATTATATTTCAAGCAAAGGTGGTCTCTGATGGGATCCAGCAGGTCAGTGTGACTCAGCAGACAGAAAACCTTTGCTTTTTTGGGCTGCCAAGCAAGTCTCAGCCAGAGCAGAGAGGAGCCAACCCTCATTCAGATTTAAACTTTATTAATATTTCCTCTTCATTATAAAAACACAAACTCACTGCAACACAAGAGGGGAAGAGATTTTTAACATCATTTTATTTGTTTTCAAAGAGGGGCAGAGGGAGAGGAGAGAGAACCAGGCTTTGCAATCTGCATATGCAAATCCTGCTGTGATTCTCCTAGACAGGAGGAAACCCTAACTCTCAATAGATATTTATTTTCTAAATTGGCGACAGACATGCGAGCGAGAACGTTCAAATGACTTCAGCTCTCTTTCTGCCTTCATTATGTCAGGCTTGCAGATCACATATGGCATTATGGAAATCACTAAATGAAAACCATATTGATCAGCATTGAGAACAAATGTAAAAAAGCTGGGCTGAAGGAGGAGAGGTGGAGAACTCTGCTCCTCTCTTCAACCAGATAGGCCCTCGTTAAGGCCTTTAATCATTTATTAATGTAAACTCCCTCCTTCCCTTTCCACTCAAATTACCTCAGCCATAGAGCATCCTGCTCCATTTATCTTTTAATGTTTCCTTTATTTAATTTATTTTTAAGCTATACATTATACTTTTATTACAAAATCAAGGTTTGTTGTTTTTTTTTTTCCTTTTCTAAAGGACAGTATTGAGCAAGCAGATTTGATAAAAATGCTCCTGCCTGAGCAGTGAGGGGAAGGAGCAGGAGCAGGAGTGGTTTTTGGAGTGGTTTTTCTGTGGATGGCAGCCTTGGTGTGCCAGAGGACTGGCAGTGAAAAGGAGTGTGTGTTACAGAGCCTCCCCCCACTTCACGCTGTTTGTAATTAAGGTTGTGTCAGCATTTCCATCATAAACCCTTGTTTACAGGGTTTATAATTCAGCTGTGAAAATTTGCTCCAGGCCAGATTTGACATACAAGGGCTCAACCTCACAGTAAAGGAGGTTTCTGCCCTCCCTCCTTCCCTCAAACCTAAAAGCTACTCAGCTACTGCCTAAAACCTTTTTCAAAAGAAGAAAAAGAAGAGAAAGGTGTAGTGGTGGGGTTTGGGGGAAAATTGGAAAATATTATTAACCAAAAAAAGCCTTGGGCCAATTTCCTAAGTAGCTCTAAAAATCCTGTGGAGACCTTTACGTGACTGTGCTGTGCCAGTTTTAGGAGGTTCGGGGTTTTTGGTCAGGCAGGGGATCACTGACTTGCAGTCATTCATCAAAATCTTGAGTGATGGACATCTCAATCCTGGTGTCCATTTCCTTGAGCACTCTGTCATTCCCTCGCAGTTTAGTTTGCAATTTCCATGACAATAATGAAGGGGTTCTGCTCTGAAATTCATGCTGGCTTCTGCTCGGGCTGAAGCTCTCGCTGGCCCGTGGGGTATTTCCCAGTCAGCTGGGTAATGTAGGCTGTTCTTAGGGATAATAATATACTTTTTACTTGGAATCTTCATCTTTCCCACAGCAGAAATAGTTTCACTGGCATTTTTTAATCCATTTGGTTAAAAAAAAAGCAGTTGGATTTGTGAGTACATTAGGAGCAGTTGGGTGCCTGTTGCATGTCGATATAAAAATAATTCCTAACAATCATGAAGAAGAGCCAGAATGGTCTCCCTGTGCCCCACACAGGTGAGGAAGGTGGGAATGAGCAGGAAGCTGCACTGGGTTGGGGTGCCAACCCCAGGTCTGGCTCCATGTGAGCCTCGTGGGCTCCCGGGCACGCTGCTCCGGGAAGGGCTCGTCAGCCCGGGCTGGGAATTTCTGGGCTGCTGCTGTCAGTTTTAGTTAAATCCTTATCATTTTAATGTTTTCATATTCTCTGTGATAACAGACTTCAAGTCTCAGCCATGGAGATGGCTCCTGATTGATATGGAATGATCCTGGCGTCGCACGCTGCGGCGTGGACATCTCATTTATTTTAAGTGGTATTCCAGATTTTTATTTTTTCCTTCTGGAGGAGACAATTCCTAAGAGGCAACAAAGATACATACAGTGATGTATCTCTAAAATATGTGTGTAAAATGTATTCTGCCCTTCCTCTTTCTTGCACACTCACCCACTTCCAACTTCTTTTCCTCTTTGACTCGCATTACAATCCTGCTTTCCTTCCCCTGCTCTCAACATCAAACAGTCCATAAATTACAGCAAGAGTGCTGTCTGTGGCAGACATACAGTCCTTGTTTGTGGCAGAAGAGCAGAGCATTAAACAGTGAGTGGACTATGCAGAGAGCTCTCTCTCTCTCCCCGTTCCCAGTGGGAGTGTTGTTTATAGAGCATTATAATTTATAACTGAAGAGAGTGGATTTAATTTCAGCGGAGGGGGCTCGCCAGCGGGGCGCCAGCCTGCAATCATATGAATCAGCAAGCTGCAAACTCTATTGAATGGAAAGTATTATCGCTGGCCACAAACGGACACTGTTTCTCCTTAAACAACTCCCTCGGTGCAGGAAGACGTTGTCTTCATTCATCTATTTTACATATCTACTCCTGCTTTAATTTTGCTGTTTCCTAAAAGTCTTTTTCTTTTTCGGGCGCATCTTTTCTTTTTTGCTGCCTGACTTCCTGGTCTGACATTGGAAACTGATTATTGTCTGGATGTTGCTGATTTTGTAGCTCTTAAAATTGCCTTTGCTTCTTAGCGTGTGTGTTTTGTTTTTAGTTTCTGAAATGCCATTTCCCTCTGATCCTGTGTACAAGCAACTTTTATGGGAACCGAAGTTAAACATGCAAACAAGAGGATGATAATCCATTAGCATTAATATTGTAAAATGGTAGTCAGATTCAATCACAGGAAGTTTTATTTAATCATGGATGTTTTGTGCCTTTCTCTTGCACAAATGGAAACTCTTTCCCCCCCTCCCCTTTAGTCTTGGAGAAGTTTAGCATTTTGTCCTTTGAAATAAGACCATCAAATCCATAACGAAGCTGGATGAGTTTCTGAAATACTTTCAAGCTGCCTCTGCTTTGATTGTGTTTTGTATCAGTTGTTTCTGGGCTGTTTAGGAGAGGGCTGACCCGTGAGGTGATGTTTCCTATAAGGGCTTTATGCAGCTCTTGTAATTTATTAGACATTTGCAAGCAGAGCAATAACACAATGCATTAACAGCCTGTGGCAAGTACCAGTTTTACATGAGTTACTATTTTTCTTTAGCTTCTTTTTTTTTTAATGAAATGATGGCTAAGCTTTAAAAAATCCCCAGCAGTGGAATATTGAGCAGGTTGGATGGAATGATGGACTTGTGAGCTGGCTTCCTGGCAGCTAATTGTGCAGCAGAATACCTGAGATCTGCTCCCTGTCTCCCCTTCAGAACAAAGTTTCTGTTGAAGTTGCAGCACATTTAAGGAATAAAACCTTTTCTTTTTAATCCTAAGCCACAGAAAATGCTGCTGCTGTGTCCCAGCTGGGCAGGGGTGCTGGGAGGGCACCACTGCCATGGAAACCCTGCAGAGCTGCTCTCCCCTTCCCAAGGGAGGATTTCCCACTGTGGGAGGCTTTAGGGGAGGCTGTGTTAATGGGGCACCAGGGTGGTGCTGCTCCTCCCTGCCCTACATCAGACCTGCCTAAGGAGCTTTGTGTGTCTGGTGCTGATGGAGTGGGGCTGCCCTGCTCTTCCCCAGCACAATCTGTGCCGTGGCATTCATTTCTGGGCATTCAGAAGGTGATTTTGGCCTCGTTCTGCTCTCCTTCCCCAGGAGAAGCATGGCCTTGGGGTGGCAGATGTGCTGCCATGGCCCTGTGAGAGGCAGCTCTGGAGGTGTTTCCTCCCCAGAAACCCCACTGCTGAGTTCCTGCAGATATCGGCAGTGACAAATGGCAGCTTATCTAATATCTCTGAAATAATTGTGGCTTTTTTGGTTCCATATGCTCTGTAATTTTGCCTGACTTAAGACGGAGTTGTGCAGCTCCACATTGTGATGGATCTGGTGGAAGCTGTGCTTTTGTTCAGCAGATAGAGCAGGGGCATCAGTCTCTCTTTGCTTTGCATTGCATTTATGAGCATAATAAAGTTATTGCCCTCGTTTTCACAGAGAGATTGTCCTGCATTAGCAAAAAAAGCCACATAAATTATTTGCAAATGAGTGGCTTGTTTTTGCCTATTGATTTCCCAGAAGTGGCAAAATGCTTTAGCTTATGTTCACGACTATTTATAAAATGTAAAATGTATTTTTCTCTCTGCCTCTTGGCACAGACAGGGAAGTTTGTTAAAGGATTAAAGGCTACATCCTACTGTTCCTCCCTTCACCATTCCACAGGCTTTTAAACAGTCTCCTTGACTGTATTTTATATGCTTAACTTCATGCTGAATTCCAAAGGTACATGAAATAATCGTAGCTCTTGAATTCCGTAGCACCACATTCGGCCCTTTTGGTCCCCTCAGGGGGAAAAAAATGTTGTAAAATCCAAACCTGTAGGTAGATTGGAAAGATACAGCTCTGTACCTTCCAGTTTCACCTCATTACCTCTTTTGTATGTGTAAGAACTGTTCTGCACTCCAGAATGATCATGTTTTATACTGTTTAAATTTGAGTCAGAGCTAGTAAATATTTTGGGCACGCAGAGTAAACTAGTTAGTGTTTAACTTTGGCTTGCAGAAACCAAGATGATTCACAGTGTTAACATTTTAATTTCTTGTTCATTCTGAATGCAATGAGAATGAGTTAAATTTGGCATTTTAAATCAGTAAGGATTTAATCACCTTTTTCGGTGTAATTTTCTCAGCACTTTTGAGAACATTTAAAATGCTGGTGTACTGTAGAAATATTTTGCACTCTGGTTGGAAAATAGGATGGTTTGTAGCTGGAGGTTTCCTTTTCTCTAAAAGAAAATACCTACAGCAAATGTGAGCAAAAACTGCTACGTGTTTCAAATGAGCAGGAGCAATGTCACCTGAAGTACAGTCAGATGCAATTGGAGCATTTTGAGTGCAGCAGAGCAATCTCTTGAGGAATGCTCAGTTAGGGAGGTCTGGCTGGTTTTATGTAGTCCAAAATTACTTGATCAAAGAATTTCAAGAAATAAAATGCAGAGCTAATCTTTATTGAAAATATACTTTTATTTTACTAGGTGACTTACTACTGTGTAACACCCCTTATTTGGGGTTACATGTGCTCCTGCTGTAGGTCTTGCTACAATAAAGACATTTTTGGGTTTGCTTTGATGAAACTTCACAAGAGCCGTCTGTAGGGGAGAAATACAATTTCCCCTGTGCTTTAATTGTGCTCTGCCGTGTGTTTGGCTCAGTTAACCCAATCAAGGGAGCTGCACTCGGGGATCTGAGTGCATCTTATCAGCACTGGCTCCTATTTTCCCCCCAGTGCCTGAATTAAGATGTGCTGGGCAGTTTTATCCTCGCTCTCGGCGCACGGAGCGCTCGGGGCCAGGCAGGCACACGGACATCCCCCGTTTCTGTGCCTCATTTATCCTCGCTCTCGGCGCACGGAGCGCTCGGGGGGCAGGCAGGCACACGGACATGCCCCGTTCCTGTGCCTCGGAGAGGGGTCATGTCCTTATCAGAGCCTGTAATTGATAACAACGTGGTGGTTGGAGGCAGCCCGGTGACCTTGGCACCGCTTTCCTCACCCCCTCGTGCTTTGATGTGGCGGGGATGCGCGGGTCAGGCAGAGGCAGCTGCCTGGCAGCGCCACGTTGGAACACTTCTGACCCCCAAAAGTCACCAAAATATCCATGTTTCTTCATTTAGCATAATTAATACCTGCTATTTCCATTGACTTTGATAAACTGAGTATTCCCTCCCTCCCCCCCCCCCCCCTTTTTTTTTTTTTTTGATTATTTTATTCCCCGTAGCTTTCAGTAATCATTGCAGGAGAGCTGCAGTTAAAATGTTTTACAGACTCTGAAGAATAACATGTTTGGGAAAAGCTCAGATCAAAAGTCTCAATTAGGTCGCAGGCTGGCAGGAAGCTTATGGCCACATTAAAATGGGAAAGTTATTTCATTTTTAGTATATTTGTGTTTTCAGTAGCCGGCATAGTAAGCTCAAGGCAAAAAGACACATGTTGGATCTCTCACCAAGGAGATCTGCTCTTATGAATTTGTAATTAGGGGAGATATGCACAATAACTGCAAGTGCTCAGTGTTTAATGTGGATCCTTCTCGAGGAGAACTTTCTGAAACGGCAGCTGGAGGAGCTGATGAAATCCTTTTTTTTTAACTTTCCTTTTCTGTCATAAACGTTGCCTGTGAATTATTACTGTCACCTTTTAAAACCACTCCATAAAAAGGAGCTGAGGAGGGAGCGCCTGGATCCGCGTGGATCCGCTCCGAGCATCCGCCCGCGAGCTCTGTAACAGCAAACCTCAGAGCATCCAGCCCAAACCCACCCCTCACTGACGGCTTCATTTAAAAACCAACAAACCAAGGGCAAAGTGAGCCATCTGCAGGGCTCAGCTTTGTGGTGAGCCGGGTTTTTGGAGCTGCTGGTGCCTTTTTGGGGATGGACAGGGTGGGGAGGGCAGCGGTGCCCGGCTCCGCGCACGGCGGCTGCAGGGACAGACCCGGGGAGAGATGAACAGCTCTGATTTGTTGTGATGGATGGAGCTCAGGGAGCTTGCTCCTGGAAGGCAAGAAAGATATTTTATGCCATAAGTGAATTTGATTCCTTTTTACCAATAAATTTTTGGATCGCGTTTAACAGCCAGATAAACGCGGAGCTTATTTTATTGCAGTTCTGACTCGGGGTATCTGTAGTCCATGGATTCCTATTGAACTTTGCATTAAGCACAGTAGATCTTCTCTGTCAACAAATAAATTAAACTTGGAGCGAGGAGTGTTTTCTTGTACGTGTCGTGGGGAAGTTTTTGCAGCATGTTTTTGTTTTCCTGTGGCAGCAGCATCAAAATACAATACCTGTGAGGTTTAAGTATCCTAAAATACTCCTTAAAGGAGGATTTCCTGAGCTGTTCCACATGGCAGAGCCCTTGTATTAGTGCAGGGAAATCATCTTTGCTGTAAGTATTGCAGAAAAAAAATCAATTTAATGAAGCAGTTTTACTGTGTGCACAGAGTGACACAGAGAGGGGCAGGAGGATGGACTAGGGGACAGTATTATCTCATTCAGTTCCCAGAGTGTTGGGGTTCAACACTCCCCTTTTTAAACATCAGAAATATTTTATAAATTAAATTTAATTCGTCCTATAACTGAAGAATGTGCAGGAAGAAGGAAAATTAAAACAGAAAATCAGTTATTGTTTAAATTGCATTTTTATTCTGCAAACATCATCTCTTTTTCAACTAGCTGATCCTTGCTCAAATCCTGATTGGATTTCCCTAATTTAGGAGTTCTCACCCTTTTCCATACCTCAAATCCCTTTATCCTACTGAGGTTTCTTATCCATGTGAGGCTGGGGGATTCCAGGTGCTGCCTCCTGGAAATTCCCAGCAAATTCCCAGCAGGGACAGCTGAATTCAGCAGCACCAAAGCTGCTCTCACAGGCTGCACCTGCAGATTTGGCATCTCCTCCACCTTCTTGCAATCTAAAATAATCCAGACTCTTCATATTGCATAAGATGTGGCTTCACATTTCTTTTTTTGGCATATTAATGAGTCTGAATTCTCTGTGAAATGTTTGACAAAGGCACTTGGATGGTTCAAGTCTGGTAGAAACAAGTGTGTGTAAGTTAGGGCTGTGAGGGAAAGCAAGCTGCTTTCCAAAATCAGAGGAATCCCTGCTGGAATCTAAATTTCATCTGAAACTGCTGCTTCTTTGATGCTCTGCATGCCTGTCACCTGTCTCAGTGACCAGGAACATGATTTGTGTGTGTCTGGAAAGTGTTGGGTGTTTGAGGTTTGTCAGTGTCTGTCATTACTGAGAGTGGCAAAAAATAGGGAATTAAAAAAACAAACCAGGGAATTCACACTTTTAGAGGATTGCTCCTCACCTGTGTTTGCAGCAGTGCTGTTAGAAGCAGCAGCAGTGTGGAGGATATTTATTCATCCACCAGGCAGGCTGCTGTGAGGCTCAGCACGACGTGCTCCCCTCCTTCCCCCTCCATGCCTGGTTTTGCACATGCTGGGCACAGGCATTCCCAACATGTGCATCACATCCAGGGAGCATCAGAGCTACTGTGTGGCTGACTGCTGCATCCCAGGCTCTGTCAGCACCCTGCCCTGGCCAGCACAAAGCACTCTTTGCAAAATCTGATTTTTAAACCAAAGCAAGGCTGGGTGAAGTCTTGAGGGTGGCTGCTGCCACTGCCCCAAATCCTGTGGGAAAGGAGTTCTGGGCACTCTGCTCCTAGATCCACCGCCCTGAGGGGCTGCACAGAGCCCTTCAGATGACATTTCACCCCTTCAGCTGGCATTGCACCCCTTCAGCTGGGCATTTCACCCCTTCAGCTGGGCATTCACCCCTTCAGCTGGGCATTCACCCCTTCAGCTGGCATTTCACCCCTTCAGCTGAACATCCAGCCCCTTGCCTCTTCTGTATGTCTTTCTGCTGCGCTGAAAGAGAAAAAAAAAAGAGGCTCAGATCTCAGGGACATTTTAATAAGCATCTAACTTAAGTTGCAAGTGGTTTTAAGTCTGTGAAGCTGCTCTTATGCTTAATAATAAACATCTGTGTGTTTTTTTCTACCCGAAGATTTCAGACAAGCCAATGTCTGAGGAGCTCACGGCTCAGCATAGATGATTTAAAGCTCAGGTCAGTATTAATGCACAGAACACTTGGGGAAGCAAAAACAGAAAACATCCAAGGAAACAGAGTGTTTCAGGGATGACATTAACAGTTCTGAGCAGGATATGTATCTGTGCTTGCATATTCTATTCAAGTGTTTAAAAAAAATCAGTTCAGACATGGCAAATCCAGTATTTAAGTGTATTTTGTGCTAATTCTTTCCAAAGAAGCCTACATTCCAGCATGTCTTCATTCAGTAATTTAATTGGGATGTAGGTCTTTGAGCTAGTGGCTGATTAGAAAACATGACCTGCTTGAGAGATCAAGAAGGTAAATTGATAAATGTTGTAGCAAAGGTTAGTAATGTGTGAGAGAGTAGAAGCTGCTTTGGGCTTTGAATCACTGATCAAGGTCAGCTGCAGTTCATTAAAACCTTTAGAGATTTAGATTTGCTGTAAATATACCCACATACCACAGTTTATCTGTAAATCCTGCACATTGTTGGTTAGTGAGATTGCACGTTACAGCAGAGGTTTAATGGTACTACCTTTACACCAAGGTGCAGAGCCAAAGTTCAGATATTTCAGTGAGAAAAGCAGGATGGACACGAGTGATGAGACTCGGAATTCACACCCCAAAACTTTGTGTTTAATCTTTTAAGGCACACGTGGGTTTGTGCCCATGCTGTCCTTCAGGTTGAGCAGTTTTTCCTTCCCTGGAGTGTCTGTGGAGCAGGGCAGTGGGAAGGAGCCCTGCTGCTCCCAGCCTTAGCAGAGCCAGGCTCTCTGTTCATCCCATCAGGCTGCTCTGGATCTCTTTCAAGCTCCCAGCTGGAACAAGAGTTTTGGTACATGTGTTTGAGGTGACATCTCACAGCTGAGCAGGACAATATTCCTGTTTTCTGCTGTGCAGGAGCGTGGCTGTGCCAGCCTCTGTCCCATCCCTGTCCTCAGGCTCCACCCCGACCCTGCATCCCTGACCTCTCACTCTCTGCTAATTCAGCTTTTAATCATTAAATCCTCACATTCTCTTCTGGATGGTCCATCCTCATGATTGTTGTCCAGATTTCTTCCTCTCTTTCCAGAAGCATGGCATTTGAAGGCCATGTAAAGATTTTTCATTGTCCTGTTTGGCCATCGTGGCCTGTTGGTCCCCTCCAGTTCATCCTGACTTTGCTAGAGCTTGTGTGGATGCTGTCCCCTGCTTGGTGTCACCCTGATTCCATTCCAACCCTTCATTTCTCCTTTGAAGAACACTTGTGCTGCTGCCATATTTCTGCTGCCCTGCTCTTGTCCCTCACAGCTCTGGTCCTGTGTTTCTGGTGGGCTCCAGCACCGTGTGGCTGCAGGGAATGCAGACACAGCTCAGCTGCACCTCCAGTCCCATGGAAGGAGCACTGGGAACACTCTGGGGCAGAACCCAGTGCTGTTTCACTGCCCTGTGCCCAGCCCAGGGTTATTTCTCAGTCCCAGCTGTGTCACTGGGCTGTCAGGGCCACCACGTCCCTCACCCCTCTTGTGTGGTGCCACCCCAACACAAATTTTCCACTCATCCCACAGCCTGAGTTCATGAAGCAAATGTCACATGGTTTTATGTGCACTTCACGTGCTTCTGTTGCTGGGGAGGTGCATTTGCAGGTGTCCAGGGAAGAACACAGAAATGTTCTTTCAAACTTGACCAAACACCTCTCCATGAGCTTATTCCTGGCTCAAATCTGCTGCCATGAGGTTAAAGTGTTGTTAAACCTACTAAAAAAAAGTGCCTAACAGAAATACTTTGAAAGTACTTTTCTTGAAGCATAACTGTGAATCACTTTGAGCTTAATGGTTTTTTTAAAAAAATCTAGAACAAAAGAGTTTTTTCCCTACAACAGCTGTGCACTTTTATTAAAAATTTAAAGAAATCTTATGTGTCTAATCCTTTGAGCGGATGTGTAATTACTTGGCTTGGGCTCTTACACATGGATAACCTAGCTGTACTGTGAGACAAGATTCTTATGTTTAATTTAAAGAATCATGGG
The DNA here is from genome assembly GCF_014805655.1 of Passer montanus. Lineage (NCBI taxonomy): Eukaryota > Metazoa > Chordata > Aves > Passeriformes > Passeridae > Passer > Passer montanus. Next base: position 5,160,897 of record NW_024369262.1, on the reverse strand, counting down.
TGTGCTTTGGAGATTATCAACACCAAGCCTCATAAAGGAACACAAACCCAGAACAACTATTCTACATTATCATTTGTTGTACAGATGTTCCAAACCATCTGACGGGCAGATAGTGCAGTTTGCAATAGATTAGCAAATGATAGCAGGGTGTGGAGAATAAAAAATGGGGGGAAATGGCTTTTTTGGGGATGTTTTCACTTGTATACTGTTTTGGTTTTCCACCTGTGGTTGGGTATTTGCAATATTTAATATGTGTTTGCTTTAGGTGAACCTGTTGCTTTTGTAATCAGTTATTGAAGGGGAGTTATCACCTCCTTTGAGTGGTTATTTGATAAAAAGCCCCATCAGCAACGTCCTGGGGCTTGAACAAGCTGAGTCTGACCTGGGTGTAAATGCAGCTGCATTAAAATGAGTTCTGTATCTGTCCCATGCAATTGCTACAAGTTAGATGTTTAAAAATTCATGTATTTTAAAGGTCCAAGAAAACGATCATCCATAAGCAGTTAAAGCCCAGCTCATTTTGCTTCAGGTTGTTTTGTCAGGACATCTACATTAGGTACTTCTATCAGAATATGATTCATTATTTCAAATGGTGAAGAATTAACCCACATCTGAAATGAGTTATAAAATCTCTTTCAATCAAGTTTGAGGTATCAGTCAAAATCACCCCTAATGTGAGCAGGTACAACTCCATTGAAGTCAAGTCTGCTTACAATCAAGCTGATTTTAGCCAAGGGACATTTTTTCCTTCTTTTCTTTCTTTTTCTTCCCTTTCCCCCTCCCACCCTTAGTAATCTTCTTCATATTAGTTGCATTTTTTTTCTATTACATTTGGTTGTAGTCACTTGGGGAGGACAAACACATCACACAATTTTCTTCCCTGGAAATCATGTGTGCACATTATTTTCAAAATCTGTATTACAAAGTCTTTTATCCTTTTATTAGTTTAGTACTTAAGCCCTAGACATAAGAAAGAAGCCTATCAGTGAAAATCAATTGAAATGCAGTTAGATACAGATCTGATGTACTGGGCAAGGAGGCTTAGACACGGCACAATAAAATCAATTAAAGCCTTTCCAGCCCCACAGAGCTTTACCCATCCAATCACTTTTCACACATTCCCTCCATTAGTTTTGCAAAAGAGGGTTTTTTTGGTTTGCTTTTTTAAAATATGAATTATGATGAATGAGACCCTTGTTATGAATATATAGATGGGTCATTACCCTACGAAACCCAGACTGGGCTGGTGCTTTGTGATTAAAGCTTTCTGCTGCTACTGTCGATAAAGTTCAAATCCCTCTGCCTCAATCTATGATAGGGAAGCTGCAGCCATTGTTGTCTAATTCACTTAACAATGTTTTAATTGTGATTTGGGTTTGTTCGGCACAATAATTTACATAAACCCTTTTGTATTTGTGAATAATTTGGATTAGTCATCAAGCTTAAGGAATGTAACAGATCAAATAAACAAAAGGGAAATAATAATATATATTAAAAAAAAAAAGTGGCACCAGGCCTGCCCAGACAGATGTGAAGAGCAGATTAACAACTCATTGTGTACAATGCCAAAAAATGAAATATTTTGGATTGGGAAGTTAAATACGTGCAAAGTGCAGGTTGGATCCCAGGGCACAGGTGGAACACCTTACTCCCTTCTGAGAGTGGATAGCTTGGCCAAATTTGAATTTAAACCTTAAATATCAGCCAAGCCAGTGACAAGTGGCCAGACTGCTCTGGTATATGAATGTTTATGCAAATGAAGATGCAATAAAACAAGGCTCCTTCAAAAATCTGCCCCGGTAAATTAGCGGAAAATGCACGGCCACAAACAGCTGTTGCATTTTAATCAAGCATCTGTAGAGTATATTTTGCTTTGTGTTACAAACAAAACAAAACAAAAAACACCCAGATTGCAGCAACCTCATTTGATATTCAGAAATTAACCCCTTCTGCTCTGCTCCAAATGAGGAATTCCCAGGTCACAGCTTTGATGCACCGAGGGGGCAGGAGGATGCTGAACTCACTGACTTTCAGGTTACCTGCTGTAATTTAAAAAGCAACGTTTCTGACTGGAAGAATAATTATAAATGTTCCTTGTCTGTAATTTTTGGGATGTTTTTGCCATGTGATCTCATCGTTTGAAGCACAATTTGTACTGAAACTTCCCCAAATAGATTTCAAGCGTGTCTCTGCTGCGCTCCTGGCTTCGCACAAATTAGAATCAATCTTACAAAACAGTTCAGCTGTCAGGGCTGGTTGGAAAACATCCTTTTTATCAACGTGCTAGGAAATGGTGCATCTTGGTTTCCAAAGAGTTAATAAACACCCCGAGCCGTGCTGATCTTGTAGCTTTAGCGAGCCTTAATCTGTAAGCTTGATTACCTCCTAACCCTCAGTCGCCTGCCTCCCTCCTAACGCAGCGGGAGTTTTACGGCAGCATTAGTGGCATTTTGCCCAGCTTTGGCTTTAGGGAAATCATTCAGTGAGAAAGAAAAGCAGAAGGACTGGATCTGTCTGCTGCTGCGAGGTCATCACCACACGGCCTGGCCAGGCTGGCAGTGCCACTGCCACCCAACGGGTGCTGCCACCCAAGCCGCGGCTGGGCATCCCTCACATCCACCCCAAAACCCGTGTTGGTCCTAAATCATCTCCGGGGGCATCACTCTGTGTGTGTCTTGGTCCTTCTAAGAGCAATATTGCTCCAGATTTATGTGCTCCGGGCTCTTTGTGCACACCAAGGCAGACAGGAATATTTAGTGGGGTTTGCTCTCACTCTAGGAAAAACTCACAAATGGGAATAACTCTTCCCCGTGGCACAGGCTGGATGTCTTTTATTTATAACGCTGGCCAACACGAGGAGCTGCTTTCTGCTGCTCTGTCCTGAGTTCTCCCTCCACGGGGAGTGGAGTTGTAATTTTTTGGTTTCAGCACTGCTTGGGGACAGAAACGTCTGCTCTGTGGTGTTAGATGCAAATGGGAGCTTTCCAGAAGTGACTCAGATTCCACCTGATCACCAAAATGTGAGAGCTAAAACCTGTCAGGGGTTTGTATTATCAGCAGGTAACTCTGTCACCATCCTAATTAAAACTTGTTGCATCCCATTTAACCTGGGTGTTTTTTAAAGGGACAAATGTGAGATTGATCTGAAATTAAACCCACAAAGACCCCAGATCTGGTGTGAGATCTGTTCTGGGGAGAGCCCCGTGCCTCTGACTCCTTGAGGGCACCTTGGCAGCGAGAGAAGGCACATTTAGAGCCCCTCACTTACCTGGAATTTGTCCCATCATAGGTGCAAATGTGTCCCCCCATGCTTGGTTGTTCTCAGTGGAAATTCAGACTTAAAGCCCTCAGGTTCGCCCTGACAGATTCAGGAGGAACTGAAGCAGTTGGTGAAGGACACCCCTCATCATCCTCACCTCGCTGGTGACAGAGCACCTTGCCTGTGGGCTTTGGCTGCCTTGTTTGCTGTGTTTATTGAGTAAAAGTTCAGCCTTTGCAGCTGGTTTGAAACAGTAGGCATGTGTTTATCCTCATTTCAGCGTGCTGTCAGCAAGTGTTTCCTTAAAAATATCCTTGTTTGACCATTCCCTCCTCTGCCATTGTCTGCAGACATCTCCTGCTGGGCAGTGAGCTGAGAGCAGTGGCCAAAAAAGTGATTAGGAGCAATTCTGGAAATCTGTTAATACCTGTTTGTCCTTGAAATGTTGTCTGATAATACTTCTCAGAAAGTGTTGCTGCTCCCCACCATTGAAGCCTCCCCTGGATTGTGCTGCTCCTCAGCAAATCTGCTGGAATTTCCTTCAACTTGAAGGAATTCTCCTCTCACCCCGCGGTGCAGGAGCAGCAAAGTGTCCGTGTCTGGGGAGAGGATGAGGATGGAGAACATCTCTACTTGATGTCTCATTAAGTCTCCACTTAATGGTCTCATTAAGTTCACGGCTGGGGTGGCAGCATTCTTTTACATTCTGAGAAAATAGTTTTTAAATTAAGCTTTGGAGCTGTTGCCTTTTGTTCCACTTTTAACCTCTCTGACAGATTAAAATTTATCCCAATATTCCAGATTACTCCAGGTCAGTGTAGAGAATGAAATTAAGTGAAAGGGTGATACCACAGCTGATGGCAGAAATTGTATTCCAGGTAACTCTGGATATCCACAGTGACCCTCCCTGCTTCACACCTGTAAATCAATTTTGCTAGCTGGGCTCAGTGTTTCTGTACATATTTCCTTTAACAGCCCACAGAAGTGATCTATTTAGTGTCCTGGGCATAGCAATTCCCAGCAATATAATATAAATCCTGTGGGAAATAGAGAAATTATATTTTCCTTAATGTCCTTCCAAGGACCAGACACACAATGCACTGAGCTGGGTTGGTTTAAAAGGGTTTTTTAAAGGATTTCTTGTTTTTTAAAGGCGGGTTGCTTTAAAGTTTTGTCTTCCAGCTACCGATAGCTAAGAATAAATACAGACTGTTTGCATATAAATTGCATTTGAGTTGAAAATCTTTTGATATCAGCCTGCAGTTTTGCACTGTTGTACAATGCTTGCCAGCATTTCATATCCTCTGTCTTTTCAGTGACCAAGCCGTGACCTTTCAAAATAAAAAGTTGCAGATCGGAAGTAACTGGCTGAGAATTAGTGCTTGGTATATTCCAGTTTACACAGAAATGTCCTCGGTTAAAATATGGTTCATTCATGGGTCAAACCGTCCTTACTTCCTTTAATTGAATTAAGATGGGCAAATGAGAGATGTGTGCAAGGCAGAAAGAATTCCTTGGAAAATCACTGTTATCCTTTGGATAGTGTAAAACGAATCAATTAGAAACCTCCACAGCAGCTTTTCCACAGGCACAACTTGGGAGCAAGGGAATATTTCCTAAAAGTGGAAATTGAAATGGAAAAGAGGGGAATGTAAATTAGATTTTGCAATTATGGGTAATCTGATTTTTCTTTTTGGAGGAAGACAGATGACTGTTATTTGACCATATTTTATAGGTTGTTACATCTACTAGAAGCACTTTTAGGACTTGTTCCTTTAGGAACATGTTCATGGAGCTTTTGCCTCGTCAAATTGTAGCAGCAACAACAAGAAAAAAATATTTTAACTGCTCACCATGAAATGCAAGATTTTACATGTTAGTTGACAGGACTTTGAGAAAATCTTACATTTTGCTGTTATATTTTCCTGCATTTCCTGATCAGCTGGTGCTCAGGAATCCACACTTTTCCAGGATTTTTGTGTTCTTCGTGGCTTTTCCAGGATTTCACAGTCCCTTGACAGATTGGTGGAGGTGATCAGAAGATTTCCAACTCGGAAATGTTAAAATCTGTCTGATATTTTGTGATTGGTGGCTCCCCTTTGTTTTCCCTCTGTGTTTTCATCTCAGCCATTGCCAGGGGCTGCCAGAGCCAGGGGTGGGGTTGGGGAATCCAAAAAGGAGCCCTTATACCCTACATCATTTATAGTTTGAAATAATTCACATAAATTAAGAAAATCTGTATTTGGCATTGCAGAATCTTCAGTAAAAGAGGCAAATTTCAATCACAGGAACTCATGTTCTGGTGCAGAATGTGGCTGTTTATATTGTAAATTTTAACTGTCAGTCTGTAATTGTAATCTGGACTGAAATTTAATTTGCAGAAAACTTAGAAAAAATTATTTAATTAAAAAACCCAAAGGATTTTTTTAAAGAGATGGGTGCAAATTTAGAGTCTGTCCCTTTGTCTGATTTTTATACAAAGCATTCCGATAGGTTTTGGCTTTTTTAAAAGTTTGTTTTGGTTAACTTGTGGCCAGCATGGAGAACAAGAGTTTTCACAGTGCCCCGCAGCCAGGGATTTTCAGAAACCTTTATTTTCATCACGAGCCACATGGTTTTTCACTTGGAAGCTTTTAGAAAACAGGCTGTTCTGCTTGATCTGTGGTGCAGGAGATTTTTGTGGGTTTTTCATATCTGAAGGAGTACCTTGGAAGGTAGAAAATCCAGCAGTTGCCTCATGCTAATAGCAAACCTTATCCTTAATTTGGGTCTGTTTCCTTATGGGAAACTTTTTGCTTGTCTCACAAAAATTGAGAAAAAGAAGAAAACCAGCACAAATGACACAAGCACTGCAAGAAGCTCTGAGCACATGAACAGCAGATTTGGAGTTATTTATTGATGGGTTTGCCCACTGGCGGTGTAAAATGTGTGTCAGTTGTCATCACCAGTAACAATTTCAGCACATTGTGTTCCTTTTTTATTTACACCAGTGGCAACACGCTTATAAACACCGTCACCAGGGGTGGGTCAGGAGGTCAGAGCTCAGGGTTAAGAATGGAAAGGGTCATCAGCTATTAACCTAAGTTTAGCAGCCCTGGACGTGCAGGGGCCTCAGCACCTTCCAGACTCAGGAAAACTTCTGTATCTCAAAGAATTTGGCTCTAAAAGGTTTTTCTAGGGTTTGGATTTTAGGGGTTTTTGGAGGGTAAAGTCTCGTGCATTTTGTAGCTATCTCTGTGTGGTTTTATGGGCTTCTTGATCTTTTAAAAAAAAGGAAAATTACTCATTTAGGGCTTAATTGTGTTTGGAGGAAGCGGGAGTGCTCCACTGGCTTCGGCGGGACAGGGTCAGACTAATCCACCACGTCACAGAATAAAAATGATCAGCAGCAGCAGTGATTGAAACCTGAACTCGGAACTGATGAGGTGGAGGCTTGTTATAAAACAAAAAGTGAACTTTTTCACTTCTGCCAGTTTTTTAAGGAATGTGCAAGCCCAGAAGAGCCTGCAGTGGGGTTTGCAGCGGCGATGAGTAGTTTGGGGTGAGCAGCCCGGCACGTTGAAGGGACCTGCCTTTGAGAAAGTGCAGCCCTCCAAAAACACTTCCCCTGGAGGTGTTTCCAAACGAGCTCTGAGAGGGAAAACACGGGAGTGCTGCCCAAAATATCCCGGGGATGGCTCTTAGTGCCTTGTTTATTCAGAGCTCACCCGCTGCAAGCGCGAGGCTTCGGGGAGCACAGAATTCCCCCAGGAGCTCTCACCTCCTTGGCTTTTATAGATGCTGCTGCTTTTAATGCTCCGAAGGCCAAGTCCTTTTTTTTTTATTGTATACTTTGTATATTGTGTTTTCTGGAACCGTTAAGGGGCTTAAAGATTCATGGCAAGGAGTGCAAGGCTCCCCCTCTTTTCACACACAGCGGTGAAATCCATCAGCGCCGGTAAAAGAGACAAAACTGTTCCCATTAATGTTGCCTGTATTTACAAGTTACACTGTGTTTGGAGCCATGTACAGCCCTCTACATCCCTGCAGCAGGGCACACTCTGAGAGTGGATGTACCTGTTTGAAATTCCCTCTGTTGCCGTCTTTTCCACTCTGAGAGTGGATGTACCTGTTTGAAATTCCCTCTGTTGCCGTCTTTTCCACTCTGAGAGTAGATGTACCTGTTTGAAATTCCCTCTGTTGCCATCTTTTCCACTCTGAGAGTGGATGTACCTGTTTGAAATTCCCTCTGTTGCCATCTTTTCCACTCTGAGAGTGGATGTACCTGTTTGAAATTCCCTCTGTTGCCATCTTTGCCGTGCGTTTGACACAGCAGGGTTTTCCCTGGAGCTCTCCTCCTCCTCCTCCTCCTCCTCTGCCAGGCAGCCTCAAAAACCCTGTTTAGAAACCTTAAAAGAAAGCTGAAAATTCACAGTTGCAGTTAAACACGAGCTCAGTGTTTCCAAAGGTACCTCGTGGGTTTGAATACACAGATCTAATGAATTTTAATGGGCATAAGCTTTGAATTATGTAAAATATAGTGAGATGTTCAGCTTGAACCAAACAAAAATAATCTTTTAAAGTAACATTTTAATACACAATTTATCTAACATAGATAATTTATACAAGTTTCCTCCAACCCCAAGTCTGTTCCAGGAAGCAGCTCTTCTGCCAAAAAGCTTTTCTGTTCCATACAGAATAGGGGTTTTTCTGGGTTGTGCAGGAAAAGTTGTCCAAAGCTGCCTTTACATTCTCCCAGCCCTATTGTTTCAGAATGTTTCAGGATGTTCAGAATTTGGTTTGTAAATAAAACTCGCAGATTGCTTCCAACAGAGCCTTTGCTCATCCATGAAAACGGGTGGAGGGTGATAGTCCTAAAAGAAGGATTTAATTCTTCAGCCGATACGTGCGAGGTAGCACTTACTGAGAGCAGGGGCCTGCATTATTTATAGACATTATATTTGCATAATACATGAAAGTTAAAAAAAAATATATTTTTTGCCTTTCTTGTTCTGCAGGAAGGGCTCAAAGTCCAGCTTTTCCCCACAGAACCAGTGAGTTCCCTGCCCTGGTGAAGCAGAGCAGGGCAGCCCCGGGCTCGGCGTTTGGTGGAATTTCTCCCTCGTTACTCAGAGGATTTTATGGAAATCTTTTCAGTGTTCTCAGTGTGTGTAACCTATGGGGGAGTTACAAAAGGCTGGGTTGTGTAACAGGCCTACGTGTCTGGATTGCTGCAATCTGTGCACACCAATGGTGTTACTATTAATTTTCTGAATCAAATCCTGTGCGAGGGGCCAGATGGCTTGGGAGCATCTTGTCATCCTGGCTGCTGCAAACACATCCAGCCAGGAAAAAAAGAAGATTGAACTGTGATTTCACAGATTTTGCATTAGTTAATCTGGGATAGAGAGGCTTCAAAGATCCCATCAGTTAATTCTCTCAGCACTTGTGGAAATTTCTGGCACATTGTGCTAAAGCTGGTTTGAAATCCAAGCGGAGAATCAGCGCCTTAAAGAAGCTGATCTCCTGCATGTGTCCAAATTAAAAAAAAAGATAAAATAACCCCTCCCTTGTGTGGATTTGGGCTGAAGCTGATGTTTGAGAAAACACTTTGAATACTTTCAATATTATCCAAAGTTGTTGCTCAAACTGTCGGGATCTGTAATCGGTTTCATTCCAAATGCTTCCACAAAGTGTTTGCTAAATTCAAATTTTTCCAACTCTACAAATTCTAAAGAATTTTTTTTTTTTGCCCTTTTGGCTGGCTGTAATTCCACTTTCACCTTTCCAAACAGACCTGCTAAATAATAATCACTTGCAATCTGTGAATTTCCTTCCCCTTATCAATTATTAAGTATCATAAACCTTCTGTTTGGATAATCTTGGCACCACTTTAAGCGTTAACAGTAAATTTATTTTTAATTAAATCTGTGCATTGAGAATAAAAATGAGGCTCTTCCGCATACTAAACAGAACACATATGCCACCTCTACTTATTATCAAAAAATCTGATAATGCTTATGAAAGTTGGAAGGGCTGGCTGGAGTTCATTGTCTGTGTCCCATTTAACTTCAGCAGTGTTGGCTGGTGAGGTGCCAGCCAAGGTGAGTGGCTGCTGTTGCTTCAGAAGGATTTCTTGAGAGAATTCCTTTTTTACAGAGTATTTCTTCAATGGAAATCACAACTCTTGTTTCAGCATAGCTACAGGTGATGGGGAAACACAGATGCACTCAGAGCAGCACTTTGGGACATGGAGAAGGTGGTGTCCCTTCCCAGATGCATTTGAGCTAAAAGTTTAAAATTATTAGAGTAGAACCTTGTGATTTATCATTATTATTATTATAATTAGTAGTAGTAGTAGTAGTAGTAGTATTGAGCTTCAGTTTTTCAAGAACTTCAGTGAACATCCATCAGCTTGCAGTTCCACACGAGGAAAACCAAGTCTAGAAAAACCAGCCCAGGATGTTTTGACAGCTCAGCTCAGGAAACTTTCTGCTACCAAACAAGAGGTGGCCGAGTGAAAATGCCTTCCCACGTGTGTTTCCATTAACCTTTTTGCTAACAGGAGCTGCATCTGAGATGCAAATGCCTCTCCACGTGTGTTTTTGTTAAACTTTGAGTGTCCGAGAGCGCTGAGCGCTTCTGCCGGGGACAGGAAGGCTCGGGCCAGCGCTGTGAATCTCATCATTTATTTTTCCTGAGCGCTGCTCCCAGCTCAGAGCTGGGGGGGATTTTAGCCCAGAGGGAAACACCGGGGCAGCACTGGGCACCCATTGTGCTGCAGCTCGGGCCGGGGCGCGTGAAGCTGTTTGCACAAGGCGCTGCCTCCGCCGGGGTCAGCCCCAGTCTGCGGCCGCCAGAAATGAAAAACATGCCCCAACCGGGGTCAACAGCTGGCAAAGGATATGGCAATCATTTATATAAATATGCTTTCTCAAGCCCACAAAAACAAAAAACCCAAAGCCAACAGCTGGGAAGGGTTGGAAGTAGCCCCAAGGCTGGTTAGTTCCCTTCCAGATGGGGAGGTTAGACCGGGGGTAGCCAGGCTGCTCCACATAGACTTCCGATTCGCATTAGGAATAAAAAGAGTGGAGGGAAGGAAAAAGGAAGAAAAGCTACAAGCATGACTGCTCTGTTTTTCACCTAACTTAATCAAATAAGTGAAGAGTTTCCGAGACGGAAGGCTTGCATTTATTGGTATTCACGCTGGGTTTTCTGTGTTTATCACGGTGTCTGATACACTCCTTAACTCTTTCAAAGGGGAGCAGATATATTCCAGGGAATAGTTTATATGTAATGTCATGGTCATTTGTAGACAGATTGAAGAATCATGTGAAGATTTATGCTCTGTTCATGTTTTCTGAGTGTTCATATCATCAGATTCAACACAAGGAGAGACAAAGACGTTGCTGGTTGTGGCTTTGAAGTCTAAATCACAGATACAGTTTGTTCTTTCTACAATTTGCTTTTACCTGTGCCTGTCCTCTTGGCATGTTTTGATCTGCCCAGTCAAAGCCTTTATCCATCCAGAAACTTTGGCATTAAATGTTCTTTCCTTCAGCATCGTTGCCATCCATGTGGTGATGTCAGGGAAGGCCTTCCAGTTGCTGCTGGTGTGTTTTGTGCTCATGAATTTTGCATTCTGACTTTAGTTTCTGCCATCCTGACCAGTAGTGCTGGTTCTTTGATGGTCATGATGTCATAACTTGAGCATCCAAGCTGCAAACTGGGATTTCACTGCTCCATCATTCCTGGGAGAGGATTGCTGTCTGCTGCTTGTGCAGATGCATAAAATCCCTCACGTGCGGCTGAAACTCTGTTTTCCATCTGCAGTTGTCCCCAAGCCTGTCAGGGTTTGGAAACCAACTTGGGGTCACACAAATTCATCTTTTGGTTCTGTGAACAGAAGGTTAAGAAAGCTCTTGGTACCTGAGCAGCACTGAGCTCTCCTAACTGTGAAATCACAGTTGCAGGGGAGAGAAGAATTTTCAACCTCAGAACACTGAGACTATTTACAGTGGGAAATAAGAAGTAAAGCTTGTCTTGGCTGTGTGTATATATTCATGTGGGTGATATGAATCTTCTGGATTTGATCTTACCTCTTTTCCTCTTGGAAAAGAGCAGTAAAACAAGGTAATTCAAAACTACCTGAACACATCCTTCCACCTTACTGCTGGGCCCTGGAGTCGTAACCTCCTGACCTCGGGGGTTACAGGTCTAGTGCTTTTTATCCACCCTGATTTCCCAGTATCTGCCCACTTCCTCCTGACATTGGAGCCTTGTTATATAAGGAAATTGGAAACACCGACCAGCCCGAGCAGCAATCTCCTCTGGAGATAAGGGCATGGTGCAGGAGGGCTGGTTTTAAATAGAAATGAGCACCCAGGGTATGGGGAGAGCTGAATTGGCTTTGCAGTGCCAGTTAGGAATGCATTTACTCAAGAAATTACTGTATATTTTTACACAGATACAGTCATTTGACTTTTTAAAGTGAAAAACATACATTGAGACTTCTACAGCTCGAAAGAATGCACATAAAAATCAGAATATAAAAATCAGTATAGTTTGGAAAGGTTCTAATTCCATAAAGGATTGGCAGGAGGATTAATAGAAGTATTAATAAGCTGCTTGATTTCTTTTGTGGTTGCTTTCTCTATTTTTTTCTCTTAACTCTTGCCTTTCTGAATTGGGGTTTGGAAGATGAGCTCAAGGCTGAGAGTTCCATGGAAAGATTCAGCCTTGGAGGGGAAAAGAGAACAGGGTTCCATCAAAGCCAAGCACTGTTGTTTCTTCTAAAGATTTGTGTTAGACTTCTGTCTTGACAGAGTTAATTTTCTCAGGTGCCAACTTGTTTAATTTTGTGAAACAGAGCTCAGTAGTTGGAGTGGGGTCTGAATGGGAAAAGAAATTTAAAGCAGTAGATGGTGATGGTGTGTCAAGTTAAAAACAGAGGCATGCGTTCTGAAAATTGCTCATTAAGACATTGCGTTAATTGCTCACTGAGTCATCTGCATCTGCATTGAAGGCTCTCTGTTACAAAATAATAATTCAGAGGGACAACAAAAATCAAAGTGTATAAAGCTCAGTAAGTGTAAGACACTGTCTGAAGTGGCAATTTTACTGCTGGAAACCCTCAGAAGTAACAATGGTTGGACCAATTGTAAGAAAATTATTGTAAATTTGTTTCTTTACACTGTTTGATAGAAGCAGAGAGCAGAGTGAGAGGAAATTTAAAGTATTTCAAATATATTCCATGAAGTGACTGGTAGGGTGTCCAGGGCTGGTGACATCCACAGGATGTGCTTGAATAATTTCAATTCCACAATCCAGGTCAAATCAACTTCTCTTCCAGGGCACACCTTAAATCCACCTTAGAAAAACCTGAGCAAGGCTGATTGTTTCTCCCTGTGACAAATGTGGTGCTTGGAGCAGGGAGAGCAGGGAAATGTTCCTTGAGGCTGAGCCAAGGGAAATGCAGAGCTGGGCTGAGAACAGCACTCATCTGCAGCTCCTCCAAAGGAGCAGCCAGCACCTGGAACAACAGGACTCCATGGGAATTCTGAGCCCCACCAGTCCCTTCTGAAGAGTAGTTCAGGACACTTTTAGCCTCGTTGGTAACAAATAAACAAATCCCAGTTCCTGGGAGATGGGGTGGGTTGGGATAGTCCCTAAATATCCTGGAGACAGGAGAGGCACAAGAATATCCCAAATGAATATCCAAGATTATCCCAAATGCAGAAGTAGAAGGAAGGGTTGTGTGCTAAATTAAATTATATCAGGCAGCCAGAGCTTTCCTCAGCCATTGTGGCCATTAAATAGTGCGTTTATTGTCTGTTAATTAATATCTCTGGTTCTTGGAGCACAATTCTGAAGCACATAAGATGGATTAAGGGAGGTAAAATTTAACTTATGTACTGGCAGTTTAAAACATATTGTTGATTTAATCTCATTGAACTGCTCAACTGATCCATAGTACTGACCAAAACCTGACCAGGAAGGACCAAAGAAGAAGAAAAGAATGAAAAATAAACTACACAGTAGCAGACATGCCCAAAGCTTCATGGAATGAGTAAATAAGAAGATTTCATAAAATGAAACAGTAATTCCTTTCCAGAAGATTAACCAAATGGAAATGTTCAACATACAGGACTGGTTAATTAATAGTCAGGCCCATCAGTTCCCTGTAGGATTTTCCATTTAAGAAAGTCTCTCCTTAAAACAGAGCAGGTGAAATGATTGAAGTTGCACTACTGGAGCTTAATTCTTTTAAGTCACTCTCAGGTTTATATAGTAACTAACCCAACCTCTGGTGTTCTCCTTTTCCTTGCCTTTAGGATAAATTTCCATTTCCTAATGTTTCATTGATTGTAGAGTTTGTGTTAAATATGATCATATTCACATAGAAACTCCTGTTTCTCTAAATATAGTGTCAGCAGAATTATTGCTTTGCCATGTGCATATATAATGTTGGCCTCAGTTTTTTAGTATTTGGTGTTAACTTGATCCTTACAAGTCTCCTATAAATGTAACTCCACTCCTTAATTAGTCTTTAGCACTTCCCTGGATGAAATCTACACTGTGAATATTTTTCCTTAGTAGTCATCTTTGGGTTGAAGCAGCAAAACCAGTGAAAATAATAACTTTGAGTGTAGCTGAAAGTCATTTCCTTCCTTTTCCTGGACACTTCAAATGCACACCTGCACTGGAGCCCCCTGGCAAAGGAGAGCTTTCTGTGGTGGCCCAATGGTGGCTGCAGGACCAGAAGTGCCTTTAAGGGCAGTGTGAGTTTTACTGGCAAAGTTTAAATCTTTACCAACCCCCAAAAACACCCCAAAAAATTGCTTAAGGGTTTGGTTTCATTGGGTTGGTGATAAGGAAAACCCTTTTAACTACACTTTGTTTGTCCAAAAGATGTAGAATTTGGATTCGGGAGTCATTTTAACTGAAACTTTTACTTTATTAAAAAAGTAGCAGAGTGAGAGCAAAAGAAAGAATTCATAGTGCAAAGCAGAAGGGGTAAAAGAAAAAACTGCCCCCCTCAAATGGAATATTTATTCCTTCTTTTTCCTGTAGGAAGCAGGAAAACGTTTAACTTTGTTATTAAACTTCACTGGCTTCATGGGCCAGTTCCTACCTATGGTTTAACAGGCACTGAGCAAATTATTTCTTATTTAATCTCTCCCCTACCAACAGTGCTCCTTCCAACTGCAGTGTCCCTTTTCTGCCACCTAAAGGAAGGAGTAGTGCCCCATGGGTTCTTCTCAAAAAGCAAAAACTCTTTTCATCCTCAGACCAACTTTTTTTCCTTAATTCCTGATAGCGTGATCTCATAATGTGGTGAAGAGAGGAACAGGATGCTGACAAAATTCATCATAAACTGTCATTTAAACCCCAGCTTTTTAACACAGATGTCACATATAAGAAATTTGGAAGGATTTTTTTTTTTTATCATGGTTGTCCAGCATATAGGCCCCAGTCCAGGAGAGCACTTAGGTCCATGCTTAACTTCAAACATGAGAGAGCTGAAGTCAAGTATGTGCTTAAGTGTTTCCTTTGCATTCCCTGCCAGCACCAGGACAGGCTTTGGGTCCTACGGTAGCAGGTGAGTCATTCCATAAATCTCTCCATATTATGAAGTGATTGCATGACAACTTTTCAACTCCAAATAACCATTCCTGGCTGTTTTGGCAGCAGATGAATTAAACTCTTGCTGTTCGTACGTGGGTTTGTAGCGTCTGTGTTTAAAATGTGTGATTTCACCTCCTGGCTGTGCCAGTTCTCAGATTTTTTGGGGTTGTTTCAGTGTGGGAATTTCGAGCAGGAACTCAAAGCTCCATCCCTGAGATAAAAGGTCAGGCAGCATCAATTTGCAGAGAATTTCTTGACGATTTCACAGCTCAGGCTCCGTTTGGCGAAACACAACCAGGTGTTGAAATGATCCAGTTGATGCATGTGTCACCCTGGCACGGCTCCCCAGCTGGAAACCCTGCAGGTTTTCCCTGCTTTCCAAGAGTTTGGTTGGGTTTGGAGAGGAGGTTTGGGATGAGCAGAGCGCTGGGGGAGCGAGGAGCCGTGCGCGTCCCCGCCCTTTCCCAGCTGGGCTTTTGGCAGCGCGTCCCTCCCGCTGCTCAGCACGGTGACCTTGCTGCCTGTGATTTACTAACTGTTTTACAAACATTTCCTCACTCTGTGAGGTTTGATATGTTCCCCATCCTCAACAGCTCAGCAGAGCCACTCAAGCACCGAGCCAAACCTGCCTTTGTTTACAGCTTTTCCGGAAATTTTCGTGGAGGAAAAAAACTTTCTCCTTTTCCAATGTTTTATTTTTAAGTCAACACTTTCTATGGTTTATTTGTGCAAAGCAGCATTCGGGTACAAGGTATTGCACCGTGTCCAAGTGGGAATTGCTGCCTTTCTAAAAATAAATTGGGGGTCATGTGAACCAGTGCAGAAAAATCTGAAGATACCAAATATTACAGGACCTTTACATTTGGTGGTTCTTTTTTCCATAATATTCTGGGCCTGGATTTTTCTGAACTTTTTTTCCCACATTAGTTTCTATAATAGAGCATAACGTAAAATGATGAAACACAGGAAGGAATCTTCTTTTAAACAAAATTATCAGTGTTAAAAATAACAGTCCTATTTTCCCTCAGTGTGCATTTTTTTTTCTTATAAAGGCTTTATTTAGTACCCTCGCTATTAGATATGCCCAGAGAGTCCAGTAATATTTAAGTGGCATTTTTATTTCATTAAAAGCTTAATTTTCCTAAATGCTAATTTGCCTCATGTGCCTTGAAGTCCCACAGATTTAATTTCATGTTTTGGGCAGGGAACTTGAAACTTGGGATGCTTTGGAGAAGGAAATCAGGCAGCTGTGCCTGGTCTGTGCGTTGAAACTTAGTGCAAATTAAAATTAGAATGGGATGGGAATGTTTTTATTAAATGTTTTCACAGTGGAGATATGTTTCATGGAAATGGCCTTGTTGTGATGACAGTTTCTCAGGGTCAGGGTGGAATTTCTAGGGAAGAAGGAGACAAGAATAACCTGGGCTGCCCAGGGAAGGGCACGCAGGGCTCCTCGTGCCCAGGTACCAGATGCTCCCAGGAGGGGAATTTCTCTCTGTTCCCTCCTTTTCTTTTAAAACCTCCATTTATTTACCATATTTATCATTTCTATTGCAGATGCTGCTAGTTGCAGCAGCAGGACAGACATCCTGGCCTACAGAAAGTCCCTTTCTATGTTCTTTATTCTGAAATATCGTTTCTCTCTGGTGTTTCAGAGTAAGGAAATAAAAAGTGCTCTTTTATGGAATATTTTTTTGTAAATTGGCAATTGATGGTAAAGACATTAGGGGCAGGTCGTGTCCTCTGTACAGGTCACTCAGGACTGGCTATTAGATTTAAATCTAGTTCCAAATGAGAACTCAGTTTTGTTTTCAGTCCTGAGCAGTTTGTTCTTTAAGCTGCATCCCACTGAATGTATATTTTCAGGCCTATCTGGAAAATAAATGTTTTCTTTACATTTTACAGATTGGTAAAGTAAAATTTAAATGACCTAGAGAGGTGTTGACATTGAACTCCTGCACAACAGGAATGGACATTGTTGAAATACCTCCTTGATCTGGTTCTGTTTCTGTCCCTTGGCTATATTACATATATTGCATTTTTAATCCTGTGAAATACAAGTGAATTAGAATTCTAAATCTTCCTTTTAAATGCATTAGATTATTAATGCTGTTAAAAGAAATACCCACAAATGGAATTATTTCTGGAGGGTTTGTTTGCTTGTTTTAATCACTTGGAATCACTCAGGCATTCAAAGGGAATTTTCTGTGCCAGCCTAACAAGTCAAAATAAGAGAAAGAACCTTCACTAAAGGAAAACAAGCTTTAGATACTGATGAAAAATACTTAGAACACACTTTTTGTCTAGAAATTATAATTATTAATTTAATGTCTGTTATTTAATGCCGGTGTTGTGTTGAAAGCTAGGAGAAAATGGGTTTGAATACTGAAGCAAATGATTATTTACTTCATGCAAATTAAATAAATTCAAGAAAGTGAACATTTACTTCAGTTCCCAGCCATATGTGGGATGCAAAAAAAATAAAAGGAGGGGAATGAACGTTGTGTTGAGTGTGCTGCAGCAGTGCCAGTCCCTGGCTGCCAGGGCAGGGCAGTCCTGCATTCCCACTCTGGAAAAACTGGTTTCCTGTTCAGGCTCAGTGTGAAAAATCGAGGAACGAGTGAGTAGCAGGCAAAAATTTTCATCTTGGATTGTCGTTTTCCTTCTTTTTTGCCCAGTTGTTGTGCTTAGAACAATGAATATTTACTGATGGATCCACTGATGTGAGCCCTCTCAGGATTTGCTGAGTTTTTGTTGCTCTCTGAATGTGCTTTAAAATATTCTGGTGCAGTTTGGAAGCTGTGTGAGAGAGAGCAGAGCAGAGAAACCAGCACCATCCTGCTGGATTTGCTATATCTGGATTTAAATCCATAGTTCTGGTCATGTCCATCACCCAGAAACAAAGAGAACAACCCAAGGCACGTGTTTAGCAAAAGAAATCACTGATCAGTGACTTCTTATCAAATACATGTCCACACATCAGGAAAGCAGGAGCCAGTCCTGAGCACAGGTGTGCTTCAGAAGGAGTTTGGGATGAGCCCTGATGGCAGAGAGGTGCAGGAAGGAGAAAAGGAAGATGATCCAGCTGCTTGTCCCTTGCTGCTGAGAGCACTGCAGCCAGCTCACCACTGCTCTCCCCATGCTTGTGCTTCCAGGGGATGGTGGAAGTAGTGTGCAGTGGTTTTGTTGCTGTGGGAAAAGTGCTAAAAAAGGCTGGATCTCCTGTAGAGCTCCCATCCTCTGGGTGTTTAATGTACAATTTCTGCTAAGGACACTCAGAATTATACCTCTGATTTTAAATTGCTTAAATGTTGAAACATATGGGCTTGTGTGCTGTTCACTAGGAAACAACTGGCTGTTTCCAAGCTGCCAAATTCAAATAAACTTTGTAGGAAGGGGGAATCTGCAGCAGCTCAGAGGATAAAAGAGAGGGTTTTTACTGAGAAGCCAACCTGATGTAAAGAAAAATGCTAATTAAACGTAGTGCCATATATCGGTAACAGATAATTAAATGTTAATAGCTGAGAAGTTTTTCAATTAAAAATGAACTGTTTGTGTCCTCTTGGTTTCTTCAGGGGGCCAGGGCCGTGTTGCTGTCATTTGTGGTGTTCCCTGCTACAGTAATCATTTTAATAAAATGCAATTATCTGCATAATTAATTTCTTTGACTGCTCTGCTGTGTCCTTCTCTTGCAGAGGCCAGAATGTCAAAGATCAAGTAGACTGGAGAAAATAAAAAATTCACATTGTGAAAGGATATAAAAAATACTTGGAATTGCAATGCATTGGCTTCTATTTATCTCAAATGTCAAGGGCAGTGTAAAATGTATTTTTAAAATGTGTTTTTGTATGGTTTGAGCCCATTCTTGGCGTAGTTGTGAATCTAGAGGGGCCATTGTTCTTTGAGAGAGTTTGAGGGGGTTTCTTTGTACAAAGTGACAAAAAGAAGACTTGGAGTACTGGGCTGCCATTGTTCCTGTGCGGCGCTGTAAAATTTGATTTGAAATTAGGACCTCGGGGCAAGCTCTTCAATAGCCAGTTTTTATTTTCTGCCAGCATTTTAATCACTCTTGGGCTTAAAGTGGATGACCAACATAATGCCTCTATGTTTAATAGAACAGTTCATATCTTGAAGGCCAGTTAACTGAATTCAGGGATCTGTCATCTGCCCAACATTAGTCTTTTCTGTTTCCTGTCTATTTATGAAGATAGCTCTGCACTCCAGCCAGCTCTCAAAGAAGAGCAACTCTTTCTTTCTCTTTTCTTTTTTTTTTTCCCCTTTTTATTTTTTTTTCCCTCTGAATTTCTTCAGAGCTCTGCCCTCTCTTTGAGTGACCCTTAAAGGAGCCCAGGTGGGGCAGGGAGGGGAGGGACAGATGGCAGAGTCAGATTTCCCAGTGAAACAGGATGATGGGAAGGGAAAAGTGGTGCCTAAGCCTCGTGCACCTCCTTGGGATTCACATTCAGGGATGTGTGAGTAGGGAAAGCAGGGAAATTGGGGAGATTGAAAGAGCTGATGGCCGGGTCAGGCTGCGCTCAGGAGAACAAGAGACTGCAGAATGTTTGGTCAAATTCCAAGGGTGGCTTGATGTTGTTTGGACACTGTGGATGGGTTCATCCTGGCAATCCATGCCCATGTTTGCAGGGGAGGCACCAGGCTGGTGGCTGCACGTGGAGGAGCTCAGTGTGGGCAGTGCTGGGGCAGGTGACCCTGTGTGCCCACAGGGAGATCCTGCAGAGGAGGCTAAAGCAGAGGTGGAGCTCAGGTTTAAAGCCATTTATTAAATGGGAGGGAGCCCACAGGAGGTTTTGCTGGTTTAGGAGCTGCTGTGGGAGATGGAATTTGTGGGAGATGGAATTTGTGGTTGTACCCAGCAGTGTCCTGCCCTGCCCTCCCTGGGCATCACACACGAGCTTGATGGGGTCAGGGTGGTGACAAGCCAAGGTGACATTTCAAACAGCAGCACTACAGTGCAAACTGCACTTTTCCAACAAAGACACGAGGATTGGAACAGATGTTCCCTCAAAAATTTGGTTGAGGTTGCTCAATGAGTGCTAATTGTGACTGTGATTGGGGAAAGGGCTTCAACCACCAGGCTGCTTCACACTGACCACGAACTGGTCATTAACTGGTGATGGTTTCTGACTGAGTTAAAGCTGGGCAAAGCTCACACCAGCAACCCAAAGTAGAAGGGAAAATGTTTCATATCCCATTACTAATTATGATCTGTTGCACATTAAAATTAATTCCTAGTAAGCTGAAATTCAGGGTTAGTTTGCCAGAAATGAAACAACTTGGGGCACAGATTGGGATATTTCAGTCATAATCATCTGATGCCTTTGTTGTCTTTATTTGTCCAACAGAATCCAGCTTGTTTTCCACACTGTTCCTTGTGCAGATGCACGAGCAGAGTGGCTCACCAGGGCTGGGGATCCAGGAGAGGTTAACATATTCAGCAGCATCAAGCAGAGCTTTTCATTCACGTTCAAATGGAGCTGTGTGGGTGGCTCCACAATGTGGGAAACGCTTTTCATTGAAGAATCTGAATATTTTGTAAGGAAGTGAATAGTTGCAAATAATCTTTTCTGTAACACTGAAATAAAGAACAAATGAGCTATTCTCAGAGCATACTGAAGCGTTACTGTCCTCAGTGACTTAACAGAGCTATACAGAAAAAAATATTCCAAACTTGACAGATTCATATCCTAATCTTTTGCTCCTTCATCAGGAGACTGTGTGGATTGTGTAGCTGGTACTGGTTGAAGCAGGAGTTAAAAGGATACATTTGCTCCAGCACTGCATTTTGAGGAATACAACTCAATTTCTTAAATTATAAATGTCAGCTAGAACTCCAATATTCAACAATATGGGCTGAGTACATCCCCAAAACACCCAGCAGCTCGTGTGTGCCAGGATTTTGGCTCCTGCCAGGCCACTGAGGAGACTTTGGGGCTTCCTGTGACTCTGTCAGAGCACTGGCCCAGGGCAGTGGTGGAGTCCCCATCCCAGCAGGGATTTAAAGGATGTGTGGACGTGGCACTTGGGGTTCCTGCTGGCTTTGGGCTTGATGACCTTCCAGGGCTTTTCCAGCCTCAGTGATCCTCTGCTAGAACAGTGAAATTCTGCTGTCATTATTTTACTGAGGTGATTTTTCCCCTGAGTGCAGGGTTTGAAGGACAGGACCAGACTTTGGGAGCCCCCAGATGAGCAATGCCCAGCCCTGCTTTCCTGCATTCCCACCCTGCTCTCAGCAGTGATGCTGCAGGGCTGAGGTGGGATTTCCCTGCACACAGAGAGCACTGCAGGAATTCAGGGCAGCTGCCACAGCCCTGTGTGTTCTGTGTTCCCAAATAATGAAACTCCAGCAAGAGCAGGGGATCTCCAAGGCAAGGCTGAGTAGGTCAGCATCAGCCTCCACTAAACGTGATTAACTTTATCCATCTCCTGGTGCATTTCTTTCCAATCCACTCCAGTGCCTGATTTAATTTTCCTTTTATGTAAACTCCCAAGATTTAGCTTCATCAGAATGATTGCAGGGATTCCCTGCTCACGGCTGGCTGCTCCCTGATCCCTCCAGGGCTTCCCTACCAACCCCTCCAGTCTGGTGCTGTGGGGGCAAAACTGCAGGGCCTGGAAGAGCTGGGCTGGAAGAGTTGCTCAGAGAGGAAATCTGGTTGGAATCCAGCTTGGGAAAATGAGCAGCAGGTTGGATCTGCTGGGGAGGAGAGGAGCCAGCCCAGGACTCGGGTCAGGATCTCTGCTGGGATCCTGGGGCAGGTTTGTGCCTGTTTTCCTGAGCATCCTGTGGATTTGTGATCAGTAGATACTCTTCTTCTTTTTATTTTTAATAATTCAAGATTGGTTTTGAAATTAAAGATTGATTTTAAACAGATTTTGTAAAAACTGCAGTGCCCTTATTCTGAATTACCCATTTTGCCTGTGCCCAGAAATGTATCTTGTGCTACACAAGCTTTTAGTTGTTTTACCTTTTCTAACAAGTTCAAAACCCAGCCACAATTATTTTCAAGCTTTAGGAGGTTAATATTGTATAGACCATTTAAACCACCATTTTAAATCTGTTTTATCACCAAAAAAAAAAGAAAATAAAAAAGGAAAAAACTTCTGGCTTTTTCCACAATATTAGATCTATCATATCAGAGTCCTTTATTGAATATTTTATTGACCGTCTGCTTGCCCTGTGCTAACCTGCCTGACATCCAAAGTTTCTCCCTCTCTGGAGAGGCCACGTCAGTTCCCATTAAGCAGCTGAGCATGAATTTTCCCTTCTTATTTCCTGTGGATAAACTCCCTCCCAGCAGGAGGAACCTGGGCCCTGGTGCATCCCAGGGACAGGCAGAGGCAGCAGCAGCTCAGGGTGGAGTCGAGGTGGCCTTGGCAGGGTGGGCTCCACACACAAGAGCTTCCCTTTGGGGCTTGCATCAGCATTTTGTGTAATTCTGCTTTACACAAATGTAAAGGTATTGAAGAGGAAAAATTCTTCACCTGGCAAGTTAATTACTTGACTTCTCATAGAGGCAAAAGGGAAGAGGAAAATGCATCTTCTGCTTAAATTAGGCAGCCTGTCCAGGGGCAGGGGTGTGATGTCCTGAGTTGCTGCAGTTTTAATTGCCTCCGTTAATTTTCCAATTTTTTTATGCTATTAATATTTAATTTTACTTTCTGCACACCTTCCTTTTTAAATTACATAACATTTAAGTTCTATGTTTTCTGTTTTCCTAGAAAAGCAGCAGAAGGTTGTGTCACTGAGGGGTTTTATGGCCATGCCAACCCTCAGCTTGCAGAGTGTGCTCTGGCTGGGCATCCTGCAGAGCTCTGTGCTGAGCCTGCTGCCCTCTCATTAATGTGCCTCTGGTTTTTTGCTGTGCTATGTGACATTTACTAAATAGTTTTAATATGAAACAGGTATAAATCTTTCATAATTCCTCAGCTGACATGGTTGAAATAATGGACAATGTCATTATGTGCCTTCCTTCATATGCAACAGTTGTTTGACAGACATTGTGGCGTCTCTGGGCAAAGCATCCAGGGCAAGGGAAAAGAAAATTTTCCTCCAAGCCATTCAATATTTTAGGCCACCTTTCATGGTGTATTTTTAATTTTATTTTTTTTTAAACAGAATCTCAAAATATTTAGAAAATTTGTTTTCCTCCATGGAATAAGAATGTGCACGGGAGCTCAGAACAGGACAGCTCTACCTGAGCTTTGCTATGCTTGAAAAGCTCTCAGAAGAAAAAAGCAAATTGGGAAGAAAATATTGTTAAGATTGTGTTTCTAAGGGTATTTTCATTGTGGTGGAGTTGGAGGGGTGAACAAAGTTGGTTCAGATTTTATCTCTGGGACTGCACTGTGTTGGCAGCAACGTGAGTCTAACTCAAAATGCAACAAGAAATGGAGGAAATTTAATTTTTTTATTGTAATTATGGAGGTCTGAGGGGAAGGGTGCTATTCTTGGGACACGTAAAGCAGCTTTGGGTTTTTAGTGTCTTTCTTTTCCAAACTTGGTGTCAGATGTTGTAACTTAATTTATTTTCTCATTAGCTTTTGCTAATGATACTAAAACTTCCTTTAAAAGCTTTCCTAATTAATGATCTTCTTGCTCCCAAACAAAAACTATATTGTCTTTGAGAAGTGCCTGAGTATTTTAAAAACAACAGGCTGTTGGTAGGTTTTATTGCCTCATGAATTTAGGGTCAACACACCTATTATTTGCCAGAGTTAATTTGTGCTGGGTTATTGACTGTCGGCTTGTTGGGGATATCTGACTCTTGTAAAAGTTACACTCATCCCAAATGGTTGTAATTTTATTCTTGGTGCTCTGGTGCCACAATATTTAGCTAATAAAAGGAGGGGAGCAGTTGTACAAAGGCTGGTATTTAACTTCAGGCTCCCGAGAGCGAGGGAATGAGGCTGTCATTGCCCTTTGTGTCCTTCTCCCTAACACTGAATGGTTTTCATTTTCTTTTAGATAAGGAAAGGGGAAAAGACAACTTTGTTAAAATCATAAGACATGTAAAAAAGTGCTGGATGGTTTTAGGATTTGTGGGTTTTTAAGCAGACTTTTCAGGTGGCTCTGTGTGAACTCAGGGCTTGTCCAAGGGGAATTTTGGCCACTTGCAAAGGGCTCAGTGGCATTGAAATAACCAACTCCCTGCCAAAAAGATGGGAGAGCTGAATTTGGTGTAGAACTTGTGTGTCAAGGTGAAAATATCCCCCTTGGACACTCCAAACTGGAAGCACAGCAGATAGCAAAGCTGGCAGTAGGTTTAAAAATCCCCTAAGAAACCATCCCTTTAGTGTTTACAATCCAGAATTAAACTGGGGAATTGTTCCCTTTGGTTTTCCAAGTGTCTGTTCCATCCCAAATCTGAGCCATATGTCCTTGTGGGGTGAAAAGCAGAGTTTTCAGTAGGGCAGCCTTCAAATGCTCAGTGCCAAGCCCAAAGTCTCTGCTGTGCCTTCTCTCCAAACTCCAGTCGATAAAAAGTTCCTCAGCAGAATCCAAATTAGCACCAGGAAGTCATGACCTGTAATGTGGGAGTTGGAAAATGTCCATTTCTTCTGCAGGGTGCACTGGGAAATCACATGTTCCTGTGTAGGAACTTCAGGAGTGCTGAGCTTGATCCTGTTATCCCAGTTTGTTTTCCCAATCCCTTTTTTTTTTTTTTTTAATGCCCAGATATGTTACTATTCATTTGCTTCATTCTGGGCTGACAGAAACAATTCAGAAATATTCCTGAGCATGCTGGATCTCTGCAGATGCAGGGTGCACCTGACAGGGGCTGGTTCTGAGACCCTTGGCACAGTCACTTCTAGTAAAAAGTGGAGGGTTATTCTGACCCTAGCCCCAGCCCTGCTGAGCAGGTGACAGTCTGAGTCTTTGCTTGATTTCCAACAAGCTCTGGCTCTCTGCAGTGGAAATTTATTGCATAAAGAGGGGGAAGCATCTGAGACTGGTTTAAGTCAAGTCTAAGAGTTTCCCTGCCTGCCACAGCCACCCCGAGGAAGCACCTAAGGAATTAAACCATCTCTGCTTGTCCTGCATCCACCTGATCTCTGCCACGGCTGCTTTATAAATAACCACCCCAATCCTTCCTGAATCATTTTTGCTAGTTTACAGTGTGTGTATAACTTTTAAAACTGGAAAACCAAGAGCTGGCTCTGTTTGTTTTCTCACAAAATTGTAGCCAGAGCAGTGAATTCATAGCTAAGCTCTTACTCAGTGGCTACTGTATTATAAATAACTCTTCACCTTGGCCCTGCTTCTCCAGCCATTACTCACTGTGAGTAGCCCTTACAGCACAGAGTAGCAGAGGAGTAGATGATCCTGCTGTCATTACTCACAGTTTTAGCACCCTGGCACATCAGGAGCTCTGATTTCAAACAAGGAGCTGCTTTCCTCAAGAAGTGGCAAGTTTTCCTACCTGGTAAAAACCACACTTGCACAAATTATCCCAAGGAATTAGTACTGAAGATAAATCAACAATTAAAGCAGGGAAGAAACTCTAGCCTGGGGTATTTGGAAGGGTGTATGCCTGAAAGTGGTGCTGTGTTTTTTCCTTGGGCTCTGTCAGGGGTGTGGAGCTGAGGAGCAGCCGGGGAGCACTGCTGGGAGAGCATCACCTCACCCCTCCTGCCTTACCATCACCACCACTCTGCTTTGCTTTCAAAGTGTAAATTAACTTAAAGGTTCAAAGCTTTTGCGAAAGATTCCAGACCTGAGGTCATCTTCCCTGGGTGGTTTATTGGCTGGCCTGTGTTTGCCCACATCTCTAGTGTTTGCCAGCTGAGGGAGTTTATGAAATTTTGATGCAGGAATTAGGTTGTTGCTCATCTTGTACCTTCTTGCTCATATTATTGACAGTACCACTGAACTGCTTGAGGCAGATAGTATCTCAGTGATCACTGTGCTATTTCAGCTCTCCACTGCTGACAACATCAGAAGTGTTTTAACAGGGTTTTAATGGGCAGCCTCTGCAGCTCCTTGGAGGGTTGCAAATAGCTGCTGTGAAAAACCTTTTCTGCAGCTCTGAGCTGACATGCCCTCCTTTCCTTCCCTTCCTTTCCCTTCCTTTCCCTTCCCCATCCAGCTGCTGCCTGTCTGTGGCTGCAGCACTGGTGACAAGTGCCCCTGACGTGGGCCAGGCACTGTGCATGTCCCTGCATCCTTCAGGGAGCTGTGAGGAGGAAGAACACAGCTGTGAAACCTCTGGGCAGGGCAGGGACCCCAAAGTGCCTCCAGAACCCCTCCTCTGCAGCTGCCCCAAACCAGCACAGCAGCAGTGCCCAGCACACAGCTTCCCCCTCGTTTTGCTGCTCACATATTTTTCATGATACCCCAGAGCAAGACTTAACAATTGTGAAGCAAACAACCTTTAATTTTCAGCAGAAAACAGAATGGGAGGGAATAAATCCCCCCTCTGCTCAGGACAAAGCCTTGGTTTGATGGCAGCAGTTTCTAGCTGAGTGGTTGCCTTGCTCTGCTTGTTACCAGAAATGGGGCTTGGAGAACAGCTTTCTTTGCACTATGGAAAAGCTTTCTCCTCCCTATTTTTGCTTAATATAACTATAATGTGCCCTTTATCACACTTCAACTTGAGTAATCCCAGTTTGGAAATAGTGCAGAAATACCCATGGGAAAAAGCACGAGAAATGTACATTATAAAAAACACACAGGCCAAGCTCAAAAGATCCACTGACATGTAAATTTAATTAAAAAATTATAGGTCTTCAATGAGGGCTTGTGTCTTCAATTTACCAGTTTCCATGACTTCTCCAGCAAAAGTGTTTCTTTTTTGCATTCTTGGTGGAAAACACGCTGAGGGCTATTACAGCCTCCAAGAAGAGTCTCTATTCTGTGTCACAGGGAAAAAATAAAATTACCCAAAATATGTACACTTGAAATAAGTAAGAAAAATATCCACTTTCCTGTTTTGTTTTATTTCTATCCTCTAACAAAAGTTAAACTTTCCAGTAACCAGCAGTGCATGAAAAAGCATGTTCTAACTGTGTGAATAAGCTTCCTTTTGATTGCATGTGCAAATTTTAGGGTATTTTTGTTCTTCCCATGAGAGGTGTGTGAGATTGGATAAAATAGTGGTGAGTGGGTGAGCAGAAGAGCTGATGGCCAAAGGTAGAGGCTCATGAAATAAAATGTCACTATTCTAAGAGGATTCTAGCTTAAAGAAGGGAATCCCAAAGTTTTATTATTGAAAATTATTAATTTCTTCACCAACTGCATGTTTAAGGGAAGAAATCCCAGCAAGAGAATCCCACCTTCCTTGGTGTGATGTACCAGGACCAAGGGGTGTCCAAAATCCAGAGATTCTCCTCAATGTCCTCAGCCTCTGAGGCAAAATAAAACTTGAATCTCTTGGCTGCTAAAACTTAAAAGGAAAATGCAAAGGTCTTTGGAAGTCAGCAGGATTAAATGCTTTTCTTAACTCCATTCTTCCATCCACTCTTCTTTAGCAAAGCCCTGTGCAGGCTGAACCTCTCAAATATCAGGGTATATAAGAGCTACTTCTGCTTAATACCCATTATTTCAGTTTTTAATGCAGCAAAGGCAGTGGCTTTTGTGGTGCCTTCTTAAGTCCAAAGCAGCTGCTCAAAGGACCAAATCTTTAGGTTAAGAAAGAGGAAAAAAACCCTTTTTCTCTGGAATTTCAGCCCCTCAGTAAAGAAATGGAGGAGATGCTCAGAGCAGAGCTGTGACTTTCACACTTTCTGCCTCCAAGCTTGTGGGCTCTGCTGCAAGCTGCAGCACTGAAAACCACTGGGGTTTTTGTTTCTCTAACTTAATTAATAAAAACAATTCATCAGTAGCTGATGCCTTTCAGAGTGGTTTTTCCCTGAGTCAGCTTACTGTGGAAGAGGTTCATTATAAATTACAATGAGCAAAACAAAAAGAAATAGGCAGAGGAAAGCTTCTGTCGTGGTGGGCTTCTCTTAGCTGAGTTTATTTGAGGAAACTTGAGGCTAAAATTCTGCATTCTCATTTATAGACATTGTTCCATGTCTAAAATTAAAAGAAAGAGTTGCAGTGAGCAAGAGCAGAAGGGACTGAGGGAAGGAAAGGAGGCAGTGCTGCTTGAGACTTATTTTTATGCAGATTGTTTGTCACCTGTGCTGGTTCAGTGGCTGCTTTGAAGTTAGTCTGGCATTAGTGTTGTGCCTTAGGCAAGGTTGTTTGCTGCCTCCCTGGCCGTGTTATTTCACTTGCTTTTATGTTCGCTCCTATCTCATAGATTTGCTCTGCCAATTGGGATGCAATTGTATGAAACTTGGCTTTTGGTTTGATCCTGTGGCTTTTGCTCTCACCAGGCATCCCTTACCCTGCAGAAAGACACTTGGTGAATGGAAGGCGTTGGTTTGGCCTGGTCATTCCTGAATTCCCCATAAACAAAAATGGAATATTTCTGATCTTGTTTCTTAACACATTCTAAACATGATCAAAACCAATTAGAAGTCAGAGGGTCAGAGACACATTCATTCCAAGGGGGAATCTGATTTAATTATGCCTCTGATGTTGGACTCCATGATCCTAGAGGTCTTTCCCAACCTAAATGATCCCAAGGCTCATCTGGGTGCACAAAGGGGTTCCAGAGGATGTGTGAGGATCTGCCTGTCCTGTATGTTTGGTCTTGGATCAATACCGAGATTTAAGGGATGAATTCATCACTGCAGCTGTTTCTTGAACATCATGGAACAGAAACCAGGCTGCAGTTGCACAGGTTATGTCACTGCTTGAATCCTTGTCTCCTTTCCTTTATTCCCAAATATGTTTTTATCCCACTTATCTGGGGACAGGCCAGGTGCTGCATAGCCAAAGGGCACTTCCTTTCTTCAGGGTGGAAGAGTTCCCTTAAAAATAGACCCTGTGTGTGATTCTGGGTTCAGTCACCCAAAATAATGGCTAAAATTTCCTTATGTTACCCTTGGAGAAATATAAACTGCAAATTTATACAAACGAGGAAAAATAAAATGTCTCTTGTGCTTCCCTGATGTTCCCAGGTCCAGGCACAGCACCCATCACCTCAGGTGCCCAGGCTGAGACCACAGTGACAGCCTGAGACTCTGGGTCAGCTTTGTAACATCCGTTTGTCTTTATGGCCAGATTCTGAAGGGTATTAAATGTATAAAATGTGTCTCTTTAAGTGATGTATTTGAATCTCCAAGTCCACTGTTAAGTGTTTTCATGATGATGTGCTTAGGTAGGAACAAATGGAGCTTGTAGGGAAGTTTAGGGAAGATAAAATTTAGGATGCCTTGAGCTTTTTCAGATGGATTTAGCAGCAGGAGGAGGCAGGACTGGAGTGGGGCTTTCCTTAGCAGTTATTTGTCTGCAGCGTGGGCCAGGCAGGTATAAAAGAGAGGTGTCAGTGAGCAGCTGATGGCTTTGGCAGAGGTGAGGGTGTCCCTGCTTGTGGCTGTGCCCATCCCCAACCTCTGCCATGGCTCTGTGTTCTCCAGAACAGGCAACTCATCCTGCAGACATTTCCAGTCACATGCTGCAGAGCGTTTTAGGCAAATTTTGTTTAAGCAGCTGTCGGATGAAAACTATCAAAGCTCAGTTTTGTTCCTGGAGCTCTCAGAATATTCCTCATGGTTTCCTGGGGCTGAAAGCAGTCATGTGTGGCAAAGCCACACTGCCAGGCTCTTGTGCTCTGGCATTTAGAGGGAAATGAGGATCCTGTCCCTTCATTTACTTCCATTGCTGCCTCTTCCTTTATTTCCATGCGCTGAGGTCTCGCAGTCGTGGAACTGGGCAGCTCCTTCTAAAATACAATATTTACCCTGTGCCACTTCTGAGCCTGCATCCTCAGTGACAGAATTGATTCAGTTGGTGCTGCTGCACTTTTAATGTTCCCTTTTATGTTCATGTTTGTTCCAACAGAGTGACCACTAGCACAGACGACTTGAACTTGTATCACCCGCAAACTGACAACGCTGGAGCCACCAGTTTGTCATTATCCCTCCTAGTGTATCTGATTTAATTTTGCAACACTGGATTAATTCTTAAAATTGCAGTGCTTTTTGCTCGTTAATGGTCAGTAAATGATTCGGGGTGTGGGGGGAGGGTTGGTGGGGGAATGGAATTCATCAGTTTTGCAGTCGTTTTAATTCTTCTCGTTTTAAGTTGTTCTATAAATATGTCTTTATGGATGTAGTTTTACTAGCTTAAAAACATCTAATTGAAAACAGTTGCTTAAATCTCTTTGGATCAAGGAGGCAGTAATAAGCAAAGAGAGTATCTTATCCCTGCAATCCAGAAACGCTTAGTGACTGGTATACTCAGTGCATGTGTAATCAGCTTCTTGTTTCATCTAAAAACCTTAGCTCTTTTGGTGTGATTTAGTACTTCCCCAGCAGCATGGTTTCCCTTGTCTGTAAGATTATCAACGAGTGAAACAAAATATATAAACCAAAAATGGCCTAAGAGACAGGAGTGTTGTGAGACCTCTCTGGTTCTTTCCTGCCCTCTCGTCGTGGGGCGGGTGCTCTGCAGCACATCCCAGCCTTGATTTGAGTCTTGTAAATTAACATTTTGTTGTACATTATGTAATGCTATTCTTCTCACTTAACCTTTGCATCAGGCAGGACTGATCTCTGCTATTTTGTAATGCCCCCCAGCAGATGAAGCCTCTCTTAGAGGGGATCAGCCTTTGCCTGCTGCTGCTGCTCGGGAGTCCCAAACCACGGAGCTCCCAGGGATAAGGGCTGGATGTGCCTCTGCTTCCTGACTTCTGTGGGACTGCTTTGGCACAGGGGTTATTGCTGGGATTTGGCTCTGGGACCTTGTCTGCTGTTTGTTTGATGTCAGAGACGTGGGTCCTTTCTGGCTGATGAGATGTAATGACTGCAGCTCGCCGTGCACAGAGCGGGGATGCTCGGATGATGTGAATGCTCTAAATTATGTTGTTAATACATTTAAACAAAAATTACTGATGACCACTCTGGCTGCTGGCCTGTTTTTTCAAGGCTCCTACCTGCGTCCCTCTGGTTTGAAATGTGGTCCCATTTTGCAGAGGGATCCTCAGAAAGTGCCCCAGCAAAGCTCGGGAGGCTGTGAATGATCCGTGGCTCGTTTCCAAGAGGGGAAGCCAGGGGAAGAAAGCCAGTCTGTGCTGGGGGAGAGGGAAGGAGAAACCACAAGTGTTTCTTCATGCAAGTGGGAAGTAAAACAGGCTAAATTATGTGAGATTTAGTGATCTTTTTTTTTTTAAACATCTGTGTTATTCATCTGAATTGGACTGTCCACGTGGTTCATTATAATTTCTCATTAGGAGCAGTAATCAATGGAGGTGGTAATTTCATAAATTGCAAGCCAACTTTGAATAAGATTTTATGTGTCTTATTCCTTAAACAGGCAAACTGAGCCTTTACTCAGGACTTTACTCAGAAAGTTGTGCCATTTTCCTTTTTCATTGATTTTCTTTTGAAATGTCAAATAATTTCACACAAATTTATCAATCCAAAGGATTCAAGATCAGCAGTGTGGCAGCACCACAGGACTAAGGAGCACACACTTGTGCAGCATCTGATTCTTTGTCCAGGGTTAAAACTCAGAGTTCAACTCCTGAAAGTTCTTTTTCCAAGTCTTTGTGATAAGCAAGCAGCACTTCACACAAGGCCTTTGTTGGAAATCACCCGTGGTTTGGGGCTTTAAGAAATGCCTGAGTGTGTTCTGCCCATCTAAAAGCCATCCATTACAAAAAATAATCAGGCATCCTTTTTTTTTTTCTTGTACATTTGTGTCATTCTGCGAATCAGAAGCATTTTGTGTGCTGAGGGCAATGTGCTTTGCTTTTGGAATTCCTGAGTTTCACCAAAACCCTGGGGCATAGTTTGTTCAGGAGACCTGAGGTGACCTGTAAGTGGGAGCTGCTGTGTCCCTTTGCTGCTTAGCAAGATCATTTTAAAGAGAAAGTGAACTGCAGTGGCCAGATATAATGTGATAACATCATAATCCAAAGAGAAAAGCCGTATTTTTATATTAGTTGACCCTTTGAAAGCACATTCCTCTAAGACGGACAATTTTCTCATTTGTAAATGACAAATCTCAGGTGGAGAAAAAAATCAGTGACTTTCCTGAACCCAAAAATCCTTCTGCAAGCAGGAAGAAGGCTGAAGAGTCCCTGTAGAGGTTTGGATTCTGTGTTGCAGCTTTGGATGCTGAGCTCTCTGCAGGCAGGGAAAGGTGTAGGAGAAAGGAATATTTGGTTTGGTTATAGGATAATGTGCTGTCCTGTTTGGGAACCAGCCTTTCCATTCCTCTGGACTTAAAACCTTCATTTTTCCCCATCATCTCAGTGACTAACTGTCCATAAACACACTGACAGTCTGAAAAACAATGAGGAGGGACCTGCTGATTGTCCTCATTTCCCATGGAAAGCAGGAATGTTGTGTTTGAGCTCCTGAGCTGCCGTCTCGCAGTTTAATTCACCTTAAAATTAATTAAGAATCTTTATTGCCGTTGTCTTGGATTCTTTTCTAAAGTCTGAGTATTTGAGTTTCCCTCAGGGGAAGGGTGAATCTCTGTCTCCCTGTGGATGGGGTGTGCTGAGGACCCCCTGCATCCCAAAATTCTGCCCGTCCAGGGCAGCACGTCCCATTCTGAGGTGCAAAACAAAGTTCTTGGGAATTGCTGGGGTTTGCTTCCATCTGACAGGAAAGGAGCAACTGCCTGCTCCAGGATGGGGCCATTCCCAACCACCTCCCTGGGTCTGGGGCTGGGCAGGGGGATTGGCCTCTCTGTTTTCATAGCCTCAGCACAGATGGTATTTCACTGCTGTATCTGGAAGCTTCTCCTCCTCCGCCAGCCCTGCTTGTCTCCTGAACCAAGAGAAATTCCACTGGAAGTGTTAGAAAGTTCAGTTCCATTTCCAGGAGTTTTAATGATTCCTCCTTTTTCTTGCACGGTGGGTTAGGAACGTGTTAAAGCTGGTGGTAAAGTAATTTATGAAGGGCAGCTGGAGTTCAAAAGGTTCAAATATACAAGTTCAGTTCCAGCATCGTTTGGATCTTCACACCTCAGTGTCCCAACAGAGAAACTGGATACTGAGTTTTTACAGGTTTTACTGTAAAAACGGAGCCCTCCAGAACTTTTAGTAACTAATGGATTTTGCAGGAGTGATTTGACTACCCTGGATGTCCATTAGCTGGTTTGCTTTGATGTCTTTGCTGGAAACCTAAATGGCTTTTACTTGCACTTCTCTTTTTTTTACCAGTTCTGTGTTTGCAGGAGATATCTTTTGTATCACAGTAGCCGGTAGGGAAAAAAGTGATGTACTCAAAAATTGGAGGAGCATTTAATCACAGAATATCCTAACTAGAATTTAAACTGTTTGTTCTCGAGAAACTTTCCATCTGCAGCTCACCAATCCCGAGCTGACTACACGCAGTTTTAATCTTCTGATTCTTGAATTCATTCTTGTCTGGGTGGCTTTGGTGGTGTTAAAATTGAATCCTCAGGAGCTACATTGTGTTGAATCTATATTTCTCTCTTTTCCTTGCTTGTCCTACTTTATTACTGGCAATGGGGTTTGAAATACCCTGAAAATTCTGTGTTTACTAATATGGGGATGATTGATAAAAATAACTTTCTACCTCATGAGAAGTTTAAGAAAGTTTCCTGTTGTATTTATTGACACTTGGCATTATTAATTTCATGTTGGTGTTAGAGGTGCACACCTTTGATGGGAACTCTTAAAAATATCTTGCTGATTTAGAAGAAATTTTCATCATTTTGTTCTTCATGTGCCCCCTACACTGAGTCTGTCTATTTTCCACCACCAATCAGAATTCACTTTGTACACTAATATTAAGAGCAAACTTACTCCGTGTTGCAAAATAATACAGAATTTTAAAAAACCTTAAAAAATACTGATTTTTTCAGGGATATGTAACAATTCTGGCTATATTACACACAGAAAAACTGGCTGGCACAAGAGCAGAGGAATGATGAAACCACTTCCATTTGGAGGAGGGGGCATGGGATGGGCTGGGGGAGTTCCTCCCTGTCAGACCAGCACTCAGGAGGAAGGAGGTGTTGGAGCTGGTGTGGTTCCCCACACAAGGCTTTTATTTTGTGGTGGAAAATCTAATCTTTCCGAGACCATTTCTCTGGGGTCTGAGTCTGAAGTCTGCTTTATATTGGGAGATTGGCATGAAATCCACAGCACTTAAGAGGATAAAGGCCTTTGTCTCCAAAATGTACATTTTTTTTGGAACTGTAAAGGCAGTGGAACAAGAAATGGTTTTAAGTATATAATGTTAAGATTCAACCTTGTAATCCTTTCTCAAGTAAAAATATGTTATAGATCAATTTTATCAATTCCTGTATTTTTTCCATGTGTTTGAGAGCATTCACTTAAAAAAAAAAAAAAAGAGAAACCTTCCACATTTGACTAAAAGTTGAAGAATTAAAAAAGTTAATTACAGCCTATAAGGACCTACTGTCCACTAACCAGAGTGGCATCTTCTGGTTCCTCTGCAGGCACCTTGTGATTTCTGGGAGAAGCATGGAGACTTTAAAAGTCAATTCAATAAAATGCCATTTCTCTTATTGCCTTTCTTATTTGTTTGGTCACTTTAAAGGACCCCAAAGGCTGTTTGTGCATGAGGACATTGGGCAGCTCCTCACCTTCAAGATGAATTAAATAATGTTTTGAGAACTGTTGTGCTGTGAATAACCTGCAGGGTTTGGAGCCTTCCTCTGCTTCCTTGAGACATTCCAATATTAAGAATCATGGAGAAATCACGGGAAATAGAAGAAATAGAAGGAATCATGGGAAGAAAACAGGGCAGGCTGAGGAGGGAAGAGCTGGGAGTGGAGAAGGTGGGAGGAGGTGGTTCTGTCTGGGGGTGTGTGTTCAGCTCTCAGTCTGCAGGCAAAGGGGACAGAAGGAAAAAAATAGGGCAGGCTGAGGAGGGAAGAGCTGGGAGTGGAGAAGGTGGGAGGAGGTGGCTCTCTCTGGGGGTGTGCGTTCAGCTCTCAGGCAAAGGGGACAGAAGGAAAAAAACCAAGAGAAGGAGTTTGAAAGGAATAAAAGGAGAAGACTTGTTCAGTAAGTACATTAGGAATGATCTCAGATAAATAGATGGAAACAAGAGCAGGCCCCTGACTGATGTCAGTTCTTGTGGCACCACTGACTGAAATGAGTTTACACGAGCTCAGGGTCGGGGCAGACAGGCTCAGATAAAGTTTTTAATCTGAACTTCCAACTTCCTTCCTTAGTATACTTAAATTTTATGGTTTCAACTTCATAGATTAATATGCAAAAAAAAAAATAAATTGAATTTCCACAGGTGCTCGCATGGAGAGAAAAGTGATCAAATAGGTCAGACGTCTGATGAGCTTTGATGTCAAACTGGAAGAGCCTGGTTTGGATGGGATATTGGGAATTCTTGGCCCTGGCACAGGTTTCCCAGAGCAGCTGTGGCTGCCCCTGGATCCCTGGAAGTGTCCAAGGCCAGGTTGGACAGGGCTGGGAGCAGCCTGGGACAGTGGGAGGTGTCCCTGCCATGGCAGGGATGGCACTGGGTGAACTTTAAGGTCCCTTCCAACCCAAATTAGTCTGGGATTCTCCATTTCTGTTTTTCCAAAAAGCCACTCTCATGGCTTCCCAAGAAGAACCACAGCCTGTGACATTTTACAAGTGAGTTTTCTCCCAAAATTCCTCTCACACACACACACACACACACACACACACACACACACACACACTCACTCAGTTGTGGGGAAGGCAGCACCAGCTTTGTGCCTGGCCCTTGTGCAGCTCAGGTCCTTGACCAAGGAATTCTTGGCCCTGGCACAGGTTTCCCAGAGCAGCTGTGGCTGCCCCTGGATCCCTGGAAGTGTCCAAGGCCAGGTTGGACAGGGCTGGGAGCAGCCTGGGTCAGTGGGAGGTGTCCCTGCCATGGCAGGGATGGCACTGGGTGAACTTCAAGGTCCCTTCCAACCCAAATTAGTCTGGGATTCTCCATTTCTGTTTTTCCAAAAAGCCACTCTCATGGCTTCCCAAGAAGAACCACAGCCTGTGACATTTTACAAGTGAGTTTTCTCCCCAAATCCCTCACACACACACACACACACACTCTCAGTTCTGGGGAAGGCAGCACCAGCTTTGTGCCTGGCCCTTGTGCAGCTCAGGTCCTTGACCAAGAAACAGAATTAAGATTTTTCTCTTCCTAAATGCCTCATTTTGACAGTTGCTTTGCTGGCCACTGTTTCAGTTCCATTGAGATGTCAGATTTAGAGCAAAGCATGGGCAGTGTGGGATGCATTTTTGGGCAGGGAGCAGCGAAGGGCTCTGGCCATCCCTCCTCCAGCACCTCTGCAGTCAGGCTGCAGTGCTTTTAAAGTGAGCCAGCATCACTTGGATGTGGCTGAGGTGCAGCAATTTGGGAATTGCTCCCAGCTGGTGGAGAAATGATTTCCAAGCAAGCTGGGTGGCTCTTTAACCGCTCTTCCCAGTAGAAATAAGCTAAAATATATAGAAATTGTTGCTTTGACAAATAATCTAACGAGCCACTCAACTTGCTTTATGTATTGAATGTAGTTGCTTGACAGTTATTATTATTTTCTAATGATATTAAGTTATAAATTATTAACAAGTGTTTAATTTCAGTCCAAACAGACCCAACAAAAGGGATTTGTGCAGTTATGAATTGCAGCAAAATACAAAATTGTTGAGCTTTTAGTAAACGCAAACTTGGAGACCCTGGTTATTTCTCCTTCTTTCAACAGCCAGTCATGAAACTTTCTTGCCCTTTTCACCTTTAAACTTCATTTGAACTTGGAAAGAAGACTTGTGAATTGTGGAGGGGGGAGGAAAAAAAAAAAAAGAAAGAAAAGAAGAAGGGTGGGGGCTGGGGGGAG
The DNA here is from genome assembly GCF_014805655.1 of Passer montanus. Classification (NCBI taxonomy): domain Eukaryota; kingdom Metazoa; phylum Chordata; class Aves; order Passeriformes; family Passeridae; genus Passer; species Passer montanus. The sequence goes on along the minus strand of NW_024369262.1, from coordinate 5,124,130 downwards.
AGAAGCTCTGATTCTGTGTTACCGTAACAGTAATTCTGGCAAAATAATCCTCCTCTTGTGCATGAGTGTCTGCTACTGCTGCAGGGTAATCAGCTCACATGACATGCCTGGAGGCTAATGCTGGCCTGGGCTTTCTTTCTTTCTATTTTTTTTTTTTTTTGAAAGTCCATATTTAAACAAAGGCTGATTATCCAAACAAGAATTTGGACTGCATCAGCTGGACCAGTTAAATTATAGTTAGTAAAACTTGGCACCTCCAGAGCTTGGAATGCTACAATTACAGCTGGATCCTCATTGGTAGGAGCATGCAAAGTAATAAAAGTGGAGATTTTTATCTTTACAGGACATAGCTTAACTCTTTGAAGGCAGAGGACTGAGTGCCAGATCTTGCAGTCAGTGCTCAGACACAGAAGAGCTGGCCAGGAAATGGGATGAACACTTGGATCCGTGCTCGTGGGCCCATGCCAGCACAGGGTGGATGCTGTGGCACTTGGAGTGATGTTCATTGTCCAGGATTCCCCTGAGATAGGGAGCAAGAACACCAGCAGCAGCTTGTTCTTCACCTCCCTTGTCTTCCTGTTGTGTTTTTGACAGCGTTGTTGTGGTTTTATTTGAATTTCTCCTTTTTTTGGTGTTTCCTGTTGCTGTGAAAGAGGTTTGTGTCCTTGAAGGATCTGGGTGATCCCTGGAATTGCTGTGATTTTCATCCCTCTGGAAAACTGTCTTCAATGCTGGCCTGAAATCCTCATGGACCGGCTCCAGGGTGGGCAGGAGGCAGAAGTTGGATTTTGTTTTAGCAAACTGTTGTTGACCATTCCAGACTTGTTTTCCCTCCTTTCCTATGGGGAGGGCTTGGCTTTGATTAGTCACTTGCAAAGCTGAACTTTGGCTTTCTGGTTGTGTAATAAATAGCTCTGGTTGCCAGTCAGAAAATGAAAGTTCTCCTCCTAAAATTAACCCGAGAGCCCTTATCATTAGCGTAGAACAAATCAATGCCTTTGCATTAATTCCCATGGAGTGGGGCCAGTTGACAGCTCTCCCTGATGGAGCTCTGTGCATGGATTTATCTCAGCTTCCTTTTTAAGAAAGCGTTTGTTGTTTGCATTTTCTGAAAACCGTAGTGAGGAGTAAGGATTGAAATTCAAGCAGTCAGGACCATCCAGAGTGTTTGCAAGAGCCCACCTGCTAGATAATGTTTAGCAGGCTGTACTCGGAGTTTTATCTTTGGTCTTCTTCACACAGAATAAAAGTTCCCATTCATTAAATCGTGGAGAAGTTGATTTCCTTTCTTGTGGCAGTTTTACCATGTCCCAATGTCCTTTTGAAGGGACAAATGTTATGGATAACGTGCTTGCTGCAGCCGTGATGCCATGGCAGAGCAGGGAGCAGGGTTTCTCTGAATGGAAGGACGTGGCTTTTCTTGCTTTGAATTCCGAGGAGTTAAAGATTTTTCATCAAGATAAACGTGCAGATCCATAAGGTACAGCTCGCTCTGGGAGGAATGATACCACCTGGAAGTAAGAAAGACCTAAGGAAAAACTGCTGGTTAATGTTTACTCTTTAATTAGTGTTTTAATGGAGTGACTTTACAACGTGACCTTCCCAGTGGTGGCTGCTTTAGAAGGGGGGATTTGGGCACCGTGGGCTCCAGGAGCTCTTGGCTTTGGGTCCAACTCTCAGCATTTCCCATGGCTCAGGGGAGAACTTCTCCCCCTGGAACCAGGACATTGGGCAACTTTGGGCCACTTCCCATTAAACTCCTGACTTTCTGCTGGGGACCATGGGGCCTGCAGGAGGAGGAACCCAAACCTGCAGTCTCAGGCCAAATATTTTGACTTTTTTGAGGTTTCCTGACATGTGCCTGGGAGGCCAACAAGAGTTTCTTTCCCAATTTTGGGGTGGAATTTGTCTCTTGCTCTGTGTTCCCAGTCCTCTGCTCTCTGCTCAGTTCCCAGCCAGCGCTGAGGAGCAGCAGGGATGCCCCCATGAGTCTTTTCCATGACAATATTTCATTTCAAGCACCACCATTTGCTTTCTGGCTATAAAAAATCCTCTCTTTATTCCATCTGCTCTCCTTGCTTGCTGTCTGTGTTGAGCAGACTCATCTGAAGCCACAGTGGGATGGCTGAAGTGGTGCTTTGCTGGCTGGAGGAGCCCAGGTCTCCATCCTGGATCCAAGTGCATGCCTGTTATCCATCGAGGAAATATCCTTGGATTTAAACAGAGAAGGAATCCACAGGATTGGGGTTGATCAGAGAGGTGCTGACAGAGGGAATCTCAGATTTTAGACTCTCTTCAGACAGTTGGAATATTCTTCCAGCTGCCAAGGAGGAATCAACAGGAATGATCCATGGATAAATGTGGGCAACGAGCTCTACGTGCAGGACACAGTTCAGGCCAGCAGCTTTGCTCTGCAAATATTTCCTGTAATGCTAATTAAGAAACAATCTTGGATTTTAGGTAGCCAATATTGAATTCAGAAATTATTCCCAGTCTTGATTTGTCTCCTCTGTGGCCTGAATTCATCTCCTCTTTCTCCCTCTTCTCTGTTTGGTGGATTTATTCGTGGACCAGCAGGGAGGCAAGGAGAGGAAGCAGGGCAGGACTTGGGTGCCATTCCAAGCTCTCTTGGAATTACAGTTCTCACCCTTTTTATTTCATGGGCTTGTTGTGAATTAATATTCACTTTAACCTTAAACCAGTTCAGATTAAATCAGAGAGGAAAAAAGAAGAAAGTTCACAGTGAAGGAGTCCAAGTGAGAAGGATCCTCAGTAAAATTTCACCAGGCAGTCAGAGCTGTGCTTGGGAAAATAAATTTATTTCTCATTCTGCATGGGTTGTATTCAAAATGCCCACTGTGTTAGGAAACAGAAAGAAAATATTTTGAACTGTTTTCTCACTGAAAATGCTGCTACAGGAGCCACTCTTGATGCTCCAGATGTATTATACAAGCAAAATTATTTTTAATCTCTTCCTAATTAATATTAGATGTAAAATATCTTCCATGCAAGCACAAAAAAACAGTTCAAAATTTGTATTTTTATCTGTGTTTTGATTTCTCAGGACTGATGGAATACAAAAGAATATTTGTAGCCTTCTAAGGGTAGCAGGGATGCAAATGGTTTGGGAGTTGTTTAAATCAGATTTCTCAGCACACTTGGAGTTTTTGGTAATGGGACAGCAGCCAAATTTGTTGGTTCTTGTGGGTTGATTGTTTGTTGTTTAAAGCTTAATTAAAGTAACTTTTGCTTAAAAATGAGGAGGAAAACTCAAATTAAATGTAGATATCAGTGATAACTCTGTAATGCAGCTTTTTTCTCACAAATTGTGCTTGGAATGGGGGTTTAGATAGATGGCCATAGCTGAAAATAATAATAAGGAAATTCTATTTATGCCACAAGTTAAGAATTCCCATCACCAGCAAATCCTAATTTACTACTTCATCTGATTTCTGATGGGAAAAATCTAATTGCTTTTGTACTGGAAATAAAGTTGATTGAACTCTGAGTTTTTCCAGTGCCTCCAAAGGTTATTTCCCAAGCAGTGTTCTTTTACAAACTGCAGTGGTTTTTAATTTATCTGCTTTTTTCAGCAGATGAACATTCACTATTATTATATGTAGGGGAAGGGAGACTCTTAATTCTGATCTCTGTTGATGCACTGGTAGGTGGGACATTATTTGACTTCTAGAATTTCACATGAAATCTCCTTTTAGAGATGTGATGGCAGAAACTCCCTAGAGATAAAGCTGTGTGATAGAGGGAGCAGCTAAATATAATTTTTGTGGGTTTCTTGGTTTCATATCAAGCTCTGCAATTTCTTTCTAGAAGGAAACACTTGAGGACTCCTGCTGCCTATAGGAACTGTTCAATCAGTATTAACAGGCAACTTGTCAGGAGCACAATCCTTGGAAATACTTACTCTGGAGCTCCCTGGGCTTTAAATAGCAAATATCAGTCATGAAAAACAGAGATTTATTTGTGTTTTTTCATTGTGTAAAGAATTATAGAATTCCTATTTAGTTTAGGAAGGTAAAAATTAAAAAAAAAATTGGTTTTGCCTTTTGTTTGTATAGAATCAGAAACAATTGACTCACATTTATTCCTTTTAGTTTTTTCTGTTGATGTAATAATTTCAGTTGACCTGAGCAGTACCTGCTGGTGAGAGGAGAACTGATCACAGGCCAGCAGCTTTATCACTCACCACAGGCTGCCTTGACAAACTATTTAACATGATCAGTAAAACCCAGCTTTTCTTGTGAGATATCCAACTCTCTCTGGTTTTGGCACATCCCAAACTATTTGGAGCCTTGTGCTGCTGCAGGAAAGCTTTGCTTTGTAGCAAGCCCAGGAGAAAGGCTGAAAGCAGTGGTGGTATCCCTCAGACTGGGATCAAACCTTCCAAACCTCAAAGATTTCTACCAAAAGCTGCACTTGAAAGCTTAGGTGGGTTTTCCTTCTCACAGAACTTGTTTTCCCATTGCTCTGGCAAATTCCATTGAGTCCTTTCCCCCAGCAGGAATGGATCTGTCCTTGGAAGGGATTGCCATGAGGAATGCTGCAGGATTTTGTAGGCATCAGCACTGGAAGCAGCACGTTGCTGCAAATGAGTCAAAACTGCCCCAATGGCTTTGGTTGGGTTTGCTTTACATGTGGAGGAATTACTTAATTGGCAGAATTACGTAACTGGAGAAACCAGTTGTTTTTGTAATTATGGGGATGTTTGTGTCTGCCAAGAGACTTCCAATGCAGCAGGTTTAAACTGATCCAATTAGTAACGAAATTGGGGTAATTAACCTATCAGTTAATGAAACGTGTGCACGCACGCTGCCCTCAGTCCCTGCTCTGGGGTTGGGTTCTTGTCATTACCCTGCTACAGAAAGCAGATTTAGCTCCATATAATTTGTATTTAAAGCATTTAGGACCATAGAATAATTTAAATTGGAAAATACCTCCAAGATCGTGGAGTTCAAGCATTCCCCAGCACTGCCAAGGCCACCACTCACCCACGTCCCCAAGTGCCACATCCTCAAGGCATTTAAATCCCCCCAGGGGTGGGGACTCCACCACTGCCATGGGCAGCTGTGCCAAGGCTGGATGACCCTTACAGTGAAGGAATTTTCCCAGATATCCAACCTCATCCTCCCCTGGTGCAACTTGAGGCCATTTCCTCTAATTCCATTGCTTGTTCCATGGTGGGTGAACCCTGCCTTGCTCCAAACCTCCTTACACTGAGCTGGAGAGTGAAAAGGTCCCCCCTGAGCATCCTTTTCTCCAGGCTGAGCCCCCCAGCTCCCCCAGCCTCCCCTGGTGCTCCAGCCCCTTGCCCAGCTCTTTTCCCCTCTGGGATGAGCCTCTCTGGGCCAGGTGATGGGCTGGGATCTCCTCTTGAGGAGAACTTTGCTGGTTCCTGGGGCTTCTCGTGGCTGAGGTCGCGTGCAGTTGTATGCAGTTGCGTTTTTTGGAGGGATGATCCTCCAGGGAGGGATGGTTCCCATCCCAGAGCCCAGAGATTCACTGGCACATGGAACAAATCAGCTATTTTTGATAACAGGGGCTGTGATAAACACTGGACAGGGTTCCCCACAGTGTGGCTTGTTCAGAGCTCAGGGAATAATCCAGAAGAGTCACCCAAGGCTCAGTGCAGAACTCACAGAAGGCTCCTCCAAGACAAGGAGCTCTCTGGATAAACTCCTGTGTGCAGCACTATGGAAAATTTTACTCAGCAGTTGCCTTCCCTTGAAGTTGATTAATACAAGATTTCAGTGTTCCCAGTCCATTAATCTTCACAAGCACATCTGCATACTGAAAAATGTTTTTAAAAACAACATTAAAAAAAAATTACAGGCGCTGATAATTTTGAAGATAAAAAGAACTTAAAAGAGTGAAAATAAACTGCAGTTCACTTGCATGATGTGAATCCCAACCCAATGTGAGAGAGGGGCTTTGTCACTTCAAATATTTTAATTTAATAAGAGGAAAACATTGAAAAGTGGTTGTTCTCCAGGCACTGGATGCAGTTCCCACTGCAAAATACTCTGGCCTGTGTTGCATCAAGTAATAGTACCTTGCAAGTCAAAAAGGTATTAGGGAAGTGTTAGAGACATCACAGGGGGAGCTGGAGGTGAAGTTTGGGCTGTTGAGAAAGTTAATTACCCTGAAAAGAAACTAACAGTGGAGGTGTGTAAGAGCCAAGTGCCAGGAGAGCAGGATTTGGGATTCAGGAGTGCACAGGATTCAGGATTTGGGATTCAGGATAGCTGAGCCTGGTTCTCCTAGCACATTTGTTGGTACAAACAGGGTAACAGTGATGTCCAGATGCCTGATATTTCCTGGAATGCAGGATTTTAAAGGTTCCCTTCACCTTCTGGAACTGCAGCTTAATGAACAACAAACTCCACAGTTAGTTTTATGAGCCTGGATTTCTATTTATTTTCTCTAGTAAGGAGATACCTGGAAAGGCTGCCAGGTAACTTTGTGATCCCTTTGCCATTTATCCCAGAAGCACTGAAAGCCCTTTTTGTACAAGGCAGTGTCTGCTTCGAGGAGAGACAGCAAAACAAAACCTCCTGAACTCTGCTCAGCACTTCCAGGGGGGAATTGCTTTGGGAGGAATTTGGGGCTTACAGCTCAGGCAGGATCTTACCATGAACCAGCCTTCATTTGATGGGCTGGGACGCTGCCAGGCACCTTCTGCCAGCTCTGGGGACAGCTGTGACATCTCCAGGGCTGAATTCCTGTATCTCCTCCCAAGCCAAGCTCTTCCAGCAAGGCACAAGAGCAAACCAAGCATGAAAGAGCTCAAAGTCTGGAAAATTCAGTTTAGCCCCTATTTAGTTCAGATTTTTACTGAAAGTAACTGGATCCTAAGTTCATTTAAAGAACTAATTTTCTAGATCCGAGTGGTTTTATAGCGAGGGGATGTTGTAAAGGAGTTGTTTATAATGGAGTTTATCTTAGGCTGGAACTTTTTGCCAGCCTAGTATCAGGAACAGTCTGGAAAAGCCTTCCAGTGGTGGTAGCTTAAGGAAGGGGACCAGGGTGGGGGAGAAAACCTAATAAAAATAGCTGAGATCATTCAACAGTTATCAAGAAACAGATACTGCAATTTTATAACAGAGAGCACTAAAAGTATATGCACTCTTAAAAGGCAATTAAAATGTATACTCCAAAACTATAAAACATTTTCTTTTCATCTGGAACATTGAGGGCAGATTACAACACATTAATAACGTTTTGTTTACAGTTCAGTTTCTGATGGCTTCCAAATGCAGTCTGTGTAGATTAACCAGAAGGAGTCCAGTTCTCTTTTAAGAGAGCTTGTAAAGGAAAGCAATGTGGTAAGATTGTTATGAAAAGCTGGTGTATTTAGGAAATAGCACTTAGCAGGGTCTCTCTGAATGGCTGCCAGGTCAGGAAGCTGAAGTGCAAGGCTTGGCCCTCGTTCAGGCCCCCCAGTCCCGGCTCCTTGACCACACAGTACGTCAGGAGCAGGAGCCCCACCACGCCCCCGCCCTTGGCACCAGCATTTTCACATAACCCAGGGCTCCAGGGGGAGGGAGGCAGCTTATTAAAATAGAAATGGATAAATAAAACAGGCCTGGGAATGGAGCAGGGCCTCGGTCCCGCTGCTGAGGGCCCTCGTCCCGCTGCTGCTCCTCATCCTCATCCTCATGCTCTGCCCTCCCCGGGCCTGTGCCAGCTGTGCCTCTCTCTGGAGGGGTCCAGGAGCAGCAGGACATTGTCCCAAAATCCGTAAGAAAAGGGGCAGGCAGTGACAGGACGAGGGGGAACGGCCTGGAGCTGCAGGAGGGTGGATTTCGGTCGGACACACGGCGGGAATTGTTCCCTGTGAGGCCCAGAGGAGCCGTGGCTGCCCTGGCTCCTGGAAGTGCCCAAGGCCAGGCTGGAGCCCTGCAGCCACCACTGGCAGCAAGCCTTGCTTTTCTCTCTCCCAGCTGCAAGCCTGTCTGGATGTTCAGCCGTAAAAAGACATTCAAACTCGGGTGCATGATGATGAACCCACAAATTCTCACGTCTGTGGTGTCCATCCCTCTGTCTGAGCTATCCCTCTGGGACAGTGGAAGGTGTGGAGAGGCTGCCAGGGTGAGCAGGTGCCTCAGCTCCTCTCCTGCCCTCAGCACACAAAAACTTCTATCCACACAAGAACTTCTCCATAATCCTACAAATTCTCATTCTCATCCCAAGGTGTTTCCTCCACACGCTGTCTTCCTGATTTTTGTAAACAGGAATGGGGGAAAGCAGCTTTGGCCTGGAGTTAGTTTAGTTCGTGGTATTGTGATTTCTGCCACTCCTGGGGGCTTCTTCATTGCTCTTCTCTATTGGGAAAAGGTCAAAATGGGACACACTGCTGACCTAGCACAAGGTGTCCTTCTTCAGGATCTCTGCTGTCCACATTTCCCTTTTTCCCTGGCAGCCAGCTCTGTGCTAAGAGTAATACAACAGAGCAACTTTATTTTTCAGTATATTTTATGTTAAATGCAGAGGGAACACGATTGCTCTCCAGTCACTCCTTCATGGGGGCTGTCCTTTGGCTGTGCCTCATTTCCCTGTAGAAGTAAATGCTGATCATTTGTACAGGCTGTTTTCAGGGCTCTCAAACCACTCTTCTGCCCTTAGAAATTGATCCCCTGGTTAGAAAAATCTGCTTTTCACAGCCACTAAGTTCACCTCAAAAACATTTTTATAGAGAAATGGAGTGGATAAAGTGTGTGGTTCCATTCAGTGCTTGGGTTCCTAAAAACTCCTGCTTTTCCTTGGAAAGAGCCCTGGGTATTTGTAAGATGTTGCACATTAGCAACTCATCCGTTTGATGGGAAAATCTAATAAATTGCTGTTACTCAGACCTGAGTAATTACACACAAAATTCAATGTGCATGTGAGAGAGGAACTTCAGCTTGTTCTTGGTTTCAGACAGTGCCTCATTAAGCCACCCTAATGCCTCGGATATGCAGCAGAAGACTGGGAACGTTAACACTTCCATTCTCATCTCCATAAATGAGGATTTGAACACATAATTCCCTGAGATGAGTCTATACCTCTTGATTTTTATTTCTAAATCTATGCTGGCCTGGCAGATGTTGGGGAATAGCTTTTAGCATTTTTTCATTTAGATTCTGATTAAAAGATACACTCAGTGGTTTTTTTTTCCCCTTAAAACCAGCAAAACTAATTATTCATGAGCGCAAAAATCATCATCCCCGACTAAGAGATGTCTCAATTGAGGGTCAGCAGCAGATAACTGAGGTCTGTAACAACTGTGTCCCAGAATGGTGTTCTGGATTTCATTATCTGCAGGAATGGAGGGGAGGAGAAAGTTCAGGAGCTGCTCCTGCCTTTGCTGCCACCCAGCCACGCTCAGACCCCGAGTGCCAGCAGCCAGGGAATGTGGCTTTGCTCAGGGCATCATTCCCAGCAGCTGAAAAGCTGAGGAATGGGAAGGAACAGGGGAAAAATCTGGTTTTTAAGCTGCTCCGGGGTGACTGGATTCCTTCAGCTGTCCGTGTACTCCAAGAGCTACTCCTGGAATAGCAGTTTTCCCGTAGGTATTATTCATATCCTGCCCAGTTCCTGGTTATTTGTCACCACACCTTCATTACCATCGGGATGAAAACGTTTTCAGTTTCTTTGCTGTACTCCTGCTTTGCTTCCTGATGTTGTGCAGCACCTGAGCCTTTGGGCAGCTGGAGCAGTGGGGAAGGATCCAGACTGGTGCCACTGTGCATTGTCTAAAACCCCTGACTCGGAGAAAAACAGTAGATCTGATTTCATTAGCTGAGAGATCATAATCCAATTATTTTATTTTTAATTTCTCTTTCCTGAGCTCTTTTGCAGATGCTGCTTTCTGGCCCTTTGACAGAAGCCTTTCAGCTTTCCTTATGAAAATCCCAGATTGCAGCCTTCCGTGGGGATATTTCTTGAGTTATAGAGTTAACCTGAGAAGGCAGAAAAAGAGCCCTTATTACATTGCTACAAGCTGCCAGCTCCTCACTAATATTTTAAAGGTGTTGGTGCATGTGTTGCTCTTGTGTAGTATCAGTTCTCTCTGATTTTGTAAACAGAGCCCTGTGAACCCTGAGTACCCGAGCTGCGGTGTAAAGGCAAAACTAAAATTACTCATTTAAGGTCATCTGTTTTTACTGACACACCAAAGGTCTAGGAGAAGGAGTGAGCAAGCATCATATTTCTCAAATACAGAATTTTTACAGTGGGAACGTGTTATAAAACATTCTGCCAGTGTTGTTTCCCTTGGGATTTAGAGTGAGAGACATGAAGGCTGACAACTCTCTTCCTGTTGTAGGTCAGAGCTTCAAGGAACTCTGTAATCTTCCCACCAGCTTTACTCTCTCCTGGAACTCACGGTTAAAATTAGATGCTGGCTGAACTTTAGCAGTTCAGTTTGAAAGCTTTTTCGGAGGCAAAAGTAAAACAACTACAGAGGGGAGTTTTCTCACAGTGCCATTTTGAGAAGCACTCTGTGCACAGGAACGTCCTCCGTGAACCGACGGCTCTCTTGCCCAAATGTTTTCATAAATCATGATCAGCAACAGAGGCAACTGGGCAGCATGGAAATCATCTCTGTGGGTGCTTTCTCTTGCAGTGGGGTATCTTTCTTCAACACGTTATGTTACATTTTGGGTTGATTTTCTGTTTTTCCCACAGTTTCACCTTCTGCTCCACTGCTCGTGAAGCAGTTTCTGCCCCAGCAAAAAACCAAAAATCAAACAAACAAGGGAGAAAGAGTGGGTGACAAGGCCTTACAGTAAGTGCTGTGAGTTATGGACTGCAAACCCAGGAATTAGGCAGGAATTGGAGCTGCAGCAGCACGGGCACACAGTCCAGCAGGGTGAGGTGTTCTGCTTAGTCTCTGCTGCAGGATGCTGTGCCCGTCCCGCTCAGAGCCCAGCCTGCCTTCATTACCCCTTTTATTCAGGACTCAAAACAGCTTGTAAATTTTTTTATCATTCCTTCCCAGATTGCGTGGAAGGTATTGTAGCCTTCCCTTGCCTTTTCCCACATCTGTTTTCCAAACTCATTACTTTCATGTTATTAGGTTCATTGAAGGCGCTGTGTTTATTTCCATGCCGAGAGTTTATTTTTTTTATCTTTTGAATTAATGCAACAACTCCATCAAACCATGATTTATTTTAGAAAAATCACCGTCTATCAATTTTTCCTGTAAATTAGCTGCTGCTAGCACTGACTTTGTCCACAGACTGATACCACCAAGAGCCCTGAGAAGCTGCTGCTCTGAGTTCAGGGATGCTGTGCTGGGAATACTGTTTGCAATTTCAATTTCTTGTGATAATAATACAAATACTGTCATTTAGGAGGATGCTCTCCTGAGAAGAGCTTTTGTCCCCTGCTTGCTTGCACAGAACCTCACACAACATTTGTCTAATCCCAATTGAACCAAAGAGCTTTTTCTTTAATACAAATATTAACCTGAGCCTGTGGCCAGTCTAACAACTGTCTGAGGATGCTGAAATGTCTGTGATTTCACTTTCCAGGCTGCTTATTGAGCCTATCTCGCTCTTTTCTCATGGTTTGGGCAGGTCTGGCTGCTATTTTTGCCACCTGTAGTTCCTGCTCCCAGTTTCATAGCAGGGTGTTTGAGGTCTGGCTGATTTTTAGTCTGTATTAATAAAATGTCTGAAATATTTGCTTGGGCTGGGACCATCAGGTGCCTGTGCCATGGGAATAGTCAATGTGATCCCAAATTCCAGAGTGACACGAGGTGGGGTTAGCAGAGCTCTCCTGTTTTAATCCAGCTTGGAATTTAGGGTAAGAAATCCACAAACACACCATGTGCTGTTTATCATTAATTTCCCCATTTTCTCGTTGCAACAGTGGACATTTCCTACAGATGAGAAAATTATGTGTATGTGGCTAATCACCCTTAAAAATTCAAGTGGTATCTGTTGCAAAATTTGTGGGGGAGAGTTTTTTCCTGGAAAAATCATGGGAGGAGAAGTGCTGTCCCCTGTGACAGTGGCTGTGCTGCCAGCCTTGGTGCTGACGTGGCTTTAGCAGAACCAAGCAGGGCTCTGTGGCCTGAATCCCTTTGGGCTTCAGGGACAGATCCTGACCCCACAGGTGATTCTGGCTGCATCAGTCACTGGGGATTTACAGCTGTTTGTGCATAAAGTGCCCATCCCAAAGGCCCCTGGAGGCATTCACAGTAAACTTCTGGCTCTCCTCTCTCACCATGTCCTACACAGACAGTTCAAAGAGGTACAGAATTGTATTTTATTGGTTGTATTTTATCAAAATTTGCAGTTTTCTCCTTGTTGTCCTCAGGTGCATTATTTATTTAATTCAAGATGAAGGCACTGCACATTCTGGCTTAGAAACATTTGCTCTCCATTAGTATCCAGTAACCTCTGCTGGAAATGCAGGAGAAGCCTTTGGCAACTGTAAGCAATTGCTGGTTATTAATGCCAAAGCTGTAAAAATGAAAATAGGAAGTCATTGCATGGGCTCTGAGTGTTAGTGTTGTGTACATTCCTAATTTAAATCACATATTAACCACAATTAACGTGCTCTCTAGATTTCAAGCATATGTTTCCTCTATCACAGAATGGTTTTTTTTTCCTCTGGGATTGTTCCTAGTTGGAAAAACTTTGAACAAATTCAGGCAGTGGGGAGGAATTGTGATTTGTATTATTTTAGGGAATCTACTTGTTGGAATGGGGTGGGGATGTTCTGCTGTGCAGTGACACATTCAGCTGTGGTTGGGGAGGAAATTTTTTGAAATTAATCTTTTTTCTCTCTCCGTCACTCCCAGATGGAGATGGTGTTCTTGATTACAAGTGTAATAATAATAATAGTAATAGTAATAATAATAATAATAATAATTCCCTGAAGTCACACCACTGCTGACTGCTGGTCCTTCCCTACCCCTGGTAACCCCTCCTTTTTCCCTCCACCCCCTGATCTCATCTCCCTCATCCCCCCATTTTCTTTCCTAGCCCTGTGGGCTGGGGAGGGATTAATTGTACCAATAAACACAACTTTATGTTATAGTTTTATAGCACGATTAGCTATCAAATACTCTGTGCTAAAATAACATTTGCTAGGCTGTTTCAAGACAAAGTTTTGTTAGGCACAGTGGGCCTTTAATCCCCGGAGGAGTTCAGCTAACTAAATATAATATTAGTTAACATACTTTACTGATGTTAAGAAAATACTTCTGTGCTACTAAGAGCTCCTTAGCCATGGTATTCCACTGGCAGCAATGGCTCTTTTCCTTTGCTTGGAGTTTGTAAACTGGAGAACAATTTGGTTGATTAATTCTGTCCCTTCTTTTAATGGTGATAGATTTCTTCTATTGGAAATTCCCATCAGCGTTACAGACAGCCCTTGATTCTGTCATCATGCTATTAATTAAGATTTTAGAGGAAATTGCTGTTTACATAAGCTTTTGAGAGCTCACAGTTAGGAGCAGCACTTCATCCCTCTTGTGCCATTTTTCCACTGATCTAATTCCCCTGCCTCCGTTGGGCTCCTTGAGATTTATTTCTGATACAATTCTCTTTACTCCGTGCCAAATCACAGGATGCCAGAATGGTTTGGGTTGGAAGGGACTGTAAAGATCACCCAGTGCCACCCTGCCATGGCAGGGACACCTCCCACTGTCCCAGGCTGCTCCAAGCCCATCCAGCCAGGCCTTGGGCACTGCCAGGGATCCAGGGGCAGCCCCAGCTGCTCTGGGCACCTGTGCCAGGGCCTGCCCACCCTCACAGGGAGGAAATTCTTCCATATATTGGCAATCAATATTATTTATCCAGTATCCAGAATATATTTTCCCAAAAACATGAGGGTAAACTACAGGATAATCTCCCAAGAGGTGACAACCTCACCGTGTAAAACATTTGAAGTGAGACAAATGTCCTTGTAGAGAGCAATGCTGTGTGTGAGGGAGGAAGAGATGAGATGGCTTTGCAATTTCTGAATGCACCTGGGGTTTACATGTGAGACCAAATGAGGAAGACTGAACCCAAACCCAATTAAAGCATCGAGAAATATTCCAGTGGAATATTCAGGGAGCTCTCTCACCTCCGAGGAAGCTCCTGTCCTGTGTGAAGAGCAGGTGGGTGTCCCTAGCATGGATTGTCTGTGATCTCAAGGGCTGCTGCTGCTGAGAGTGGCTCTGAGTTTCTTGCATGTTAAGGACTCTGAGAGTAAAACCCTCCAAAGCCTTTCAAGTGACCAGATTGTTATAAAATCCATGACTCAGTGGCGCCTTTCCTCCTGTCCTCGTAGTGTCGACCGCCCTTTATGCTGTGTTAGAAACTCATATGTTTTGATCCAGTATAATCCAAATGTATTTAGTCTGTATTTTATTCCACTTTGTAAACACGTTTTTTCCATAGCTGCAAATGTCTCCACAATTATTTGTTTCAATTTGTAAATTGAACAAAAGGCTTTAATAAACAATGTCCTCAGGCAGCCTCTCGTCTTCTTCTCATGAAGAAAGATGATTTCTAAACCCAGCAGCCTGTAAACTCCTTGGAAATTCAGAGGGGAAACTCCCACCATTTTGTCCAGCTTGGCCATTTAGAAGTCCAGAGCACTTCTTGCTATGAATAAACTCCATGGCTGAGTTTGTAAATAAAGTTTGGGATGACAAGTTGGTATTTTGGAGCCTGCTGCTGGTGGCACTGCTCTCATCCAGTGGCACCGCGTGTGGCAGTAAGAAGTTGTTGGAGGAGACTCCAAGGCACTTTATTGCTTGATTCAGTGCTCAGCTACACTTTGTAGCTGACCAGAATGTTTGATTTTATACTCTGGGTTTCTCCTTATGGCTGCTAAGCTGTAACTGGACAAGTCTGAGCTCCATCAAGCAGCTCCTGGCTATGGATCCATAAACACGGCAGCTCGGGCGTCACTGCAAACTTTGCTGAAAATTCAAACTTCTAGTAGCATCCCAAGTCCACAGCTGTTTCCCTGTATTTTAACAATGACTGAGACAGCCTTTAGCTACCCTAGATGCTGAGGAGTTTGAGCTGGAGAATTCCTGGTTCACGTTGTTTAAATCACTTATATAAAAGTGTACGAGGCACTTACTCGTGTGTGTTGATAACACACACACACCCATTCACAGGCAGGAATCCAATCTCCAGACACTGGTTACAAAAGAAAGTAAATCTTGTGCTGGTTCAGCTCATCTCAGGATGAGGATGAAGGATTTGGGGAGGGAGAAAATAAGAACAGCCAAAGCCAACTAGAACTTGATGTGGCTGCTGCCGTAAAAGACAGCTCATCTCAGGATGAGGATGAAGGATTTGGGGAGGGAGAAAAGAACAGCCAAAGCCCAACTAGAACTTGATGTGGCTGCTGCTGTAAAAGATACAAAAAATGCTCCTACAAATCCATCACCATCAAAAGGGGGGTGTGGAGGAGAATTTCCTTCCTTTAGTCAGTTCAAAACTGATTTTTCAGGAGAAAGGTGCTGGGGTTTTGATGACAGATCACCAGCTGGTTTTCCAACCTTTATTAAATCCCTCTCCTTGGTACCTGTTGCAGACACCCTGAGTTTCAGTGCATTTATCTGCCCATGTTGGTTTTCCTGGCATCAGGAGGGGTGGGATTGTTTATTCTCTTTATTGTTGGTTTGTTTGGTTTTTTAAAATCTTTTTTTATTATCCTTTCCTTGGGGATGGAACTGGTAATATATAATATTACATCTGTGGTTTCCTGCTAGGTGATACTGTCTTTCTCACAAGACTTTGCTCATTTTATGCAAAATAATGGCGTGTGAGGTTTTTGTTTTGGCTTTGGCCAGATTCTTCTCCCATTGACTTCATTGTTAGTGCTAATAAAACCATGGGAAATGTTTTGATGGCTAGGAGATTGCAGGGACTTGAGGTTTAAGCTTTGATACTGTATTGGCTGCTGCACATAATCTTTGGGAAACCAAAGATAAAAAGCAAAGCTTGTTTTAGAAAGCCATGGGCTTTGCAGAATGCCGCTTGGCAAATTTTGGTCCTCACTTTGTCAAGTATTTGTCCACATATCAGTAGTTTTGTGCCTGTGTTTACACTCATTTTGCCTCCGGGCTTGTTTTAGTAAGTCGGATAAAGTGTTTATTATGTGGGTTGCAAAATATGTTCCTAATGGTGACCTAACCCGTGGTGCCACAGAGACTGGGGGCCGTTGGGATCTCCAGTTGTGCAACAGAGAGAGGGGCAGGTAACCACAAGGCAGCCTTGGCCACCCTTCGGGGAGCCTGGATGGTTGTGGCAGGGCAGGGCTTCGCTTTCCGCTCCCTCAGCGTCTGCTTGGCTTGGCTGGAGGCTCCTGGCAGGCTCTGCTCCAGCCTCCTCCACTGCCCAGAGCCTCCCCTCGCCAGAAATGAGAGCAAATTGCAGCAGCTCCGGGGACTGGAGTCGCGGCAGTGTCAGGGCAGCTTGTGGTGCTCCTGCTCTTGGTTTGGGGGAGCTGCTGGGGAAGGGCTGGGAGGTTCTCCTCAGCCTTTGACCTCCCCTGCCTTGGAGCTGCTCAGGTCTCAGCCTGGTCAGAGCACTTGAGTGAGCACTCACCAGAATTTCAGGTGATTTTCAGATGGATTTTGGGAGTCTGTTTCCATCCCCTGTGTGGTTTCAGGGTATCTCCCATGTGTCTTCTCCCACATTGCTCTGGGTGTTCAGGAACTTTCTCACTTACAGAAAGCTCAAACTAAAGCTCATTTAACAACTCTTAACCTAATTCAGGCTAAAGAATTTACTCTAAAATATAAGTTAGGCCACAATCCTTCCAGAGCCAGAGTGCCTCCTGAAAATTCTCCTGGCAATAAATAACAATGAAAAAGTTTGCTCTCTTTAATGCAATAATATGTAGGAAGGTAGGACTTGTATTAAATTACTTTATATGTGATAAGATGTGATTATAATAAGGAAGGAGATTTATGCTTGCTATAAAAAGAAATGTGATTGTATTATAGTTTAAATAAGTTATTT
Organism: Passer montanus; assembly: GCF_014805655.1. NCBI lineage: Eukaryota > Metazoa > Chordata > Aves > Passeriformes > Passeridae > Passer > Passer montanus. Next base: position 5,107,148 of record NW_024369262.1, on the reverse strand, counting down.
GCATTTCAGATTTATTTTGGAGTGGTGTCTTTAGGCACCAGCTGTACACTGGGTTCACATGTGCCAGGAGCTGTACAGAGAAAACAAGATTATTGCTGCTTCAGGAGCCTTGAGGAAAGTTGTGGCTTCCCGAGTTGTATCTGGGAATAAAAGTGTGTTTCATGTGAGACCTTGTCCCTTCACTGCTGGCCAGCAAAAATTACTTTGAGAATGGAGTTGGAAGATGTGTCATGACCAAAACTTTGTAGGTCCGCCTAAAAGTCATCTTAGGAAATTGGTTTTTCCCCCTACTTCAATTTATAAAAATTTTTACACTTATGTTAAGTACAGACATTCATCCCCCAGCAGGTACAGCTGAGATCCGAGGCTGTGTAAAAAATGCAGGGGAGCTGACTTGGATGAGGTGCAAATTGGGATCACACGTCTGCTGGAGTGGAGTGATTTACACCCCCTGCTTACAGCAGTTAATTGTGGGTGCCCTGATAAGACTTGTTTACTGCCACATCAGCTTGTCCCAGGCCTGCTGAGCATCAGCACGGCCTGATTGAAGGCTTGATTACCTATTCTGCTTACTGCTGCAAGGGTTCCGTGCAGGAGAAAGCAAAATGCCATCATCTACAGCCTGCTCAGAGCTGAAATCCCCATTTCAGGCTCTTCTCCACAGACACCCTCAGGGAGCCAAAGTGTTAAAGGATTAACTCATGTGACAACACATGTTTGGGACAATTCTTAACTATAAACGCCATTTTTGAGCCTAATGAAGGGCTGAAGCTGGTGCCTGCATGGAGTGACTGTGCCCATCACGGGGAATTTGGGCATTTTGTGGCTGTGGCCATGCTCAGCCCCCAGAGCTGGGCTGTGGAGCAGATTGCCCAGACTGTGGGGCCTGTCCAGCTGCCAGGGATGCTGCTGGAGGCTCCGAGGAGAAAGCCAGCACGTTCCCCAGGCTCTGGTACCTTCCTGGTGTGATTCCCACGGAGCAGGACGGGAGCAGCTCCCACCCTCGACTGGCTCCTCGCTCCCAGCCTGCCAAGTTTCCACTCCTTTTGTAGGCACATGCTGGTGCCTGGGGATGGGAGGGAAAGGGCAGCATCCAGGGGCAGCTCCAGCACCCTTCCTTCCCTGGAAGTTTCACACATGAGGGGAAGGATGAGCCTCCACAAATACATATTGTGTGGAGTACATCCCCTTCCCCTTGTCTCCACAGGGGTTTTCTTTCCTTAGTGTTTTTCTCTTCCATCTTCCTCAGTTTGTCACTGCCCTGGTGCTGTCTGCAGCAACACCAAGAAACCTTAAAATACATTCTCAAGAAACACCATTCCAGAGGGTGAGGGATGCTCCTAAACCATCCCTTGTGTGAAAACAATTTTAACCGAAGCTTGGAACCCCTCTCATACATTTATGAGAAGAGTTGGTTGTACCCAGCAGCTCAGATTGCTGTTTTTCCCTAAATTGAAAGAAAAGCAGCATCATGGCATGTGGTTTTGAACATTCTGGGTGTTCTTTCACGCCCTTGAACAACCCCACTTGAGCATCCATGGATACATCAGAGATACAACATACAGCCTGCAGAAAACCTTGGTGATAAAGAAATATCCTGTGATGATCTGAAATCCAAGCTGCACACAGAGGAAAAGTGCCCTGTGAGCAGAGCATCCATTTAGGACTCATTTTATTCCCCAAGGTTGTCCCCAATACAGCTCCACAGAAGAATTTCAGCCTCACTGAGAAGAGGAGGGGTAAGGAATGACCTCAGTCACTCAAAGGAAAATTCAGCAAACTTTCAGATAATGCATCTTGAATGCCAATATGTTGTACAGATTGCAAGATGCTGGTTAATGAATGTTGAATTAGGATGTCAATATTCCCATTCTCCAACCTTTTAGGGTAATTTCACATGAATATTAAAAAAAAAAAAAAAGGCATCCTAAAACATCCAGCAGATGTTTTTGCAGGATTCAGTTTTCAAGGGCAGCTTGATCTGGCCAGAAAGTTTCAGTGCAAGCAGTGGCAGCTAAAAGATGCCACTGTCACCTCTGTGGGCCTGGGAAAGTGCAGGGTGGCCCTGCACGTGTTTTGTGGCTTCTCTGTGTGTTCCTGCAAATGGGAACATCAAATCCTATCAACACTGTGGTGAATTTCAGTTTGATTTTTGTGTTCTTGTGTGGAGTCCTGCTGTGTTGGGATTGCTGGGATTCTGGGGGGAGAGGAGAGCTTAAAGAGATGTGGGGACAGAGACAGGGAAGGGCACTGGGCACCTGGTGTGAGCTCCCTGCTCTCAGAGGGGTCACCTGTGCAGGGAAAGGTGCCCAAGTTCCCAGGCATGACTTCAGCAGTGCCTAAATTTGTATTCTTTGCACATCTGATCCTCTTGACCTAATGGAATTCCCACTGGTGATGCAAATCTCCCAGCACTGAGTTCATGTTAGACCCGGGCTTAATTTTTGGATGAGCAGCAGAGGCTTCTGTGGTTTTACAGTGCAGAAGGAACTGGTCATTTCCCTAAAAAATGATGGATTTGAAATCCATTCAAATGAGATATTTCTGTCCTGTGACAAGAGCTTAATAGCTTCTTGCATTTGTGTTTGGAAACGTATTCTTTGAACTTTTGTGTAGCATTCAGCCAGTATAAGGCAAACATTCTTCTTCAGCTGGTAATAGGCTGTCTGGTGTCTGTAATTCAGTTATTTAGCTTTAAAATTAACTGTATATATTTGTAAGTTTTTAATTAAGATGTGTTTCTACTCGGAGCTTTTCAGAGCTTACTCAGAGGAGCATCAAACACTCCACAGTTTTGGTCTTTCCTCTCTGCCTATTAGCTTCTCCCCCTCTGCTTATAAATTTCTGATGACAGACATAAACATTTACCTCCGTGGGCATTACTTAACTCTGAGATCACTTTGTTCTATAAATACAAATAAATAAAAGGGCCTTTAATGGGTGAGGGGAAGCCAGCAGTGAAGTGGTTAAAGGTTTGTGCCGGCAGCCTGGCCAGCAGGAGCTGGCGGTGTGGAGCAAGGGGGACGCCAGCCTGTCTCTAAACTTTTTGGCCCTCCCTGAGTGCAGAGATGAAGGAAGAGCCCTCTATAAATCACTGGAGATTAGAGACCCTGTTCTTGCCGACTCTGCAGGGTTGCACTGCTTAATGTCAAAGCCTCACGTATTACTTTAACAGCACTCCTTTTCTTTATTAAATCCACTTTGAAATAAAAAAATGATGATCTTTCCAGTGAGGGGGAGAAGGTCTAAAAGGATTTAGAAAGTATCTGTTATGTTACATTACGGAGACTAATAACTGCACAGGGAGTAGGTAACATTTTTGCACCATTTCAGAAAGTAAAATGAATAGACTTTACAGAGTTTTCCTCCTTCAAAATATTTATTGCTGTTGATTTTGAGGAGCTTTTGTGGGCTCCTCAGTAAAGGTGGACTGAGCGTGAACGCCAGTGGGGATTTCCCTCCAGGTCTGCAAAATTAAATTTGCATCTTCATTTTTGCACGTCCTGCAGCATCTGGTTTTAGATTACTTTTTTTTAACCTCTGGATTTATTCTGGAGGAATTTTATTCTGTCTCTATCTCCATCTGAGTATGATGAAGACATATTTTAAACAGCTGTATCTGTGTCAAATGTCAGTGTTTGCTCGTAGCTTCTCTGTCTTGAGGACACTGAGAGGCTTCGAGGCACTGCATATTTATCCACTATTATGACCTGATTTCTTCTGATTTGTGAAAGTCACATTAGGCAGGATATGATTTTTTTTCAAATGTGAGGTTAATGGGATTGTTTTTATGTAAAACTGTTGTTTTTCCCCTTGTATTTAGTTACCTCCTTTAGTGCTCTGCATCCCACCTAACAAATCTCCCGAGGCAGAGGAATTGCACATATGTATTTTTTCTGCACATAAGTGTTTCAGATCCTCCAGGTCATTTAGTATCCATTAGGACACTAAAGCTTCTTACTGTTTTCTCATTAATAGTCGAGTCTCTTACCACGACAAAAACAATTTCTGAGAGACAGGATTCTTTGAGAAACATCCCTGATGAAAGTCCTGGAAATCCTAACAACAAATGTTGTCAAGTTAGATTTCAGCGAAGCATTTCTGTTTCACTGTGCAGCATTATGCCCCAGGAATGTAGTTTTTCTTTTAGTCTCATGACTTTAAACACAACATTGGCATGAAACCCATTAAGAATAACAGATTTATAAGCTCTTGTTGATGGATTCTGTTCAAATGCAGTAGGATGGAAGGTGAAAATATTTTTAGTCTTTAAACGTATTAAAAATAAACTGTGATTATTTTAATTCTCTACATTTGAAGTCATTTGCTTCCTTGCCACCGTACCCAGAGTGTTTTTCTACCCGTTCACAGTTCATTTACGATACAGTTTTGAAGTTTGGAAATAGTTCACACCTATAAAATGCGGTTTGGAGTTTGCCAGGGAAAATGAATATTGTTTTGCAATGCATCTTATCCAAAAGTTGACAAGTAACAGCTTTTTTGCTGCTCGACTCTGACAAACAGCTTGAAGGTATCACCTTTGTAGGCGGCTGCCGCAATGAACTGCAGATATTCATTTATGGCTGTTTGTGCTCCGTGTGTTCTTTCATGTGCTCAGGAATATTGCCCAGTTCCAAAGTATGAGCTCTTAAAATAACTGGAAATGGGGGTGGGGTCAGGATTTTGTATAAACAGGGCGAGTTTCTGGGGCTGGATGGATGCACTGGAGGATGCCAGGAGCACGGTGTAGCTGAGCAGGGAGCAGAGCAGGAGGTTATCACATCCCAGAGCAGCGATCCCGACGTTCCGACCAGCAGTTGGTGTTTTATTAGGAGAGAACAACTCTATAAAAGGAACAGGAGATTCAATCATAATATAGCGGGGTGACATGAAGGCAGCTGACAGCATGGCTTCAAAACCCATTTAAGATCCAAGAAAAGTTGCCACAAGTAATGTGCTGCAGCTGGGGAGAGCGTTTTGGAAAAAAGCAGAACCTGCCACAGCCCTGCGGATTCGCGCTCCCGAGCGGAGCCGTCGCCTCGCACGGAAAGGCTGGGCTGGGCTGGGCCCTCCTTACCACCCACAGGCAGGGCTGGGAAAGATCTCTCACCCCGTGTTTGTGTGTGTTTTTCCTGCTGAAAGTGGTTTGGGGAGAAGAGGGAAGCAATGACCAGTCTGGTGGTTTGGGTTGGAAGGAGAGGGAGCGAAGCGTTGGCTGCGAGGTGGAGGAGCGTGTTCTTCTTTGCTGCTGTAAGCAGATGCTTCCAAGAAGGGCCATTTTGGAAAGGGAAAGTGCTCCAATTAGGGGCTTTTTAACGATACATGAAGAGTGAAATGCAATTTAAAATAAATAAAATGAAAAAAATATTATTTTCTTCCCCATAATTCTTTCTGCTGTCTGGCAGTTCAGTAAGTCACTGTTCTTTGGGTCACCTCTGCTGGATGGAACATTCACCAGGGAAGTGGTGGAGTCACTGTCCTTGGAAGTGTCCAAAAAAATCAGTAGATGAGGCACTTACCCAGTGTGGTTTAGTGGGCATGGGGGTGTTAGGCCAAAGGCTGGACTTGATGATCTTGGAGGTCTTTTCCAACCTCAATAATTCTGTGATTCCATGACCAGCATTGACTGTCTTTCATCTCTCTTCCTCTGCAACCCATGAGCCAAGTCCTGAGAGGTGCAAAGCCCTCCTAAATCTAAGGCAAAGACTGGAACATTTAAAAGTATAAACTTTGCTGTGCCAGGACTGGTTTGGTTTGGGACTGCTTAAACCCAAGTAATTGAACTGGAATACTTTGGAAATAGAATACTCTAGTGTGTCCAGCCTAAGAATGTACTTCTAAAGATTGTTAAATTTGCATTTTTAAAAGAAGTCTGGGAAGAACGTCATGCCTGCTCTCACGTGGCAGTGGCTTTGCTGGGAAGTGACTGACAGCTGGATGGACTTCCCAAGGATGGATTTTCCAAGGGCAGCAATATCAGCAAGGGTGGTGTCTGAATCTAGAGAGAAGTTGGCCAAATTTCTACTCAACTATGATCCAAATCAAAATTAACTGATATTTTGGCTGGAAGTAGCATGCCAATTTATGTAAGAAAAGGTCATCTTCTCCCTGGTAGAAGGTAATGCTAATTTAGGAATAAATAGCTTTTTTTTTTTTTTAGTTGTTCTTACAGTGGGTTCTGTTACACAAAAATGCATTGCATGGAAAGGAGCTCAAAGAGGAGAAGCACGATTAAAACAAATATCACTGGGTTTCCTGAGTAATTAAAAGGAATTTCTGCATGTTCTCTTCTACAAGGGCAACACAAATACTGTGTAAAGAAAATTTCAGAATTAACACATAGGTTTGTGCTGCTTCCATACACGGGGAAGAAATAGCCAGCACTGAAAAAAAAAAATCCCTCAAACAAGTGAATGTTTCATTTTTAATTTACCTGTATTAGAAGCAGAATCAAAATAGTTACACTAAGTGTTTGGGATTCCTTTTTTTATTAAAAAATTCCATACCGATTGTATTTGTTGAAAAAACCAGAGGCACAGGTAGAATTAGGAAATCCAGGCTACCCCATCAGCCTCAGCATTGCATGGAATTGACTTTAAATTGGGCACCTGGTGACACTGACACAGAGAGGTGAAAAATGAGCTCTGGAGTGGAGAAAGGTTTCCTGCCCTCTGTGGCATCTTCTGAGCACTGGGAGTTTGGCATGGTTTGACCATCAAGGACAACTTGATGAAAAATTGTGTTCTGTGCTCCTTGATTCCTTCATTTCCCCTCCTTTTGGAATTCCCTAATTTCTCTAAGGTGCTGCATCCCATGCCAAAGATGGGTCAGGTAGGAATGGTTGATCTAAAAAAAACCATTTTTTGTGGGGTGTGAAAAGTTGGGAGTTATTTGCTACTTTTGTCTCCTCGCCATATTTATGCCTGGCAAGGGAAAATAAAATTCCCTGTGCTGCTTTGCCCAGGGAATGCAGCTCTGCAAGGAGGTTGGGGTTGTAAGCAAAGCAAGTATCTGTCATCCAGAAAACAAGGGGCTTAAAGATTATGGACTAATTTCACACTTCCCATGGCATAGCATTACTGGTGCAGAAAATGATGGAGAATAAGCTGAGCACTCATTTGCCCGTAAACCTACAGGGGGGTAATGTCCTAAAAAGCCACTGAAATTGGATATGTGGAAAATGAACTCATTTTTTAAGTGGGTCACAACATCTGTGATTATCTCGTTGGGATTACGAGCGTGATCCTGCTGTGGTGGCACCGACTGCTTCCCGTGGGCTTCTCCCCTCCGTGCCCAGCTTGGCAGGGACTCCTGTGCCCTGCACATCCCCTCGTGGGTGGCTGGCTGGGACAACTATGGCAGGATGGTCTAGGAATGCTCAAAACTTCATCCCTGCCTTAAAAACGGAGATTTGAAATTTGGAGTACGTTTTGACCGCTGTTAAAATGACACCCTGCTCTTCTGTGCTTTTGTCTTCTTCTTTCTTGGAGGTAATTTAAATATTCCTAAGGCTTGAAATTTATTTAGAAAGTAATTTGTTTCAGAAGCCACATGGAGCTTTGAGTCATGGTGTAGTGGGCATGCACCTTCCTGCTCTTCCCTTCTGAAGGGGATCCAGTGTGTTTGTGCACACAAATATTTTCTCTGTGAGCAGTGTAGATAGCAGGCCTGGTGTCAAAATTTAAAACAAATTAATAAAAACCTCTTCTTCTACTGAGCCACCTTGGTTGTCAGGGAAAGGACATGCTCTTTTTAGCTCATTTGGGTCCTTCTTTCACCCCACCTCAGAGCTGGCTCTCATTTCTCCTCTTGCAATCCCTTTGTGAATGTCTTTGGGGCAAACACGAAGGATTGTAACCTCTTAGCAGCTCTTGCAAAAAGGGGGCCTCACTCTAGACCTCGAGGCACTTCAGCTGTACATGTGGTGACTTAATCCTTGGAAGATGTGGGAATCCTCAAAACTGCCTGCTGGGATTTGGGGTGGAATCTCAATTTCCTTCCTCTCAGGTGGAGCACCCTGAGAAAGGGCCGTGGTGGTGGCATCTGTTCCAAAGGAGCCCCCAGAGCTCTCCCTGCTCAGCAGAGGCTGCATCCTGCTCCCTGCTCCCTCTCCTCTGCCAGGACATGAGCTGGGATAGGCACAGATCAGTCTTGACTCCAGAAGCCATGAAACTGGGTTTTTTTCACACCCTAATGGTAACAGCAGTTTTATGGCAAAGAATCCTCTTTGCAGAGGCAACCTCTGCTCCCAGAATTATGATCTTGAGAGGATTTAGAAAGGCAATTGACTGAAACTTGAAAAATGTGAAACGCTCAGAGGAAAAGCTGCCTTCTGTTAGACTAGTTGTGTAGGAAAGATAAAAAATCCCACAGGATAAAAGCTAAAACTGGTGATCATACTTTTACTGAGGGCTCTGAGAGGTTGCCTGCCCTCACCACAGCCCTGAGCTCCTTGCTGGGGCAAATCATTGCAAAAAGCTGGTTTTACCAGGTTGTTTTTCTCCGTGGCAGCAGTGGGGTCACAGGCTCCCAGGGGTTATTTCCTGCCCCACAGCCAAACAGCACAAACAGCATTGTTCCTGAGGAGTGCCAGCCCCAAACAACCCCGGACCCCCGTGCCTTGTTTACCTGACATCCAGTTGTGCTTTATTTTTCTTCTGGTGGCACTTGGTGTCTGTTCAGGCTCTCGCAAATAAAATAGGAAATGGTAAAACACAAAGAAGCAGAGGGCAAAGCAGAGCAGGGGAAAGATTGATGCTGGTGTGGGGACAGAGGTGACGCCTGCAAGGGGCTCTGAAACCTGAAAACTTCACTTTTTATCTATTTCAGCTTTGCATATAATTAGCTTAGAAACACTTGATTGTTTTTTCCATGCCTCAAACAGAGCAGGAAGCTGCAGAGAGCTGAGATCTGGGGGGAGATTTATGAAGGAAGGGCCTGCAGAGCTTTCAGATGCTGTTTATAAATGTCAGCCCTGTCCCAACCCACAGTGGGCTCGCACAGGAACCCAGGAGCACTGAGGTCTTGTCCTGAAGCATGACAAAGCAATTATTGATCTCCCAGACAGGGAAAGCAGCACTAAAAAAGCACGAGGGACAGCAGAGAGAGGGGTGGAACGTGCCACGGAGACGGAAGGAGAGGCCAAGGACAGGTTACCAGAGGAGTGGGCCTGAATCCAAATACCCCAGATGCAAAATCCCTCAGTTTTGGTAAACTTGGATTAGCATGTAAGAACAAACAGAAGAACACAGCTGGCCTTGCAGCTCTATCATTGATTAAACAATATCTGCAGGGCTTTGAAGTCTGGAGAAGTTTGGGGAGCTCAGCCTGGCCGTTTATCTGCCAGGGCTGAAGTATTCCATCCTGGTTTTCTGCTTTAGCACCTCTGCAAAGGGGCTTTCTAATGAGCTAAATATATAGAAAGGTGTAGGGAGAAACTTGGGATTCGTGCATGGAAAAGATCTATTTAGAGAAGGGCTGCACTGGAGGGAGGCAGTTTTTAGAGGCTGTATCCAGTCCCTGCCCTGCTCCCAGCTCCCTGGGCAGCTTTCCTCTTGGCATTGCTTCCATCTTCCCACTCAGGATGTTGAGAGAGAGAGAGAATTTCTTCTGACTGGAAAACTACCTTCCCAAGCCTGTATACAAACATGGGGATTTTCAGTACTGGGAGGAGGAGATGGACAAAAAACTGGATTTTGGGGCTGTTTATTGGTGTGCGGATATTTAAAATTAGAATTCAGAGATGTGGGGGAAGAAGTGAGAACTAGAGGGTAGAAGGGAGATGCAGAGGGCAGGAGTTTTGTTTGTGATTCTTCCACTGTTTCTCATGGTGCATGGTTGAATTCACTCTCCCCTTAAAAACTGAGAGCAGGACTATTTCCATTCAGTGTTTTTAAATGACCATATGGGAGGCAATAAGTGTGAACTGTTATTATATCTGGAAAAAATTGTGGGTGTTCATGAATGCCCCAAGGCTGGGATCCACCCCAGCTGGGATTCAGCACCTGAGAGAAAGAGCTTGAATTGATCTATCTCCTCCACTGACTTTTTAAGAGACTTTCAGGAACTGTGTCCATAATTTGGTCACCAGTTCTGTGCCTCAAACAAGCCAGGCAAAAAAAGTTCTATTTTTCTTGTCTGTTAGAAGTGGGCATTTCTTTTTCAGATAACTTGGGGTGTAATTCCAGCATCCAAAATGCCATCTTCCTCCAGTAGCCAAACTCCTGCTTTTGGAGCACCTGGATGCAGCTCAGTAGAGGAGATAAAAAACTTCTGCCTTAAATTCAGGGCACAGAGCAATTCTGACATCTTCATAAGCAGGAATATCTTCAATATCTTGAAGGAGATGCTGATTTGCAGTGGCCACTGAAATCTTTATGGCTTATCTGGGCAGGAGTTATAATGCAGCTGGATACCCCTGGTGACTCTGTGCAGATTCTGTATAGACACATCTTCTTTATCAGTAAAAAATAATAAAAAAAAAAAAGTTAAAAAGGAGTTCTCTTAAGCCATTGCTTTTAGGAGCAGTCTGAAACAGTTCCAACATGCAAAGAGTTTTTTGGTTTTTTTAATGGAAGTAATAACCCACCTGCACATCAGTATTTGGGGTTGATTTGGTCTGGTTTTGCTTCAGGTGGACTCCCAGAGTGAGCTTTGGACCCCAAGTTCATGGAAAATGGCTTATTGTGACTGAGGAGTTCAGCAAAACCCCTTCATTACTCAGTGTTTCAGCCCTCCCCTTTCTCCAGGGCAGGCTGCAGGAAATTCTGGGATATCATGGCAATCCCTTATTAGAGAGGGGCTGAGTCCCACAGAATTTGAGCTCATTTGTCATGTCCTGGTGTCTGTTCCCAGACTGATTTCCGTGCCTGATTTTATTTCCAAGTCTCTCTTCATTTGTGTTCTCCTTGGCACTCCTTACTCACCCTCAGGTATCATTTCCTTAGGCTTGCAGGTCTCCCACCCCTTTCCAGCAGCTCTCTGTCTGTTCACTCAAATCCCTCCTTAAAACTAACATCTTCCAGGAAATTCATCCTCCTCCACTGTCACTGCTAATCTCTCCTGCTTCCTTCTTTATCATTTCTCCTCTGTCCTGTTCTCTGTTTTCCTGTCAGACTTTTTGTGAGTGTGCCTGTTCAGATTGCTCCTTATCATATATATTTTTTTAAATACATCCTATGAAATATTGTTCATATACTACATAAAAAATATAATATTCTGTCTTTATAAAATTCACCAATACACCTCTGGTTCTTTACACCATCCTAATTCAAAGGGTAGAAGCAAAACACCAGTTCCTGCATAGCAGTGGGGTCTTGTTGAATATTATAATAGTAAATATTATTTTAAAATAGCCCTTACTGTTTAGGAAATCAGGTGAAGTAGAATCAAATCACATTTGATTCTATAATTTTCACCTATGGACATGTTTAATTGACAAGCTGAGTCTGTATTTGGGATTGGAAACATGTTCTATCTGACTGTAGCTGTATTTTTTTATTTGTTCATGTATGCACAGTGTGTCCATGTGCACGTGCTGTGCATTAAAATACAAAAGTAACGTCACCAGATTTTTATTTTGCCTGAGTGGGCCATGAAGTAAGAGCTCTCTCGTGTTAGACTACAGTAAAAGTGGTAATAAAGGGCTGGATTTTAGGCCTGTAGCTAAATGCTTGGTTACACATAAACATGCACACGTAGCTGAGAGCAAAGCAGAGATATGTGGGAGATAAAAGAGAACAAATGGGCAACTTATAATTACACGTATTTTAGTTCATCTGGTAGCCAGATGATCATCCTCGCTTCTGATGGGTTTGACAAATCAGTTTATTAGGACTGTAAGTGTAACCCAGGGCTGTGCAGTAGGCAAGGGAACACTGTTTTGGTTTTTTTTTTATTTTTAATTTTTTTCATATTATATTCAGTCATTTCATTATTGGAGGTAAATACTGCATGTACTTAGAAACACAACAGCTGGTCTCATGTGAGAAGGCAATCCACAGATTAACTTGCCAAATGTATTACCAGTTCATTTCACTAGGCTGAGAACCTAAGGGTATTTTAATAGTTTTGACCTTGATCAGACAAGAAAACAAATGCCCTCGTTCTCAAGTTGAACCTGTGACTTCAGCACTGCCCTGCTGCGGGGTGAGGAGTGCCTGGCAGCCCTGGCAGGCTGAGAACAGAGTGGTTTGAGAGATAAATGGGTGAATTCAGTGCTGCTCAGGTTGCTGAGGAGAGGAGCTGCTGGGATTTGATTGCTGCCTTCGGAGTGTTTGCAGAGCAGCCTTGTTCTCTGCAAATTGGCTCTCGAGTCAGGAGGGGTTTTTAGTCAGATGTTTACATGTCTGATTTGGCTTTAATGTAGATTTTTACATTAAAGAAAATCAATTTTATTCGAGCTGAAAGGCCAGATGTGTGCAGCCTCTTCACTGGACCCCAGAGTCTCCCTGCTGCTGTCGCAGGCTGAGGCTGGATTTCACACACCTCTGCTTGTGTCACAGAGAGCAGCCCAGGGACAGGTGTGTGTCCAGCCCTGGGGAAGGGCCTTTAGTGGGAATTAAACTGCAGCAGGTCTTCCAAAGAGAGACTGGTTTTTAAGGACTTCTCCCTGTAACTTTTTGTTCCATGGGTGTCTTCTCCAAGGCAGGCAGGGGAGTGGAACCTGCACCCTGAAAGGGCTGGAGGGACCCTTACCCAGCTCTGTCGAACACTGCTCTCCCTGAGAGCAGAAATCCTAGTGGATTTCTCTGTTTCCAGGTTTTTCTCACACTCTAAACCTGCTCGGTATTAAAAATTGGGCAAGATTAAGCTTATTCAGAGGGTAAACTCACGTGTGGGGCTCACCCAGCTCAGCCCCTTTACGGAGGGCTCCTGAGCCTGTGTGGATACACAGCCCTGACTCTCTGCTTTCCCTCAGGAAGAGTTATGAGCACGAAGGATTTAAGGATGAGTTTTTGGAAAGCTCCTGACAGTGGCCTCATTCAGTTCCCTTTGAAGTTGGGGAGGTTTGCTGTTGGTTTTTTTGGAAGCCAGGCGCAGCAGGCGCCGGGCCCTTCCCGAGCACCCTGCTCAGCTCAGGAAGAGCTGAGAACCCAAGAAACCCAAGAAAAAGGGACTGAGCCTCTCTGTCAGGAGCTGGTGCTCTCATTTGGCAAAACCACTTCTGCCTTTCCATTTTTGAATCTCTCCTTTCCTCTCTTTCCTTCTCCCTTTCTTCCTTCTGTGCCACGAGCAGACATGAGCGTGAAGAGGTGAAGTGACAAAACCTGGGGTCACCAGCCAGGCCTCAACACCCATTTTGTGCCAAACATTTCTGTCTCATTTCCTAATCAGATCCTGGTCAAAGTCTTGTGGTCACTTCTCATTAATTCTCCTTAAGAATTCTTTGAAATAATAAAGTCTGGAGATGCAGGGCGGCCAAGAACTCTGTAACTCTTTTTCCATGAAATCTACATCTTATTTCACAGTCCTGTGGCTGCTTTTATAAATACCTTCTCCTAACATCTCCAAAATCCCTTCTCCTGCTCCATGATCTTAGAAGTGAGATAAACCAGACAAATATCAGGATTTTTTCCTTTTTTTTCCTTTTTTCATAACATTTGCCAGATTAGCAAATGGGGATTTACTTCATGCTTCCCTTCTACTGTGCTGTTCCTGGAAGAGATAAATAAAACTTTGTGTTGTACACAGCTCCCAGAACCTTGAACTTGAATCTCAGCAACAAAACTCCTTCCATTTGATCTCTAAACCCATTTGTAATTGCCAAATCCACGTGTCTTTTCCATGCAGACTAGATCCTACCATCACTGATCCTACAAATAGTCCTTCTTTTACCTAGAGCTCAATGCATCAGTTTGGATTCAGAAAAAGCATTTATTATTTGGGGTTTTTGAGTGGATTTTTTTAGTAAATATTTAGAATATGCTGAAAATCCTAATTTTAATGTACTACCTTTTCAAATTAAAATAGAGGCTTTTCAGTCATAGAATCATAGAATGTTTGAGCTTGAAAAATCATCTAATTCCAGACGGAATGGGCAGGGGCAGCTCCCACTAGACCAAGTTATTCAGAGCCATTATTTCCATTCCATTATTTCCTTGGGTTTAGAATAATTCAGTATCTAATTTTACTGAATATTTAGGCTCTATTTAATAGTAGGAAGGCAAGAATAGTTTCCTTACTGCTTTATTCTCTAAATATGTTTACATTTTCATGGTAACACAGATTTGTATTTCTTTAAGAATTTCAGGGTGATTTAAGCATCCATTAATATCCACTTCAACATGTTTTTACTGGTTTTGACAGGTAGTTTCCTGAACACACTGGCACTTCCCACTTTGCCTCACATTCTTAAGGCAAACCTTGCTCCACCAACACCAATTTTTTTCCTCGTTCGCTGAATTTTCCCCTTTGATTTTGGTCGCCGGTGATGGAAAAACAGTTGAGTTGCCATTATCAGCTCTGATCAATAAATTTGAAGAAGAAAAAAAAAAAAAAAAAGGAAACCCCAACTCGGGGGAGTCCCATTTCCTGACAAAGAAAATACTCGTATATATATCTGACACATCAGCAGCTCCCAGGGTTTGGTCCCGCTCCGAGGATTTGTCCCTGCAAGGAGGAGCTCAGGGCTTTGCATGGATCCTCCAAGAGCTGCCTTGAGGCAGAGATTTGGTTGGGAAGGACAGTGGGAGCTGCTGTTTTCCAGGAATCTTCCTCAAAAGATGGGTGGTTTGAAGGAGTTCTTCCAAAAACCCACCCAGAGCTGATGGTGGGAATGGAGGAGCTCCTGTGCTGTTACCCAAGTGTGGGTGAGCTTTGCTGTCACGGTTTTCTGACCTTGATATTGGTGTACCTCCTGGTTTTCTGGCCCTGATGCTGCAGCTGGATTGATATTTATTGTTGCCATTGGAATTTGAGGTTAATTTAAGAATAAAATCTGCGGGTGGAATGATCCTGGTGAGAGCAGGGAGTAGTGCAGGTGAAGGATTAAGCTCCCAGCCAGGGAGTGGTGCAGAAATGCTTTGGTGAGTCCTGTCCTGGTTGTGTTTCTGACAGGCTCTTAGTCTCATCAGCTGGAAAATCTTGAAGCAAATACAGCAGATTCAGTGGTGGTGTCTGCTGAGGAACATTATCCACGCAAGGAGTCCTAAGGGGATGCATGAAGTTGCTCAAGTGCCTTGGTTTAGGATTTAAACTGTCTTGCACTGCAAGTATCTGGAAAGAAATGAACACTTTGTTTATTTTGCAGTGTGTTACTTCCTTTAATTATTCAGCAGACCTCTGGCAACCACCTGATTTATCTTCTCTTTGCCTTGCTGCTGTAGCAGCTGTGGTCATCAGTTGTTGGAGTGACACCTATGCAGATGAGTTCCTTTTTCCTTAGAAATATCCATTCTTTATGGCTTTGGTGTCACACAAGTGTGGCTCTTGTTTCCTGTTAATGCCTTAAACTCGTAGTAAATCTATAGGTTGGTGTCTTTGTGAAGGAGTTCTTTGCAGCAGAGCTTAAACCCATCTCAGTGTCTCTTGGGACTGAAGGAAGTTTAATGCTGTTATTTTAGAGAGAGCCTGAGCATGTCATAGGCAGCCTCACCAATAATGTTCTACCCTAAGTAGGGATTCAGGCTAGAAATCTATTTTATACAGCATGAAGAAACACTTAGACCAGGCAGAGGGGTGAAGTGCCACGCTAGGAGAACAAGGTTTGCAAACAGCTCTCTGAAATGAAGACTAGCACAGCTATGAATCTTAGCAGAGTTGCTCTGAAAGGTTTGCCTACCTCAATTTCCCTGATTTTAATTAGATTTTGCAACTTCTAGTAGATTAGAGTGTCACTGTACAAATTGGGTGAAAGTTGAGACCTTTCCTCAGAAGATTGAGGACCTCCAATGCACTGATAGCCCTAATGTTTGCTCATTATTTTTGCAGGCAAATGGAGATTTAGCTTTGTTTATCTGTGGGATTAGTGGTTGGGATTGGCTTTGAAGCCCTGAGGATTATGTTATGATGTTTGTGCACAACACTTGAGGAAATCTCTGCATTCCTGGGAGCATTACAAACAGTGCTCATTGACACGGGGACAGCAGCTCAGTGGCAGCTGTGACAGTGGCACCTGGGGCACCCTGAGGTCTCTGTGCCCCCGTGGGGCACTGAGGGAGGCTGAAAGGAGCTGTCCTGCCTTCCTGGAGCTTTGGGATCAGCCCCTGATCCCCCCCTGCAGCCCTTCCATCCGTGCCAGCCCTGCCCCAGGGTGAGGATGCCAGGGGACCTTGTGGCACAGTGGCCACAGGGGTGGCTGCTCCCAGTGACAGCAAACTGGGCTGGTTTAGAGCTGATTTAGAGCTGAAATCTCTGTGTGCTGGCCCCTGAGCATTCCACTTTGTGCTCAGGTACAACTCACTAGAGAGACGGGTTTGGTCCCCAGTGTTTGCTGATTTCTGCCCCCTTTATCCAGTTTGTTTCCTCCCAGAGCTCCTCTGATCAATCCCATCCCATTAAAGGTCAGGTTCATTGGGAAGGGGCTCATTCCAGTTTAACCCTAGCCCCCAGTGGGGTGTGTGTCCCCACAGGGTGTGAGGATGCTGGGAGCTCCCTGCCAGCCTGGCTGTGATGCTCAGGGAATCCTGGATGTGGCACAGGGGCCACAGGGGGTGGCTGCTCCCAGTGACAGCAAACTGGGCAGGTTTAGAGCTGATTTAGAGCTGAAATCTCTGTGTGCTGGCCCCTGAGCATTCCACTTTGTGCTCAGGTACAACTCACTAGAGAGACGGGTTTGGTCCCCAGTGTTTGCTGATTTCTGCCCCCTTTATCCAGTTTGTTTCCTCCCAGAGCTCCTCTGATCAATCCCATCCCATTAAAGGTCAGGTTCATTGGGAAGGGGCTCATTCCAGTTTAACCCTAGCCCCCAGTGGGGTGTGTGTCCCCCCAGGGTGTGAGGATGCTGGGAGCTCCCTGCCAGCCTGGCTGTGATGCTCAGGGAATCCTGGATGTGGCACAGGGGCCACAGGGGGTGGCTGCTCCCAGTGACAGCAAACTGGGCAGGTTTAGAGCTGATTTAGAGCTGAAATCTCTGTGTGCTGGCCCCTTAGCACTGCACTTGGTGCTCAGGCACAGCTCCTTAGTGACATGGGTTTGGTCCCCAGTGTTTGCTGATTTCTGCCCCCTTTATCCAGTTTGTTTCCTCCCAGAGCTCCTCTGATCAATCCCATCCCATTAGAGGTCAGGTTCTTTGGGAAAGGGGCTCATTTTATTTTTTAAACCTGGGCATCAGTGGGGTGTGTGTCCCCACAGGGTGTGAGGATGCTGGGAGCTCCCTGCCAGCCTGGCTGTGATGCTCAGGGGATCCTGGGCGTGCCAGGGGTTTCAGGGGGTGGCTGCACAGGCAGAGGCTCTCCTGCCCTCAGTTCAGCTGAGCTTTCACCACTGGGAGCAAATCTGCTCCCCATAAATCCAGGTAATGATCACGTCCTGGCTGAATTTCTATTTCTGATGATGCAATTTCTGTTTCTGATGTTTCTGTTTCTGTTCCTGATGATGTGATCTCTCTTTTAATTTCATTTTCTCTGTAATTTCTCTGATGTACTCCAAGAATAGGCCCTTTGCTGGAGACCTCAGTGTCTTCCTGAGCAGCACTTGGTGAATCACTGAATGAAGTTCCAAAGCTGAGGAGCCGTGGGAGCTGGGGCTGTTTGGGCTGGATTCCCTCAGACCAGGGCTGGGCTCAGAACCTGAAATGATTATGAGGATATTGAGAGCTGCACACTTGAACCACCTGTTCTAGAAGTTGAGGCAGCAATAAAAAAATGCAAAGCAGAAATAAGGATATCTGTGGGATAATAATGCACTAAAGCCTGTCTTGGATTTTTACATTTTAATGTGGGTGATTTTTTTAAGTTCAGCAATTTATTAACTAATAACATCCTAAAGGATTCTTCTTTTTTTACTATTATTATCATCTTCATTTTTGCATTTGGGTGTTTATCCTTTTTTGAGTTACAGCATCTCGTTTTTTTCTGTCCTTCCCTCGAGGAGTAATGAAAACCAAAAATACCCCACAGTAATGAGAACCAATAGCGTACAAAGATTAACGTCACAAACCCATCACTGACCTCAATAACATTTCACAACATTTAGTTTTCATTACAGTGCAATGTTACTGCAGGCTCTTTTACATGAACTTCTGAAGAAAAATATATGATAGGGCTTTCCAAAAATACACACATGTTGGGAAATAAGACTTTTAAATCAAGAGTTTTACACATCCACTGATCACATTTGACGAATCAGATGTATGGAATTAATTACTCTGAATCACAGCAGAGCAGACTTAAACACTTAGAAAACAAAGATTTTCTGCTTTGCTGGTGCAGACACGTGTCATGCCTTCTTCAAAAGGTGCATTCTGACTTTTAGTGCTATTTGCTCCCTTTGGATGATGAAAGAACGTTCAATTTTTAAATTGTATTTGTAAAAAGTATTGCTTGGCATGGAGCGTAGGAAAGAACATTTAGAACAGGTTGATCTGTAACACCACGAGCAGTCTGTTTTCTATCAATGATTCCTAGCCAGCTTATTAAACAGATTTATACAATGAAAGAATCTAATAACAAAAACATTCACCTCCTTTATTACTTGGCATTATTTATGGCTCTTACTTTTTTTTAGCTACCTTTTTATATATCGGAATCTGCCAACATTGTATTTATAAAGTTTATGTACTAGCAGCATTTGTTGGGCAGGGATTTGGGTTATTTTATGTTTCTTTCCTCCTACACTTCTTATTACTAAATCTATATACAAATGCTTGTAAAGATTTAAAAAAGACACCAAATAAAATAGCCTGGAGAAGATGGAATGCTTGAAAAATTAATTAATTCTGGAGAAATGGAGTTTTTAATGTACATACATTTTAGATGTTCTCTCAATAATAATAAAAAATAATGGTGCTTAAGACTGAGGCTATTCCGAGGCTTAACTGTGTTCCCCAGAATCCTCAGTGTTGCATCATAGATGGGGAAGTGTTTACACACTGCAAAATCAAAAGTTCATCCTATGACTGTCCATTCAAAGCTCTAAATATCCATAATTGCCTTCCAAAGAACAACTTTTGTCTTCCAGAGCTCCTTCCTTCCTTCCCTCCTTCCTCCCTGCTGTCTGTGCCTGTGTCTCCAGGCCATGGAGCCACAATGGCACGTTTGTCACCGGGGTGGAGTTCATGGCAGCCCCTGAGCCTTCCCCTGCCTGCCCTCCAGTGCCAGCCCTTGGCTCTGGCATCCAGGCTGGGCACAGACATAAATAAAATGGATTAAAATGGAATAAAATTGTCTCCCTTCCCCATGTGTTGTTCTGTCCTGGCAGAGCAGCTCAGCCAGTGCACTTGGAGCCTCTCTCTGCTCAGAGCAGCCCAGCATGGGCACGTCTGTTTTTCTAGAAAACTCCTCCATGAGCACAGCAAAATCCTTTTGCTGGTGTTAGAAACACCTTGAGATGCCCCTTCTGTATTTAGGGATTGAAATAAGGGATTGTGTGGGCAAATAAGGGAAATGGGGATGGTGGAATTCTTGTGGCAGCAAAGTCAGGACAGAGTGTGGGGCTTGGCCAGGGAATCCCTGGGAGATCCGTGCACAGGCACAGGGAGCTGCTGGGTTCCCCAGTTCACGTTCAAATAAATAAAAAGTGAGAAGCAGAAAGAGGGGAGGTTTTGTACTGAGCTCCCTGGGTTGGAAATGCAGCTGTTGGGAGCTCCAGTGGCAGCTGTGTCCCCACGAGGGGTCAGCGAGTCCTCTGTGCCCCCTCCCACCTGAAGCTCTGCTGGTTTATAAATGATCTGGCTGATGCTGGCTCTTGGTTTGCCTTTTGTCTCACCCTCCCAGGAACGTTCCCCCTGAATGCCCAGGCTCCAGCTATTTCAGAAGAAAACCTTTCTTTTTTTTCCACTGAGGTTAACCAAGCCTCCTTCTGTTTTGCTGCGCTCAGCAGTTCAGGCCAAAGTTTACAAGAAAGGTAATTACAGTCTTACTTTTAATTGTAATTAACTAGGAGTAAAGAATCAAAATAATCCAGCTACTTTTTTGCTGAACCAGAGCATTATATATAATGTGACAAGGAGAATGCCTTGCCCTTCAGCCATTAATTTTAGCAGCTCTGTTATTCCTAAATTAACTAAACCTCTGGTGTCAGAGGGGAGGGAAAATGAATCAGCTCTGAGATTTCATTGGAATACCTTGCCCATGGTTGTGTCAGAATGTGCAAGGCTTTTGAAGCACTTCAGGTTATGATAAATTAGAAACACATAATGAAGAAAATCAGGAACTCCAAATAAAGAGGTCACAAGTGAAAAATGTTGGCAGTGAATTACAGGCATTTCTGGCCTCATGAAGACCAAAACTTGGGCTTTTGAAGGGAGTCTTTCCCTTTTATTTCCAGAGGTGTTGGAGCAGTGTGAGTGTGGCAGGGAGTTCAGGGGTGTAGGGGCTGCAGTGCCCCAAGGATGTCACTGCCAGTGGTGGGACAGACACACTTGTAGGAACAACTGGGTTCATGCTCAATGTAGGATGAAGATGGGAAACATTTTAGCTCTATTCACTGATTATGACCCCAAACTCAGTTCTGAACATCTGACAGATGCTGCTCTTTCCAAACTCTTTACTGAGCAGGAATTGGTGCCCTGGTTTCTCACCTGGCATCACCTTTTCCATGGTCACTGTCCCTGGGCAGGTGGCAGCCAGCCAGGCCCAGGGGATGTGTGGGAGCACAAGGCTCAATGCCACCACTGGTGACAAAGAGAGGACTTGAACCAAGCCTTGAAAAGGCAGTGAAATGTCAGATATCCACATTTAAAGCCCCGACCAGGGCGGATTTTCCTCGTGCTGCAGCACTTCCACAGCCAAAAACCCAAAGTGCCACAGACCTTGGCAGCATTACTGGGGGGATCTTCCTTTCAAGATGAGCTATTCTTGAACAATTTCCCCACTGTGTGTGACACAGACAGGCTTTTCTTTGACACCAGACGTGCATGTCTTCTTGCTCCAGCTATTTCTTTCTTGGACAAACATATGTATTGTAGCCAAGGCAAGGAAAATCCCACTCACTATTTATGTTTGAGTTCCCTGTGTCCCATCAACAATATCCCAGTGTACTCCTGGCACCAGAGCATCTTGATCCACATCCAGCACTGTTTTCCTGGATTCCCCTTTGGTCACTTAAGTGCCACAAACTAATCAGTCTTATTTAGTGCCCTTCCATCCCAGAGGCTCTGTTTTTTGGGCACTGGAATCGTTTCCTGTCCTTTTTTCCAATTTTTTGCTCAGTAGGGAGCTCCTCTTAGGATAATTATCCTCTAAGGATAATTATCAGGAGTAGGAACAGATTTTATCTGCTGTCCTGTGACTCTTCCACACTTCCAGGAGCTCACATTTTGCTGGTGCTCTGACCACCAGGCAGAGATTTATTATATGTGCACTATTTGAATACACTGGGAACCTTATGTGGCTCTCAAAGGGCAGAAGCATTTCATAGGGACAAAGAATCTTGGTGTTGGTGTCCTTCTTTCAAGGCTGCTCTCCTTTGTAGCAATATATAGATGGAGATTAGATTTTCTGTTTCACTTCTTTTCCTGTTTTTCCCTTTTTCTTTTCTCTTTCCTTTTTCCCTTATTTTTCCTTTTCTTCTTTTCCTTTTCCCCTTATTTTCCTTCTTTCCCCTTCCTTTTTTCTCCTTTTCTATTTTCTTTTATTTTCCTTTTTTTTCCTTATTTTCCTTTTTTTCTTTTCCTTTTCTTCCTATTTCCCCCTTAATTTCCTTTTTCTTTCCCTTCTTTTTTCCCCTTTAATTTGTTGGCATAAAAGGTGCCCAGACACACTCTCCTTCCATATAAATAAATACAGCATTTGCAGCAATTAAAAAAAAAAAACAAAAAACAATGCTGTGGGCTCCCATTGCATACATTTATTATAGAATACATGAATGCAGATTTATTTGGAGCTGGAATCCGAGTGTTTTTCTCAGCAGAGCTTTGGAGAGCTGCATTTCAAAGGCCCTCTCAGCTCCATAAGTTCTGTGTCCCGTCGATGTCAGCCATTGATTTACCCGAGGAGCCGCCTTGTTTACAGCAGAGACATTAAATCATAAAACAACTCCCATCGTATCCTGGGCCCAGATAGGCAAAAGCACTTCCTAACTGTGAAACCAGCTGCTCTAATCTTTAATGACTTGGGTTCAGTGGCCAAATCTCCTTCTCTGTGCTCTCCTAATGCACCATTAGATTCGTTACTGTCGCTGGAATTGCTGTCGTTCTGCCCTGGTTAGGGAGGATCATGGTATTTTTCATAAATCATTTTTTTCCCCCCTTCTTCTTTTACTGTTTATAGGATAATGGTGCTGCAGCTTTGCAATTGTTTTATGAGGCAGTAATCTTGTTGCTGTGAGGCCAAAGGCAGTGCTTATCTCCGGAGAAGCCAGTTATTGCCCAGGAAATCTCTCCAAAACATCAATTATCACAGGTTCCACCCCTCTGAAACAGCAACAATGAGATTTTTGTGTCCAAAATATCCCAAATGAAACTCAAATGCAGTATTTGGGGGGATGCTTTTGCGTTTAGTTCCTAGGCTGCTGAAATAAGTTTGTTTGATTAGCAAAGGCCAAAATCCTGGGTGTTCCTCAGGGCTGCACGTGCAGCTCTGCTCACAGAGCATCCTCAGCACCAGCATCACCAAAGCCAGCCAGGACAAGGACAGCCCATCCTCCTGTAACCAGCAGAGAATTCCTGGTTTCTCATCTCCTTCCAGGTGTCTTTAACTCAGGCTGCAGGAGGAGGATTTCCTGCCTGATGCAGGAATTTACAGCTCATTGCTTTTACCTAAACACTAATAACGATTTTTGGCCTTTCTGCATTTAAAAGCAAATGGGGGGAGGCAGCTCACAATGATAATTATGGTGCTGAGTCTGATTTTTGGGAAGGGAGAGTGATCCAGGCACACTCCATCCTCAGGAACCCCTCAGCACCTCCCAGAGAAATGGTTAAACAGCACGCACTGATGCACTCTGTCTTTAAGAGGTTTATTCAATTAACAGTTTAAACTTTCCTTCTATTTTGCCATTTGGTGAAGAGGATTCTTATGCATTTAATAGTTTTATGCATTTACCCATTAGCCCTTTTAAGTGGGCTGGCTGTGCCATTTGGGCAGGGCAGACAGTGATCCATGGCACGTGTCACGGCGTTTGCATCTCCCTGACCTCCCCAATCCATCTCCCTGAAGGTTGCTGTCCATTAATCCCCCAGCAGCTGCTGCTAGTGCAGCCTCTGAGGTACCAAGGCAGGTAGCCAAGGCTTCAGGTAGCTCCCTGCCCAAGGAGCCCAGAATTGGCAGGATATTTTCATCAAAAACAGAAACTTAAAAGAAAATGACATATGTTTGTTAACCTAAGGGCTGCTGATCACTTTAAATACTTTAAATTAATCCAGCTTCATTTGTTAAAACTAGCATCATCTGCTTAGGGACTAAGGGAACACTGGGAACACTTCAAAACAGGCACTGCAGCAAATCTTGCCCTGCTACCTCATGCAGAGTTGTCTAAAACTCACCTTGCAGCAATATTCCTATTCTATGTCAGTTCTTCCCTATTGCATTTTAAATTCCTGCCACACAGCACTGTGGCACTTCCCTCACCTTGCAGATACTTCTGGCCCTGCCCTGTCCATGCAGCAGCTCAAGGATTTATTTATCTGGATCCCAGCTGCTTTGAAGGGAGCTGAGGGCAGGAGTGGCTCACAATGCACAGGTAAATTCAGGTACTGAATGTGCAGGTTCCTCCCACCTCCAGGAGCTTCTGTAGGCCAATATTTTAGATCTTTTTGGCTTGTGATACAGGCTGGGAATGAAATGTTCACTCAGGGACTGATGCCACCCTGCATTTGCTTTCTGTCCCTTGTATTCAGGCTGAAGTTGAAGAGAAACAAAATCATTATAATTTGAAGAGTTTTTATACTATAAATGGGCAGCAAGTAGTTACTTTTATCCCAGTTTTACAGGTGTTATTTGTTTGTAAATTCTCTGGTAAGGTCAATATGAAGAGAGATATCAGAACATTCAGCTGCCTTTAAAAGTAATGAAAAATCCAGCAAAACTCACTTGAGAGGATGATTTCTGCATAATCTCACTGCTTCTGGCACCTTCTCCTGGTAATAATCGTATCATTATAATACCTGTGTTAAATTGAGCAGAGTTAATTGGTGTGATTTATGGGAATGTGGGTTTTTTGTGTATGAAGCAGCAGCTGACAGGGAAGGGAGGTGGCACACCCATGGTTTTGTATCAAGAGGCTTGAGAGGACCTCTGGGGTAATTCAGCTTCAGAAATGAGCCCAGAGGAACCATCCCCGCCTGCTCAAGCTTTTTCCAACCAAGTTAAAAAGGCTCAGGCCTTCCTTCCAAATCTGATGCTGTGTAGAGAGTTGGATTTGAGATTTAGTCTATGAGAGGCTTGAGAGGACCTCTGGGGTAATTCAGCTTCAGAAATGAGCCCAGAGGAACCATCCCCGCCTGCTCAAGCTTTTTCCAACCAAGTTAAAAGGGCTCAGGCCTTCCTTCCAGAGAAGTGGATTTGGGATTTAGTCTATGAGGAAGGTGTGGTTCTGCAGGAGTTAGTGGGGAATTTTGTGGAAGTATTGATCATCTGCAGGTCTTGCACCACCTGCTCTAGTGGAAGGAACCCTGCCCATGGACCAGCCGATCTCCAAGGTCTTTCCAACACAAACCATTGCATGTCCTGGGATTGCAAGCCTCGTGTCCCACCCCAGAGCAGCTCCCCTGTGCTCTGCTCTGCTCTCTCTGCAGCAGGGCTGGCTCTGCAGGCTCCTCGGTGGCGGATGTGTTCTCTCCAGCCAAGCACGACCACCTGCGAGTTTGTGCTGCTGTTAGCGTTTTCATCTGCCATTATTCAAATCCAGCTGGCTCTCCCTTTGAAGTCCTTTCCCTCATGTTAAATGTTAACTCTCATTTCTCTTGGCCAGGGGAACAGATAGCGCATTCTTTCCTGTCTGTGTGATAATGGCCACACTTGTGCTGGCTGCCTTCGGCCCTTCCCGCCGCTCCGGATCCTCGCTCTCCTCCTGAAGGAATTCCGAGGCCCAGCTCTGCTGCAGGGAGTGGGTTTGTCCTGCAAAAAACTCTCAGCCTAGCCCTGAGAACTCCTTACACATCCCTTGTCTCGTTATGGCCAAACCTCTCTTGCAAGACGGGGCTTAGGGTAGAGAAAAATTACCAAAAATCACATTTAGGGGTAAATTTGGAGTGAGCCCAGGGTGTTTGGGGTTTTTCTCAGATTCATGCAGGCTAATGTTTGGCTTTTTCCAGCTGCACTAGCATTTTTCTAAACATATTTCAGTGCTTATCCTTGCATTAGGCACAATAGGAATGGAGGGGGAGACTTGTGACCATTTGAACTTGAAATCCCCGGAGAGCTTTTTATTCTAATAAAACAGCAAAATATTGGATACATGACACCCCTTACATCAAACTCTATCATATTAGGGAAACCTTAGAACTCTGGTCTGCAGTCTGGCCTGATACATTACAATTCATCAGGGATCAGTATGAGAAATAATTACATCTATTTATTTATTCCACTGTCAGAATGTTGACACTAGTTTTTCATATTGTCTCTGTCACAAAGAATCCTAATTAAATAACATGTCAAACGCATTGATCATACATTCATAAATTTGTTTGATATATCATGGAGGCCTTTTGTTATTAGGAGATATCACAAGATTAAAATTAAAGTTTGCCAAGCCATCTAGCTCATTCTACACGGGGCTTTTTCCTCCTAATTAACCACAGAATTTTGATGGCTTGTCATTCTGATACTGCACAAAGTGATCTCTTCCTTTTTATTTCAACTTCAGGATACCATTTTCCTTGAACCAAAATCTGGCCAGATAAGTACAATGATATTAAGCTATGAAATGTCAGGCTCCTCCTGTATTTTTTTCCATTTTTCTGTCCTAATTCCTCTGCTTAAGAAGTGCTGTCTTATCACAATGAGGATGAGGAAGAGCTCACCTTCAGTTCTTGTGCTTTCTGCACAAAACAGAGCAGGAGCTTTGACCACCCCCATTCTTTCCCCTCTTTTTGTAGCTGGGTTTGGATCTGACCCTAGTCAGGGTCCAGTTAGGTGGCCATAAATCCATGAACATCTTTCCAGCTCCTCCACACTCACCCCTTTAGGAAAAACAGAGTTTTAGGAAGGTGACAGGGACCAGAAGAATCTGTACTTAAATAGTACCGTTCCTTCCCAAACAAATATAATTTGCAAAGAATCTCATTCTCTGTACATTCTACTTGAAAGGATAAAAATGTCAATAAATAGGCATTTGTTGTCCCTTTTTGATGTGTTTTCTCCCATTTTCCATAAGAACATAAGCTAGGAGGGTTTTACACAGATTTGGTGGCAGAACACATGCATTAAGATTAAGTTTCTTTTTAAAATTTGCATTCTTTGCTTTGTGTGTTTCCTAAATGGGGCAAGAGGGTTTCTTAGTGTGTCTTAGTATTAAAATCTAAAGTAACAGACCTTCATTCTAATGAGCTTTGTAAATCTGACCTAAAAAGTGTCGCCTGGAGTCTTTGAAATGAGTTTCCTACAACTTCCTCTGATCTGATTGTGTGTTTTAGGGGAGGTTAAATGGGTTAAGATTCTTAGCTGTCCTAAAGCCATTGGAGTGATTCCTTATTAATCTTTTTCACCCCCTAAGACATCATCTACAGATCTAGGAGGATTTAGTACATAAGATAACACAGGCAGCCCTGCCATAACCATCCACACAGCTTCTGAAAGGACAAAAGGGTGACAAAAATCTGCAGAAACCCTCCCAAAGGTTCATGTTAACAATACTTCCCCAGTCTTTGCCCTGCCTTTATTCAGCCCCGGCTTGTCGCAGAAGGGAAGTTTTATCGTCACAGGATAATATCTCTGCAACTTGTGATCTAAATTACAAAGAAGTTTGTTGTGCTCCGTGTCCTATGGCAAAACTTGTGAGCAGAGGATGGGCTCTGCAGTGAGCCCTGTCCTGCTGACAACCAAGAGCTCCTTGTTCCTGCAGGAAGGGGCTCGGCGCCCCTGCCAGCGCTCCTCCTCCCCACCACCTCCCAAAGGGATTTTCCTCCCAGTCTCCTCTTCCCTGCTCCCTGTCCAGGCTGGTGGAGAACTTTTCCAGAGCTTTAACTGATGGAGAAAACCAGCTTTTTCACCAAGAGATTGGTGAAAAATTGGTGCTGTCCCTGAAGGTGTTTGAGGCAGGTTGGACCTTAGAGCAGCCTTAGTGCGAGGTGTCCTTGCCCTGATCTGGATTAAATCACCTTTAAATGTTCCTTGCAGTCCAAACTATTCTGTGATTCTAAATAACAGAAAAAAAAGTAAAAACACAGAGATAGTTTCATTTATCTGAGTGATTGATGTTTCTGTCTTAAGCATCCTTCGACATCCCAGGGCAGTTCAGGGCCTTTGCCTCTGGTGGGAAGGTCACACAGTAGCATTGTAATACTTTTACCATAAATATGCTTTTTTTGAAGGAAAAAAATCCAGTTATCCTTTGACATGGACCATATATTTTATATGATTCTCTTTTACCCCATTCACATGTTATTATCTGCATGGCAGCAACAGCATCATCAGTTCCACGCTCTTCTGCTTGAATTTATTTGTTCCTAATCATTTTTTTGTGCTACAAAATGTGAGTGAGGTCCATGGCCAGAAGATTTTTATAGGTCTTGTCCAGGGAATAACAGCATTTGGGAACCTTAGGTGTTGTACAAACAGTGCTAATACAGTTTGAGGGATCAGCTGCCATTTAATCAACGTCAGGAGGTTGTCAATTCCTTCCATGATTTATGGCTGGGGAAATACAGAATGGTTTGTAAAATAACAAGGAGCATCTCCTCCCCCCCAAATGGGGTGTTTTGAAAACAAAGCAAACTGAAATACAAAACTATTCTGGAAGAATTTTCTCAGGATTTTGAAGTGCTTGCCTTAGCCTTGAACTCCCTGTTGACATAAGTGTTCCTTAGTCCTTTGCAGGTGCTACTGTAGTGTCACAGAGCTCTCAGGAGCCCATTACAGTCTTTTGGCTTGGAAAAAAAAAGAAAAGAAAAAACACTTTAAAATGGTGAGTGGCTTCTTCAAAGCTGGAGCTGCCTGATAAGGAGCCCGAGTGTGTGGTTTCCATGTGTTCTAACGCTCTCTGCAGTGTAACACACACCCCACGGGGCCACTGCTCCCCACAGCCCCCATCCCACGGGGTCACGGCTCTGCCCCCACAGCCACAACCTCCTTAAGTGCCTGCTTAGCTTCTCCCAGGCTGAGGAAAGCATTGAAGCACAGTTCTTAAAACAAATACTGTGTAGCTGAAGCAGGGAGGTGGAGTGCTGCAGGAGCTTTCCCAGCTCATCACTCACAAACTCACAAACTCACCTGGATGTGGCATTCAGACTTTCCACGCTGGTTTTCCTGTCCTAAAAGGAGATTCATGATTTTATTTTCTTCCTGTGCTGCAGATATTGTAGGTCTTTATAAAATGGATTCAGGTCATCAGGCCATCAGCAACTTGGAGGTCCATGTGTCCATGTTTAGCTGGATCTGGGAGGGACAGCGGGGAGATAGAGATGTCACTCTTCCTCTTTATAATATTCAAACCAGAAATTATTAAATTATTAAATTGCAAATTTAAAACACTGTTTTACCTGTTGATAGCAGAGGATGAACAGCTCCTCTTTTTCCAGCAGCTGGGCAGCAAAAGCCATGGCTGGTGGTGAGCTGTGCCCAGTAAAGACACCTGCCTCCAAAATTCCCCTCCTGCTCCTTCTGGCACCAGCACACCAGAGATTTTTGTCTGCATGGAGACCAACTTTGGAGTCTACAGAGATGTTCCAAGCAGAATCTGGGAGAGCTCAGGAATGCATGCTTTATTTTAAAAAAACCCCAACACTGGAGGCAGTTTAGGTATTTAGCTCCTGAAGCGTTTTTTTGTACCTCTTAATTACTCATAATCTGACTTTTCTTTCTAATTGAGGCTCCCAGCATCTGTCTAGCTACCAATACTCTTAACTACTAATTTACATTGCAGTTGGCACCTGACCTTACATGACACATGTAAGGCTCTTAGACAGATAATCCTGGCTTCTTCTTGAGACTTATGTCGCCATGGAGGGGTCAGTGGTGTGAGACAGCACAGCCTGAGGTGCGAAGTGCCACAGCAGCTCACACACTTTACCTTGCTGAGTCTGGGAATCCCTTAACAGGCTGATCTGGGCTTTTGCACAGCCAGCCCTCCTGCTTTTGTCCCAGGCAGGCATTTTTCTGCCTGTCACTCGCAGGCCTTAAAGCAGCACGTCTGTGTTGGTTCATTTGCAGCCATCAGTAGGCACATTTCACACTGAATTCCACCCTGTGGGGCTGTGTCTAATTGGACAAATTTGAGCAGCAGGCAGGAAAGCCACCACAGCATGGAGCAGTGATATATGGGCACAGGGAGAAGGGTTGGGATCTTAAAGTCACGGCTCCTCTGCTCGCCTGCCTGGCTCCCAAACTGGGAGCAGGATGGTTCTGAAAAGTGAGATTTAACATCCTGTGCTGTCCCCTTGGTGCTCCAGGGTTGTCCAGAGTGGCTTTCTCTGCATTCATTCATTCATTCATTCAGCTCTGAATCCCAGAATTATTGAGGCTGGGAAAGCCCTCCAAGATTTTTGAATCCAGCCTGTGAGTGATCATCACCTTGTCACAGCCCTGAGTGCCACATCCTGTCATTCCCTGGACACCTCCAGGGGTGGGACTCCACCACTTCCCAATGCCTGACCACCTTTTCCATGCAGAAAACTCTGTGAGGAGCTGGAAAAGTGTCAGCACCTCTGGAATGGGGCACAGGAACAGTCCAGCTCAACCCCCTGAAATGAAAGCCTTGCTCAGCTTTAAACTGCACAGCTGCCATCCACATTAGGGATATTTTTGGGGGGAATTTCCTGCAATATTGCAGCACCAAGGTGGAGCAGGGAGGCTGTTATTAGCAGAGAGAAAAGGGGAAAAAAAGAATTTCAGAACCTTGGCAATAAAAGGGAGTTGAAGGGTTGTTTCTGGTCATAGATGGTTT
The DNA here is from genome assembly GCF_014805655.1 of Passer montanus. Taxonomy (NCBI): domain Eukaryota; kingdom Metazoa; phylum Chordata; class Aves; order Passeriformes; family Passeridae; genus Passer; species Passer montanus. The sequence continues at coordinate 5,077,007 of NW_024369262.1, read as the reverse complement.
TTTTCTATTTTATGTTGCTTAAGTATAATAAATGTCAGATGGCTGGAGTAGCATGTTTTATTAAAATAAGTGGATTTGGAGGTCAGGAGAGCACTGTGTTGGTAGCCCTGTGCACAGGATGGCTTTGTCTGGGTGAGGGACAAGTGGAGGGCTCCATCCCAGTGTACAGGAACCAGTTTTAGAGGGAGAAATGGCCTGAAATCCTATTTCTGTGTAATTTCTTTGGGTTTTGGTATCTTTGCTCAGCCAACAAACAAAAGTGCCATCTAATGACAACTGTGAAAAACCTTTTGGAATGAAAAGCCAAAGAATATTACGTGACCCCAGTGAAATTGTTCCTTAGAGTACATTTGTGTTAGTGACATTTTGGTCTGTTAGAGGTTCTCCACTTGGATTTTTGCCTTTTTAAAGATCTCTGAGAAACATTGCTCCATATGCTGATTTTTCACAGATAATGGTAGGTCTGAAAAGGATCTTAATAGACACAAAAGCCAAGTGTTGAAAGACTTCCCAGAGGATGGCTGTGGTGACAAGTCCTTTTATTTTGCATCAGTCAGACTGAAAATCTCTGCCTGATTCAACTCGCTGGGTGCAGCTGCTCCAGAGAGGAAGGGGGAAAAAAGAAGTGGCTTGGTGGCTTTCAAAGCATCTGGCCAGAGTTTTATGCTTTTACTACACTCTGCTGATGCTCAGGGGTTTGAAGAAATAGATGCCTTTTGGCTCTTCCTGTGAGTGGAGAGAGTTGCCACAGCAGCAGTGTCTCTCACTGCCCTAAAATGCCAAATTATGGGGATGTCATGAAGAGGTCTCTGCCAAATGGCACGGAAGTGATGGCTTCAACAGATAGTAATTATTGTTTTTTTCTCTGTGATGGATGTCTGTTTATATTTAATGTAGTCACTAGATGAAAATGGAGGTCTTTGGTTAATCAGATATGGGTTTAGAAACCGAAATTAAGTCATTCATGTGGATATGGTTGAATTTCCTCGCTTCCTTGTGACCTGTTCCTTCAATCCTGTAGCTTAGATCTGAGGGTTTTCTTTACTTAACTTCCCCCAAATTGAAATAAAAAGCAGCTTACTTTAACATATATCATGGGAACGCTGTGGATTTTTCCCCCTCCGGGCTACTCAAAACAAGCCCCAGGCCCAGCAGTCCTGAACACTTGTGTGAAGCTGGAAGTGCAAGATTTAATGCCTTGTAACTTTACCCTGCCTCCAGAGTAAATTATTGATGCAGAACGTGTCAGAAAGGCAGATGTGGCAGGGCAGAGGTGGGTGAAGGCAGCGAGGCCGTGCTGATGCCCAGGAGGGTGGCACAGACCCAGCAGGGATTGAGGCTCTCCTCTCTGGTCACATTCCTGCTTTTCCTGTGGGAATGCTGCTGCTTCCCATGGCAGCTGATGGGAGTGTCCCAGTGGAAGCTCAACCCCTCAGAAGTACAGAACACCTTTGTTGGTATAGGACACAAAACAACACGACAGGGACTCGCTGCTGCTGCAAGGTAATGCAGAGAACTTTTAATTTCTGACTCCAGCATTCACAGATTTCCAGAAGTGACAGTGGATTAGAGAGTGAAAGTGCCACCTCTCCAATGACACTGGACAAACCAACAGTCCAGCAAATTTCTCCTCTTCCATAAAAGAATGCAAAACAGTAAGTTATTTACATCAAGTGTGTGAGAAAGTTCTTTACAAGAATGTAAACATCAGAAGGCTTAGAAAATCTTTAAAAATCAGGGCGACACACCTATAAATACTAGAATGGCTTTAAAAGCACGTGGAGTGTTAGACCAGCAGCTGCCAGGGTGTGAGCAAGAAGGTCAGGGAAAAACAAGGGTCATAAATATTTAAGGAGCAGTTTTCACCTTGATGGGGAAGGGAGGGTCCTGCTGAGCATCCCTGGATCCTGGCTCCATCACCCACTTGCCAGCCATCCAACAGGAGTGACAGGGCATCTTCTGCCCTCCCCATCCTCTTTTCCTCCTCCTGTGCTGCAGGAAATTCCTCTCCCATCCCAGCAGGGAAACTGGTGAGGGTCCCAGCCCTGTGCAAACCCCATTGAATCCATGCACATCCCTCTGCAGCAGCACCAGTCGCTTCCATAGAGGCTTGTAAATATGAATCCTTGCTCAAATGCCAAAATTATAATTAAAAAGGTTTTGTCTTTTGGCTTTTGTCTGCATACTTTCCTAACATTGTCACTTGGCAGGGCCGGGGTGTCTCTCGCGGTGTAATTGCCGCAGAACATTTCCTTGAAAGAGCAGCACCACCCCGCCTCCTCCTCACACTTGCATGTGGAAAGCACCAACTGTTTTATAGGCCTTAGTGAGTTCTGCTCTGCAGTGCAGGGAGGTATTGGCTGTCTGTGCAGCTGGGACAGCTGGGGAACAGCTTCGGAGCTGCAGTGACCTGCCCCAGGCTGCGCTGGGGATGCTGCGGCGAGGAGGGAGCTGAGCTTGTGCCTCTTCCAGAGAGCAAACACAGAGGCTTTGACAGCACAGCCTGTCTGGGTGGGTTGTTTTTCTTCTCTTCCCCCTCTGCAGGGGTCTGTGTGCAGGAAGGGACCTGTCTGGTCCCACTGCAGCAATGCCCTGGCTGTGTGGTCATGCTGAGCCTTGCAGCACCACAGCTCCAGCTCCATCCCTCTGCCTCCCTGCCTGTGTCCAGTGGGAAGCTGGGATTGCAAGGATGCCAGGACTTCTTCTCAGGCATTTAGGTACTTAAAAAGCCAAAGGGCTCTCGTCCACCCCATTAAAGAGTGCCAGGTAATCCCTTTATGTAGTTAGGGGCATTTCCCTGCCAGCGCATCAGCACCTGCACAAGGATGAGGAGTACAGGTGCCTCCTGTCAGGGGCTGAGTGGCAAGGAATCCCTTGGGATTCATTTTTTTTAAAGAGCAATTGTGGTAATATTAGAATAAGTAAATAAACAGAACAGATCTTTAAAATCAGTTGCAGAATATGCTTTCTATTTTTGGTCAAAACTTTGAAGATCTGGAAATTATCCAACTTGTTTCGAAATGAAACCTTAAATAAATCGATGGCTTGGAGGGGTGGTTTAATTTCTTTTTTTTTAATCTTTAGTACCAAGAAAATTAATCTTCCAGACAGGGGTTACATTTGAGGGAAGAGCAGTACATGGGCAATTAGGACTTTTGCCCCCTTCAGAGTGGTGAAGCAAAGTTTGGGGTGGTGCAGGCTCAGGTCTTCAGCTGGGCTAAATTAGCCCAGCTCTGCTCAGGCTCCAGCTGTAGGCACATATTACTGCTCCATTGCAGCAGATCTCATTTATGACATGTTTTTAAAGCAGATCTGTGAAATGATCCAGCTTTAAAAAAATAACACTAATAAGGGTGTAGTTACATGAGCATCTTATCCCGCAGCAAAGCCAGTTTAAGAGGCTCCCAGCCCTTCCCTGACCCTGCCTTCTCCTTCCAACCCCAGGCTTCATTTCCCCTCAGCTTTGCTGCTGCAACTTTTTGGTGTTTGTGGGGTTGGGTTGGTTTTTTGGTGTTTCTTGCATTGTTTCAGTGATCAGGTGGGAGATGGAGCACGTGGTGTGATGCAGCAGAGGGAAGGCCATGGGGGGCAAAGGAAAGGGCTGGAAGGGGTGAAGCAGAGGCAGCTTTTCAGATGAACTCTGGTGCCAGAATGGGTGTTCCTGCAGCTGCCACTAAACCCAGGGGACCTTTGGGGCTCTTTCTGAAGAGCCAGGCAGGTGAGCAGCTGAGTGGGCACTGCTGGCACTGCCTGGGGCAGGGGTGGGAGCTCACACCCCACCAGAATCACTGAAAGGTTTGAGTGGAAGGGACTTTTAATGGCTCCTGCAGTGACCAGGCTGCTCAGAGCCTCATCCAGGCTGGAATTTCCAGGGATGGGACACCTTCCACCTCCTTGGGCATCGTGTGGTGTGGGCTGAGCCTTTGGCTCCTGAGTCAGCTGGAGCACAGTTACAGTTCCTGGAGCTCTGCTGAGCTGGGGCCACAGCTATGAGTTGTGAAGTGAATCACACAAATTTTTTGTTCTCCACAGCAGTTTCCTTTCCCCAGAGCAGCACTGGAATAGAGGAGAACCAGTGGAGATTTCAAGGAATCTCAGAATGCTTCACTCTACCAGGAAATGCAGCCTGCCCAGCCTCTGCACCAGGCAGCAATGAGATCAAATGCTTTCCTAACCTATTTACTTTAAATGTATCTTGAATATTAGCAATGATGGAGTAAACAGACAGCTCTTTGAAAAGTGTGGTGCCTGGTGAGTGTCTGACACAGTATTTAATGAGTGCAGGAAGGGTTTTTATCCAACTGCCTTTGGTATGTGGAATGTGTTTTCCCCTTGTTTTGACTGGATGGGTCTTGTGGCTGATCTGTTTAAAAATACTGCAGTGAACAGTTGCAGCAGCAGCACAGGGTGCTGGTATCTGAGACCTGCACGTGGTGCAGATGAGGTGGAAACAGAGAGCTTCCTTCATCTGTGGTGTGGTTATCAGTGCTCCCCAAATCCTGCTGCTGATAGCATTCCACAGCCTTTCTAAAGGAGCTGAAAAACATGAGGACACGTAATGCCACCTCCCTGGGGTGGCAGTTTGGCACTTGCTGGGGAGCTCCTGTCCCTTGGCAGTAATGCCCAGCATGGCTTTGCTTGTCTGCTGCTCCCTGGGAGCAAGATCTATTGCTCCCTCCTCTTATTCCTTTATACATTGCACAGAGTGGAAACAGAAATCAGATAGAAACACAGAGTCCATCAATCATTACTAACCCAGAAGATAGACTGTGATAGTAAATCTTCTCTTTTGTCTTCTTCTTTCTGGGCTTTGCACACAGCAGTGCAGCAAGTAGGGACACAAGAAGAATGAAGTTGTTTGGGTGCACACCAGGGTGGTACTGGAATGGTCTGGATTAAACCAAAGGGGCTGTGAGGTGAAGTGTGGCACTTCTGGTTTAGCTGAATCAGGAATAAAGTGCTTAACCACAGCCCCAGGTGGAGGCAATGCCCTGAATATCCCCTAAGTACAGACTGGGACCAGTGGCTTTGCCATTTGGATTTCTTTAGTAATCATTTTTTTTGCAGCAGCACCAATGAGATCAGGGTGGTTAGGGGGGGTTTGTCTGCATTTGATGTTTGTGTGATTTCTTTTTTGATTAACCTTTTGTGTACTACAGCTGTTCACTGCAGTCCAGAGGGGGTTTATGAGTTGAGAATTTATGGTAACGTGCTCTAACACAAGGAATTTGATCAGGATTAAGCTGGGTGTGCATAGGTAATTGCAGCAGCAATCATTGCTTTCCTTCTTCCTGTAATTCTGTGGATCCCACTTAAGTGATTATAAAATTCATATTAGAACATTAGCAAATGCAAATGTGTAACCACATTCTCATCATTTACCCAAATTTTAATTCTTTGGATCAAGTACTTTGTTTTTATCAATTCACAGGCATGGAAGTGACAAGCCTGTTTATAACTATCAGTGATACAGAGCAGCAGCTCCAAAAATGCCATGGGATTTTGGAATCAGCACTGAGAAACTTTTCCATAAATGCCAGGAATAACATTATATTTGAATATTTAACCCTTACCCAGGCAATTTGAGGACTGGAAACCATATGTGCTTTTCATGATGGGAGCCAAGATGACCCTACATAAAGATAAATATAACTACATGAAAGCACTCAGGAAGGATGGTGTTGTGGTTAAGAGCTGGGCAAGGGCTGGGGAGCTCCAAGGTCTAATCCCAGCTCAGCCACAGGCTTCTTGGGTGATCCTGGGCATGTAACTGAATCCCTGCATATTTCAGTTTTTCCATTTGGGATGAGAGATAATAACACTGCCCCAAGCCGGGAGGGGAAGCGCGTTGCTGCGTGGGAGGTGTGGGCTGGGAGATGGTGCTGGTGGCCACCAGGAAAATCTGACCAGGTGCTCTGCTGAGGGCACACACTGCTCCACTGCCAGCGGGATTCAGTTTCTCCTCTTCTTCTCCAAAAGCTGGAGGAATAAACTCCTGCCTTAATTAGCATGTCAAACCAGGGAAGCACACCTGAACTCCGGGAAGTCACATCCTTGGCAAGCATTCCTTGTTTGAACATAATTTAAATTCAAAAGCAGTGAGGGGGGAATAATGAGGAAAGGGAAGGGAAACCTGCAGTAGATGAGCCCATCTGGTTTTGGTTGAGTGCTACCTAAGTGAGTTGTGTTTATTGGTTATAGACTCGTGTTTGCTTTATACGCTCACGGGCCAGGTAGCTCTTGTTCTGCTCGTGACTTGGCACCCACTTCTGCCCCTTGAGAGTCTGCTCAGGAGGTACAAATCCTGGTCCTGTTCTCTGGAAAGGTCTTTCAAAGTAACCATCAACAAGGAGACTGAACTGGCCACTGAGCATTCCCACTTGCAGCCTGTGTCTCCTATGGGATGTCATTCCACCACCACAGGAGCCAAGGATGTCATTCCACCACTACAGGGCTGGCAGCACATGAGAGGCTGCTGGCATGAGGAGGGGTCCTGCTGGTGAGAAAGGGTCTGGAAGGAGCAGTCCCTGCTCTGGGAAGCAGGTAAAGTCCTGTAAAATGCTGTAAAAGGCTGCTGGATGCTGAGCAGCCGGGCTGGGCCGCGTAAGGTGCGGGGGAGCGTGATCAGCCATTGTTTGGAAGGAAGAGTTTTGATGTAATTATACCCTTCAGCCATTGCCACACTTTCCTCCCTTTCATCTCCAGGCAGGTCCACACGTTCAGATGTGAAGCTGGAAATGAAACACATCTGGCTATCCCAAAATGACAACAGACTTTTATTTGCTATTTTTGGTATACAACAAAAGCTTTGTATCTCACTAATTGAACATATGGGCTCTCCCTTGCTTTTTTCCCCCTGCTAAACTCCACTTTTCCATGTGTCATCGTCCGATTCCAACATTTGATCTGTCGAGTCCATCTCGGCCATGTGTTTGTTGTAATCTGCTACACATGTAGCCTTGTTTTCGTGTGCATCCTGACCTCCAGTGAGAGCTGCAGTTGTTTCCATCATGGATAGTGTTGAGGAGTTACACATCCTTTTTATCAGTGTTTTTGGCCACCGGCAGCTCCTCGCGGCGCGGCGCGGGGCTCCTGCCAAGCCTCTGAAAGCTCAGGGTTTGGGGCAGCCATATCTGTTTGTCTTGTCATACCAGATGCTGGCTTTCCTCAGTGTAACAGAAGTAGGAGGGGGAAAATTCCCAAAATAGAAAATAGCCCTGTCAGTGAAACCCAGGGAAGCTGAGGGTCAGCTTAAGCTGGGTAGAGCTGGAGCTTAAGGCAAGGATGGAGGTGGATGGATGGGAGATGACCACTGGGCAGAAGGCAGGGAGCTCTTTGGGGTCAGAAAATCTGTGGGATAAAGAGAGGAAAATGCCTCTCCTGAGCCCTTCAAAGCTGGCAGTGTGATAAAAACCCACTGGAGGTTCGTGAGACTCGACTCACTACGGGTACAGGACCTCTTGATTACTGTGAAAGATTCGTCATCAGAATTGGTTTTTGTGCCTGTGGGGGATCCACTTAGTTATTTCCAACTACAGCTCTAAATTGTTCCCATGCTGCATCGTGCTTTGATTAGCTAAAATCTTGCAGTAACTGTTTGAGGCTCTCACCGTGACCAAAAAAAACCAGGTGACAGTGATCAAACCATAGGGTGTGGAGTGGGAACTCTTTGGGATTTAGGGTGGGGAGAAGGAGCTGCTGGGGCTTTGGGGTAGGATGGGGTTGGAGGTAACCCCTGTACAGGTTCCTGAGCACTGAAGGACAAACCACCTGCAGCTTTCACCATGCTGTGTGTGTTCTTCAGGAGAAATGGCAAATAAATGCCAAAAATTCAGGCTAACTGTGCATTGAACTGCCCCAGCCCCTGAGTCCCCATCATGTTCCAGCTGTGCTAATGGTCACCTTTCCTGCAGTAAATATTGGGCCAGTTTCATCACATTTGGCTCATGTTTATCAACTCAGCACTTAGGCAATGGGGTTTTGGTTGCAGGGAGGGAATGAGTCCATCTCTGTCTCACCCTGAGGTGAGGGATGAGGAGCCATGCGTGGGGTGTCCTGGCTTGGAGGCTCCTCATTCTGTGTTGCAACCCTCTGACTGCAGCAAAAATCAAATATTTGTGCTTGAAGACAGAGCTGAGGCAATTTCCACCAGGAATATGCCATCTCTCACCACTTGAACAACATTATGCATTCATTGTGCTATTATTCTGTCCAGTTCTTGACATAAACTGCTGAGCAATTTTGTCTTGAGCTCCTTTTTTAGCCAAGAGTATAAGCTTAAAAAATTTGAGGTTGCACTCGAGGACTTCCCAATCAACTGAGGAATGAACTCTGAAGCAGAAGTTGTATTTAGCAAAATGGACTTACAATTATTATTCATAAATGCAGATGTTATGGCTGCAGTTGTTTCACTTCTTTCTTTTACAGCGCTATAAATTGTATACAGAACATAAAGGCTTTATTTCTTAAATAAATGTTTTGCAGCCGCCATAAATTATCTTTCTTGCATTCATAATGAAAAAAGAAAATCACTGTTTGATGTTTTATATCCTCTTCACTAAAATGTAAAATATGGTAGTTGGAGCCAGATTTTATCTCATTTGAAAATAAAAGAAGGTTCATTTCCTACTAATTTTTTTCAGTCTTAGGTTTGGAGTTCCCATGAAGTGTTGCCCAGTCTGCAAAGCAGCGTTACAATAAACTCTGCTTTAGCTGAGGCTTTGGGTTTGAGTTGGACCAGCACTAATAATCACCATTGTGAACTGAGTCATGAGCAGAACCTGAGTCCCTTTTATCATTTTTTTTAATCCCTGATGTTGTTATATTTCCTCTTTCTGCACCCCCTGCTCACTGGCTGAATATCAGATTGTTGAACTTCTCCCTGCGCCAGCCCTGGAGGACCCTGCCCAGCCTGGCTGTCCTGGAAGCAGGCCTTGCTAAACTCCCAGCTCACTGGTTTGCAAAGCAAACTTCAGCCTTGTACTATTTACCTTGGCAAGTGCCCGAGCAGATTGATGATCTGTAAAGTGGATTTGTTATTTGGCTGTTTGCTTTGGCAGCTCTTGAAAGCAGTTTGCTGATTACAGCCCCAGATGTCATTGCATACATTACTGCTCACTATAAGTTTCTTCTAAAGTTTTAATTTCAGCCACAAATACTATTAAGCTTTTTGCACTTTTGTGTATTTAGCCCATGGATATTAAATATCAGGAGCAGGCAGCCTCCATTGCCTTAATTTTTCCTCTTATTATCTTTGCTGGCCCTTCCAGGCATCTCTGTAGTGCCAGGACGGGGGATGCTGCTTTGCCCTGGGTCAGTGCTGTGCCCAGCTGTGCCACAGGCAGTTGCAAGTTGGTCACATGCACAGTTTCCTAACTGTAGATAAGGTGGAAAATTGCCATAGCACTTGTATAAATGATCAGCTTTAACATGACCAAGCACTTGGGTCAGGAGGGCAGAGATCAGGAGCGCTGGTCACTGCAATCGCCTGTGCCCCAATGGTGTCAGGGCAGGCACTAAAGGAACATGGTTTCCCTGGCTAATCTCCATCCCCTCTAACTATTATCTTGACTTTTAAAGGCTCTCAAACCTGATAAGCAATTTGGCAGATCAATAGGCTCAGAATCAATTTGTTTCTGACATGGGGTAATCCTGAGTTTGGCTCTGCTGCCAGCAGAGCTCTGCTCCCAGCCCTGTGCATGCAACCATCAGGATTAGGGCTGAGAAATACTGGGATATTACATTTTCCTGCTGCCTCAAAGTGCATCTGCCTTCCTAAAGTCCAGGAAGAGGCACATGAAAAGCTCAGCTGGCTGTTTGCTGCTCCCCTACCTCAAGTCCTGCAGGGCTGTCCAGGAGCAAAGCCTGGCACTGCCCAGCTTGGGCAGACACTGCTGGTCCTGGCTTTGAGCAGTTAAACCATCCTTTGTGGCCAGGAGCTTTGGTTTTTTTCAGTGGGGGCACTTTCAGCTTTGAAATATGTAAGTTGAAGAAGTTAATTCACTTTAAGTAAGTTTACTTTGCAAGGGGAGGATATCATTGTAGTATTTTTGGCCACTGCTTGAAAATTCCTCTAACCCTTTACTATAATAAGCAAATTGAGCAGATTAAAGACACATTATGCTGCCAAATGGTTTTTCTACACAGGGTGACATATATTTTTTCTGTGGAAAAGGTTGTGGGGGTTTTTGTGAGCTGCTATGCTTTTTTTAGCACTTCCTGTTTTATTGTGTTTGAAGTGTCTTTGTGGTGACCTGTTGGGGTAAGATTCTTCCATATGGAAGTGTTTCTTCAACTTTTAATCATTTTGTTTAAAAAAAAAAAAAGGTTTTAAATCCGATTTGCAGATGTCTCTGGTTTTGTTGGCAGAGAGCTTGTCCAACTCACTACAGTGTTGTAGAAATGATGAATTGTTCATCCACAATGTGATGGTGACATCCACGGACTTGCACTCTCAGAATACCTTCTTTCAAATCTATTTAAAATATCTACAGAGAAGCTTTTGTTTGTGTTTTGATGTATTTTTCTCTTTGAAACCCTGCCTTCTCTGAATGCCTTGGCAAAACTCCTGTTGGTTTTGGTGGAACTGGGATTTCACCAGTGGACCCCTGCCTTGGTTGCAGTCAAGTAATATCAGGATAACAAGCAAACCTGTGTCTATTCCTGGAGAAAACCAGGCTGGGGTTTTATGAAGGGTCAGAAAAAAGTTACAGGTTTATTTTTAAGCCATTAAAGCACAACAGAATGCAGATTCCCTGAGCTCTTACTGGGCTGGCCAGGTCATAACTGAGACCAGAGTTTGGACCACTGGAGTTGTGCTGTAGCTGCCTCCTGTTTCCTATTAGTTCTGACACTAACATCTGAATTTCAGATTCCTTCTTGTTTAGGTTGAGCTGCTCAGTCAGTGCATCCAGCAGACACCTCAGGACCTCTCTGGAGCTGTCTGGCTTGCAGGGGTGAGAGGGCAGAGCTGGAGCTGCTGGGCACAGTGTGTTACCCAGGGATGCCCAGCAGGCATCTCCAGCCTTCCCCTCTGCATCATTCCCTCGATGTTTCAACCCTAAGAAAACTGCCTTTGACAGAGTTTTTGAGCCCACATGTGAATACCACATGTTGAGGTCTCATGTCTGCAGTTTCACTCCTAATTAAGTGTAGATGTAAGTATTGGGTACGTTTAAGGTCCTTTGGCTCTCTGCAATTCACCACAGGCATCTAATTCCCACTTCCTTTGTCTTGGACCTGTTATTTATAGGAGAAGGGTAGGTGGACTTGATGGTTACAAGTCTCTTGGATTATTATGTTTCTGTAGCTGTCATCCTGTCAAGGGTCCTGCAGAAATTTGCACTGTGGGCTCTTGGAAGTTTATTTGGAACAAAATCCCCTCCTGTGCCAAAGGCTGCCCTTAGGTCTGTGCACCACTTAAGTCATGCTAAGCCCTGAAAATGAGTCTTAAATGTCATATTGGCCTTCTCAGCACAGAGGTGAACTGCATCCTGTGTGAGCAGTGAGATTTCCAGCTCAGCTTAAGGCTGTTTGTCTCTGCTGCTGTGAGAATTAGGATGGGGTCTCTGAACCTGCTGAAACCTTTTGATGCTCATCCCTCAGAAGCCAGAGCCTTGCAGCTCTCTGACCTAACAACAGCACAGTCTGGAAAAAGGCAGCTTTTTGATGTAGATGGGCACAGTACTCATCTGGTTTGGATTTTCAAGGTGTTCCAGAGTCATATTGTTAACTACAGGGGGTCTTCTGTGAGCAGAAATATGCACTGAGTTACTGCTGAGCCCTCAGAGCATTCCCAAGTATCTATTTTTGGAAAGCTGAAGTCAGGTAGCTCCTGTCTATTAGACAGATGGAGAAATTGAGCCATGAGATGGACAGGTGACTTCCCTGGGCTGGGCTGGGCAGAGCAGTATGAACAAGACTCAGACATAAAGCTGGAAAGTTACTTTACTCTGTTGTCCACAGTATTCAGAGTGTGTTGGAAACATTTCCAGTAAGGAAATCCTTACAACCATATTTGCATCTCCCAAAATAAAGATCATATTGGTATAGCCTTCTCAGGTGATGCTCTCCCTTGTCCCACCTGATGAGCTTTGGGCACAGATTTGGTTCTGACTTCTGGAAAAGATGGAATTATGCCCACGAAGGTCATTGTCATCTCCAGACCTGGCAGGGCTTCAGGGGCTCTGGGGACAAGGTGCCTCCAGCTCAGTGCAACTCTCCAGTTTAAATATTTCACCAAAACACCTCCAAGGTCTCCCACTTCCTCAGTAGCTTCCTAGCAGTGTCCAACTAGATGAAAATTAGCCAGTGTCTTGGTTTGTGGAGCTGTAAAGGTCAAATGTCGTGGAGAAACAAGGTGCTAAGATGCTAATTCTCTCCTGGAATGGGAAGGCAGTTCTCTGCTCGATTGAGCAGAAAATGCAGGTGGGCTTAAACATCTCAGGTTTTTGCCTTCTGTTTTGAATGTAATTAAATAAAATCTGCTGTGATTACAGGGAGGATAACCAGCTTCCAGTACAATCCCAAAATCTCATCCTAACACCAGTTAGGAGGCAAACAGCTTGGGGAGGCTGCAAATGTCCTGGGCTGGTCCCTGCCCTGTCTGTCCCCAGTGTGGGACACACAGGAAGCTCGCCCTGAACTTCTGTTCTCACACTTCTCCTCTTGGAATCTTGTTTTCCACTTTTTGGAGATTTGTGAAACATATGCCTTGGAGGCTTCCCAATTTTTTTTCACAGCAAGAGGAGAATTGCTCTCAGCGCTGTAAAAACTCTCACGAAAGCGCTCACTCCTTTGTAAAGGACCTGCCTGGTGCAGCTCAGCAATTCCCATTTCTCATCACTTCACAGTGTATTTTATAGGGTATAAAAATGGTGTTATGATCCGTGTTCCCAAACCTTGCCTCAGCTAGCAAGAACATCAATAAACATGGCTTGATAGACACCAGAGCTGCCCCGCTGTTCCCCCGGTGCTTTGAACGTGCCCTCACAGACTTTTGGAATCTGTTCTCCTTGTAGGAAACTCCTCGTGCCTCTGTTGAGTTTTTAATGTATCAAAGGTAATAATTGTGCTTAGCAAAAGTGACTTCTCCCAGGATACATTCCCAGCCTGGTCACTTCATGTGCTTAGAAATATTTCCTTTCCTTCATCTCACGTCCCGCAGATTTTTTCTCATTCCTCGATTTAAATTAATCTGCAGATTGGGACGCCGGTGTTACCTAGATCTGGCAAAAGATTTTACTTCATTTCTCCCCCTTCCCTTTTCCTTCTCTCTCCATAAAGTTATTATTGTTATTTCTTCAGTTCGCAGCTGGGATGATGGGTTTGAACAGCTCCATGCTCCGTTCCAGGAAATTCTGTCTTTGTTCCGAGGCTTCCAGCGCAGAGGCTCCTTTCACCTTGATCTTTCAGCACAGCACTAAAACATTTGGCAAGTTTTTTTGTCATGTTTTTTGCTGCTGTCCAGGGCTTTTGAGAGATTCCCCTTGGACAACTTCCACCTCTGAGCTTGCCCACTGGAGGAAATACTTCTCCTTGAATTTACACAGCCACATCATCACGAGTGCTGCATCCCTCTCATATCTTCATCAGCTTCCTTGCCTCCTTGGATTTGTTTCTCTCTGGTTTAAAGTCAGTTTTTCCTGCCGAAGCCTCGAGCTGCTGGGAGGATGGTTGGAGCTGGAGCAGCACAGGATCCAATGGGCTCTCAGATCCTCCCCAAAGGAGGTGGTTCTGCAGGCTGCAGAATTCCCTCTGCAAAACATCAGCGGTTTCACTCATCATTTTAGTCTGGAAAAGGTATGGGATCAGCTTCTACCTGAATTATATCAGTCTCCCTAATAATCAGCTTTCTTTTCCACATTAAATTCCCCAGAAACTTGTGATTAGCCCCACTTCTGAGAGTTCACCACAGCTTAATTCTACTGTAAAACTGTCAGCAGTGATTCTCTTGTTTAAAGACAGATTTTGGTTCTTGTACAGAACTACTTCTTGCTAAATTCCTTTTCAACCAAACACTCTTGTCATTTCTCAGCCATTAAAGACAATAAACTCCATCTTTGGATTTTTACATGCTGAACTTCGTTTATAATGATGGATACTTGTTTATAACACACTGAAGATTTTTGTTAGCTTTCTGGCATAAAAATTGGAATCTTCTCTTTTGATTCGTGGTTATTAGTAGCAGGTTTATCCTTTCAAATATGTACAAGCCATGATTTAAGTGGAATATTTATTGTCCACAAGAATGGTAGGCTGCAGCTCTCAGAATCCATCTTGCCTTTGCAAGCAGCATCTTTATAATCATCAAACTGTTCTTGTGGGTTGAAGCTGATTTTGCAGCAGGATTTAGGTGTTATAACCCAGAAAGTCACAGTCACATTGCTGGTTTTTGATACTTTGGTCCATGAGGAGAGACCTGGGGCTCCTCTCCCCCGTGTTTTGGGGCAGCTCCAGGTGTGGATGATCCCACAGTTCCTGGCATCCTGAAGTCAGTTGCTCTACAGTGTATTTGGCAGGTGCTCTGAAGTTAAATCAGAACCTCCTGGGGAAGTGGGAAGTGAGAAACACCCACTTGGACCATCCTAGGACAGGGCCACAGTGCCATGAAAACTCAAGTGGTTCTTCCTAGATCCAGGGAAATCTGTTGGGTCAGGCAGGGTTTTGGGTTGGCATGGTTTGGACTTCCACCAAAATGTCTCCTTCTTCCCTCTGGCTGTACCAGGTGACTCCTGGTGGAATGGTCTATCCCCAATTGCATTAGAGTTTTTGTTGCATCATAAATCAGAGCAAAGCATGTCCTTGCCATCAGTGCTCCAAAACGGGGTTTAGTGAAGGAAAAAAAAAATAAAATTGACTATAAAAATCCAGTTCTTGTCTTTCCAACTTAGGACACACTGTGATTCAACAACATGAATTATCAGACTTACCTTTTAACTGTGATTTATTTTGCATTATTTTGGGTTGATGCACCCACTTCCATCTTTTTCTCTGGTTTTGTGGGAAAAAAAGTAAGAGTAAGGAAAGTTTCCCTTTTAATCCATCCCCATTAGAGTGATGCCCCACAGGCACACCCTTCTAGTCACCTTTAGTGATTTCTTTAGCAGGAGGTCAGTGCCATTGTCAAGTGCAAAAATGCTGTTGTCACTCAAGGCAGCCAAAGACCTTGTGTGACTTTTTTATGCAGGAGTTCTTGCTGCTGGAAGCTTTGCTGTCAGCCACGAGCTGCCTGACTCCTCTCCACACTTGGAGTTGCTGCATCCAGCTTGGAGCTGGGCAAGGCTGAGTCCCTGTGAGCTGAGTGCTGAGGAGCAGAGGGAGATGAGTCTGTGCTGAGGAGCAGAGGGAGATGAGTCTGTGCTGAGGAGCAGAGGGAGATGAGTCCGTGCTGAGGAGCAGAGGGAGATGAGTCCGTGCTGAGGAGCAGAGGGAGATGAGTCTGTGCTGAGGAGCAGAGGGAGATGAGTTCACTGAGCGAGAGCCTCCGGCTGGGACGTGCCAGCTGCGATCATTTTTTCACTCCATCATCTCACCTTGCCACGTCGCTCTGCCTTATCCAGCCACCAGATGCCTGATGGATAACACAAGTGACAAGGGCAAAACCTCCTCTGTGGATGCAGAGGAGAACTTCAGGGGCTGCTGGCTGCTGCCCAGCTGTGTCCTGCCTGGCTGCAGTGAAATCCCTGCCTTGCATGGTTTGGGAGGAGATCAGCCCTTGGTGCTGTGAGTTCCCCAGTGCTCTGGCCACGCTCCAGCAGCACACTTAAGCACACACTTAACTTTCAGCATATATACTTCCATTGAAGTCACTAGGGCTGTTTGCATGCTTAAAAGTAAGTATATGCTTAAGCTGGCTCAGAACCAGAGGTTTCAGTGCTTTGTAGGTCCAGTCCTTGCTGGAGCTCAGATAATTTGCTCGTGCAGCTTGGCACACACGTTTAATGAATTCAGAATGGGGCCAAAAAATTTATCTTCCCTGCCTTGGAAGGATTACAAGGAAACAAGTTTAAGGTTTTGTTGAGCTTTTATTACTTTCTAAACATAAAATTTCATGTTTCTCTGTAGTCCTTAAAGAAGCACATTTTTCTAGGGTTCTTGGGGGGATCTAGGGACTTGGAGCAAGCAATTTCCAAAATGCTCAGAGCTGATGGAGGAGTACCTGGGATGTGCTGCCTGGCCAGAGCAGGAGTGGCTCTGGAGGTCCCATCTGTGTTTTCACACCTTGTATGAAGATGTGGCATTGCACTGGGCTGTCCTCAGGCAGATTTCATTGTGGTCACCTTTGTGAGTTAATTAAACCTCAATGTTCCAGCTCTTCCCTGGTGTAAGCAATAAAATTCTCTCTATCAGCCCTGAAAACTCATTCTGCCTCACTGCTTTAGGTGTATTTTGTATCTCTTCTCCATTCCCTGATCTTGGTCACTCACTTAAGAAGCTGCTGAGTTTCCAAACCAATTCCTGAAGTTAATGGTGCTGTATCCTGGTGGCAGCTGCTCGGCTGCCCCAAACACAAACATTTCCATCACTCTGATTTAACACCTGAGTCCATCTCGTGCTAGGTTTGAAATATGTTAAAATACTTGAGGGGAAGCTGTGATTGCAGCAGGCTCTGCTCATCCCATTGCATATAACCCTAATAAATTTTATGGTAATTCAGATTTGCTCCAGAAGTGACAGAAGGTTCTTCATTAGGAAGAAGCTCTTTCCTGTGAGGGTGAGGAGACCCTGGCACAGGGTACTCAGAGAAGCTGTGGCTGCCCCTGGATCCCTGGAAGTGCCCAAAGCCAGGTTGGACAGGGCTTGGAACAACCTGGAATAGTGGAAGGTGTCCCTGCCAATGACAAGGTAGAATAGGATGGTCTTGAAGGTCCCTTCCAATCCAAACCATTCTGGAATTTTGTACCTTGTGCTGCAGGAGCTGGGCACTGCCACCCTGCTGGGCACAAACCAGCAGGAAGAGTCACCCTGTGACCAATTCCCAAACACCCAGAGAGTGCCTGGTGTTTGTAAGTGAGATTTCTTTATCCATGTCCAGGCAGTGATTAGACAGTAGCTTGGAACCAGCATGCACATTATCTCACAGTGAGGTAAGACAAATAAATTACAGCTTGGAAGCCCCGAGTGGGATCACTGATCCACCTTAGGAAAATATTTTCGTTTCTGTTTATAAGTCAGCTGGGTTGTGAAATGTTTCATCTGGGAAAGGTGATATGAGACCAGAGAAATATTTGCTCTTATAATGCAAAAAGTATTCCAGTTTCTCTCCTAACGGGTTGTTAGTGATATAAACCAAATTTCTTGTTTCCGGAGCCTCGGCGCTCAGCTGCCTCCCCACAGATGCTCTGCTCCAAGCTCTCTCCTGTCCTGGCTAACAAGAAACTGCCCATTTTCTCCCCTTGTTTGTGAACATCTCTCATGCTGCAAATGATTTTTAAAGAAGAAATGACCCAAAGCCCAGCTTTGTGTCTCTGGCAGCCTGGGCGTGCTGTGTGGAGGATGCTGAGGATCCTGGGCAGGGTTTGTGCAGCTCCATCCAGCTGGGATTGGCATGGGCAAGCCTTCCCCCCTCCTTTGCAGCAGGTTTCAAGCAGGTATCCCCAACATTCAGCTGCAGATCAACTCTCCCCACGATGAACTTGGCCTTTCCACACTCTCTGTTGCTATTACACAAGAAGGAGTCTCCCGTTACAATTTGAGTGATATATTAGTACATAGCACAGTTCCAATGTTTTTTCAACACTAAGATTTTTGTTTAATTCAAATGAAACAATCAGAATTAAATTCCTTGGCTCACACAGTCACCACTAAGGCTCATGCAAGATGACAAATCCACACTTGTGTCTCAAAGTGTAACATAAGATCTGGGTTATCCCAAAAACCCCGATGAGTTGTCAGATCTTTCCTTACTTGTGGGTAAATATGAGCCTTTTCTAATCCATTATGTGTCCTCTGTACATGTGTATATAGCTATGCATTTGCACAAGCCACGAGATTGATAATAAGCAAGATAAATCTGTTTTCTTAAGGGAAGTAATATATTATTCCAGTCCCTGCAGTGGAATTGGCATATTTCTACCTCGTTAAGACAGGGTATGACTACAAACCTCTTCCCAAGAGTTCAGAAATGACTTGGCATATAAAGGAATAAGGATCATTATGTGGTGTCACTGAAATACCAGATGTATCCTTCCTGCATCTCACACAGTGTTTTCCCCACCAAAGGCAGCACAAAAGGCTCCAGCATCCTAAAATCGCTGCTTTTATTTGGAGAAGTCTAAAAAAGCCTCCACTGAGATTTAATGGAATTCATTCTGTGTTTAAATTTCCTAGGCATTGTTGAAAATCTCAATAATCATCTTATTGTAAGCTTAGCTAAGTCGTAGATCTTCGGAGAGTGGGAAAATTTACTGGGGGGGGAAAAAAAAGTTACTGGATTTTCTAATTTTAACCAGGACTGAGAATTATAAGTATGTGAATACCACAAGAAAACATTTCCAACCTTGCAAAAACGAAAAAGTGCTGAAGATCTTTAGTGAATCCTTTTTTAATGAAATTTCCAAACCTGGAGGTTGAAAGAACATCAGGTGAAGTTTTTTTGCTGTGCAGATTCATACCTGGTAACGCAGGCTTGTGCAGAACCCTGGGTTCTTCAGGACACTCTGCCTTATGCCAGGATTAAATATAAAGAAATGTTAATCTCTAAGGGGGCTTGGGGCTGGTTGTAGCATTCCTGATTTTTTCCAGGCGTTCTGATCCTGTAAAGCATTAAAATATGCACAAATCTTGCAGTTCAAGGGGGAGGGGGAAAGTTTTCTCTTGGAAATTAATTTTATTACAAAGGGTGATGTTGTTTTCAAAATCATAATAGCATCCAGTTATACTGTAGATTCCATCTCCTTTTGCTTTTAGGCAGCTAAATAGCATCCAGTATTGGAAAAATGCTCTCAGCTGATTGTTCAGGGCACTGTGCTCCTCGGGCTGGGATGAGCTGCACCTTCTCTGTGGGTGCCACCTCTGGCAGCCCCCACCTGTGCCCACCTGTGTCCCAGCCCCTTGTGTTGTTCTTTAAGGCAAGATGACAAAGTCTTGTGCTTCTGGTACTGCAAAATACTGCAGAATTCTGCAAAATACTGCAGAATTCTGGCACCACCACACAAATTTCCCTGCTGACACCAAGCGCGCGTTTTGTTGCGTTTTCTCTTTTGAAGCCCTGCTTTGGATGCCTGTCGCATCCTGCCTCCAGTTTTTAAACATCCCATGTCCTTGCACTAACCTCCATGCCCTGGGGAAGCCAGGAGGGCTGGAGGAGCCCTTGGCAGTGCTGGGGGGGCTTTGGGGGGCTCCCTTCTGCTTTTGGGGCCCCTCGTTTGGTGGCCAGGTGTGCTGGCAGCAGGAATCTGCACTTGGATGGCATCTGACAGGCACTGGGAGCATTCAAGGCAAAGGCAGAGTTTAATAAATACACTTAATCATTTATGTTTTGACCTTAGCCCAGACTCGTAGTCAGACACAGAAAGCAGGGAGTTGGAAACGCACTTTGTCAAGGCTGCTCTGGCAAAGCAGGGCAGCCCCGCTCTGAGGAAAGGCAGATCCTTCAGAAAGGAGAGTAAAAGGTCAGGACTAATCCAAAAGGACAAGCAGTGTATGTCTGTGTGTATATTGGGTTTCACATATGAAATCCAGTCATGATAAATCTGATGGCTTTAGAAACATCTACTTTGATTAATGAAAACATAGTTCCCATAGACCATGGGTTTCATACTTCAAAGTTCCCCTGGATTTAGAACCTTAGGTTTTGCTTATTCATATAACATGCAGGAAACTATTTTTAAATGAATAAGGGAGTATAAAAAAAAATTTTTAAAAGGCAAATGTTTCAACATCGGTGGTACAGATAGGCTGGATAATAAGGAGCAAAATTAACAAACAACAGACATTTTATTATGCATTTTACAATAATGTTTACATTCTTTTCTCTATATTTGTTTTTCCTTGAAAAGATTTATGTATTTATAAAAATATCTCACTGCTTCAGCTCTGAAAATTGCAGCCTTGCTCACATTTGCAAGCCTTCAAGGACGGCTGTGATGGCTCCTGACCATCCCAAATCTCCTGAGCCCCTGGTTAACCCCTTGTGCAGGAGCACTGGGCTATTCAGAGTTTGTTGAGATATGGGGAGGAGGAGGAGGGTGGGATGATCCCTAAGGACCTGCACCATGATCCTGGACATCCCCAGCACTGCCTGGGCCACTGAGCCGAGTTTGTGGCCATGTGGGCAGTGGTTGGGGGACCCTGAACATCCATCCTGGAGCTGCTGGGCTCCTGCTGGCAGCTGTGGGTCTGCCCCAAACTCATCTAGAGATCCTGACAGAGAATAAACAGCAGTTTTGTTTACAAGGCTGCAGTCCTGAGGAGGGACAAGCAACTTCTCAGCCTCACTTAGCCAAGAGTTCAAAGGCATTTGGAAGTGTTGGTGCCTGTGGGACCGGGTACCCCGGCTGAAGGCTCCATTAATTAAATGCACTCACAGGATACAGAGCTGGTGAGTAATGTCCTGTTTATAGCAGAACTGTGAGCAGTTCTGGAAAAAAAGAAGCCCTGTGGGAGGGAGGATGACAGGGAGCAGAGTCACTCCAAAGGCTGTGGCTCCTGCCATGGTTTCCAAAGGCCATAATTAACGCTCACACCTCGGTGTACCAGCGTGCTGCCCCTCGGTAGCTGCTGTGCTGTGGGAGACAGGGGTGGCAGCGTGTGAGCCATGCACAGGAGAGGAGCACGTGCCATGAGCACAGACCCAGCAGATCCAGGGCAGGTCAGGGGGATGTTGCTTCTCCACACTCAAATAAAGAATTTACCCCGATTCCCCTTCAAGGGCTCAGAGCGGCCGCTTTGTGGCCTTCCCAAAGTTATGGCAGGGAAGGGAATTGGCAGAGCCTGTAGGAAAGTTCAACCTTTCATGTTCAAACAAGGTATGTGCAGTTTGACTCAATGCTTTGGGCCAGGAGTTTCCATGCCCTGGCTCCTCTCACGCCCGGGGGTTCCCACTCCAGGCGTTGCTGTGGTCACCAGCCAGAGTCCCTCCAGACTCCACTCCTGCTCCTGAAAAAGCCAGGAGAAGCAGGAGACGTGATGGGCAACCCTTCTGTCCCTCCTGGTTGCTCCTCAGGGTCTGACATGACACAGGGTCAAGGCATGCCATTGATCAGGGTGCATCTGTCATCAATTGAAATTGGCAGGTCGTTTCCCCTCCTCTTGGCTCCGGGGTTTTTGCTCACACGTATGTTGCAGTGTGCAAGGTGAGGCTCAAAACTGTCAAGCTCTTTAATAGAACCATTACTATATTTTTGGAGAATGTTCTTTTTTTGATTTACTGTTCCTTAGAAGACAGGAAATGGAGCTACTTGATTTCATATTTTAAACAAAGCCGTCCAGAGGTTTAATGAAAAAAATTTCCCCTGGCTTTTGAATTAAAGAGCTATGGTGAAAGATTTAGCTTAGCTATTCTGACTTAGAAAAATAACACACTAGAAGCATTAGAACATTTTGTAAAAATACTTTTTACTACTAGAGAGAAGTTTCTCTGGTTTTCTTGCTTTTGGTTGGTGGGGCTTTGAAATGAAAGGACATTTCCAAGGTTTAGGGTGGGTTTTCTTTTCGTTTCTTCAGTAAAATTTATTTTGCTTTTATATTAAAAGCCTTGAAACAATTGTAGTGCTAGAGACAAATCCTGTGTGTCTAAGCAAGGTAATTTGGTGTGAGTAATGACAGAAGCCTTTGCCATTAATAAAATGCAAGAAATGTTAAGCAGAAAGATGGGAACCTGATTCTGCTCCATCAGCAGTGGCAAGAGAAAAGGGTGGTGCTCCTTGAGAGGCAATTGTCTGTGGAAAGAGAGAAGTGGGAGATTGATTTCGGGCAAAAATTAAAGATTTATTAGGAAAATTCTGTGTGTGAAGCAGAATTAGCTCAGAGCATTTGGGCTGGAATTGCAAAACAA
Organism: Passer montanus; assembly: GCF_014805655.1. Taxonomy (NCBI): domain Eukaryota; kingdom Metazoa; phylum Chordata; class Aves; order Passeriformes; family Passeridae; genus Passer; species Passer montanus. Next base: position 5,055,010 of record NW_024369262.1, on the reverse strand, counting down.
AGCACTGTTGACCTGTGTGGTCAAGACAAGGGTCCTGCTTGTTCCATTTGCGTGGATTTGGGGTTCTGAGATGGTGCTTGGACATCATAACAGGAGGCTGATGATCTTCATTCCCACCCAGTTTCATCTTCAGTAAATAAAGGAGAAGTGAGTGTTCTGCAGGCTTGAAAGCACCATGCAATAGGATGAAATACTGACACAATTTTAAGTCAATAAGATTTCTTTTCAGTGATTTAATGAGATTTCACCAGGATTTCACAAATAATGGCCAGACTCACACAACGCCTGCTCTGCTCACCCTTGATTTGTTCCTAAATGAATTATTTTTTTTTTTAAATTTAATTATTCTCCACCAAAGCTGTGACCAGGCTGGGGCACAGAGGGAACTCTGGGCTCCCACGTCAGGGGCTGGGTTGGTGCCTGTCAGGAGGGTTTCAGCAGGGTGTCAGCCTGCCTCCCCCCAGCCCTGGGATCAGCAGGAGCTTTCTCAGCCCCGCTGCTTCCCTGGTTCTGTTCTGGTTCTGTTCTGTTTGGCCATTCTGAGAGCAGCCCTCTCCACCCAGGTTTGTTTGTAAACTCCTCGCTGGCCGGCGATGGGGAATTTGATACCTTATCAAGTGAGATACTGGGATTGAAAAGGGGAGAGCGAGGCAGCCAGCAGGAGAGATTACAATATAATAAATAGCAGAGATAGGGTGAGCAGCTATCAGTGGATGTTTAATGCCATTATCCTGTGTGCTGTTGGGAGGGATGTATGCAGGGAATGATGTAGGCAGGGCAAAGCACCCAAAGGCTCCTGGCAGCAACCAGCCCATTGCCATGTCACACACTCCAGAGTCACTTTCCAAGGTGTAAAAATACCCAGAACTTAATTGTGCCTTGAAAAAAATATTGAATTCTTTTACTCTGATACATCTGCTGTCTGCTGATGCGCTGGCAAGAGGAAGAGGAAGGTCTGTGACAATAAATCTTGTTTTTCTTGAAACTATTTTGTTTTACATCAGAGAGGGACAGAACCGGGGATTTACAGGAGGAAAGAACCTGCCTGCTCAAGCAAGGTCCCCTTTTCTACCCCCACGTCCTGAACAACCTGAGTCACACCCTGCATGTTCAGCTTTACCTGGAACCCATTGTATCAATGTCTGTATTGAAATTAGGGGGAATTTGTGGGTGCCACAGAGCAGATGATGGTGCAAGGACCTCCCCTGCCTGCTGCAGGCAGAGCAGTCACCCACGGGCTGCAGTGGTGGCTGCTGAATCCCAGCTGGATGTCTGGATATCAATGGTCTTGCCAGATGTGCACTGCTACCACGGAGAAGGAGTGAAAAGGGAGGAAAGATAAAACTACAGCTTCCCCAGCCCCACGTTTTTTTTTTACAAGCAAACTTTCAGTGCAGTTAATCCCTCTAACCTGCATTTGCATTAACACTTGCAGCCTCACACGTTGCTGCTAAGAAGTTTTGGCAGCTCCTGGCCCTGATTGCAGAGGTAACACTGCACTTGTCTCCTTTGCTCTCACTCAAGGATTTCAGGAGCCAGAGCCCAGCACTCCATGAAGTTTCTCCCTGTACACACAAGCAGGCATCTTGGCAGAGCTTCAAAAGCCATTTGCCTTATTATTCATATGTCTGCTTATAGGAGCAGAAATGCTCCCATTTCTCACTTTTGGAATAAGGGCTGACACCAGGAAAGAGGAGATTTCTCATCTCTGGCACAGCCCTGCAAACCTGTGGGAGCTCATCGTGTCCCTGCTGCTTCCCTGAGGTTTGGGAAGCAGGTTTAAAAGTCCCCTTGATCACTCCCAAGGTACATGAACAGCTCTGTCAAAAACAACTGAAATCCGTGGGGTCTTGGAGAGGGGGTCTCAGGGCTGCATGAAACTGTAGAAGGATGACTTGGGAAAGAAAGCTTAAAAAAAACCCCAAATTTTGCTTTTCCTCCTGCCTTTAGGAGAGCTGACATCATGAAAATGCTGTAGAGATTTAAACATCATCGAAATTACTTCGCCTCCTCCCTACATTTTCTCAAACAAGCTTCAAGAACCCTCACTTTAAAACAAATTAGTAGACTGGAGCAACCTTATAAATCCAGAGAGCCATTAGGAGTTGAAATATTTGGTCATTCCTCGTCTGGGCTGAAACTGGGATTCATCCAGAGTTCAAGTGCGCGTATCACAGAGCCAGGGTCCCTTTTGGTGGAGTCCATCCCAGTGCTGATGGTTTTCCAGTGCCAGGAATCCACTCCGCAGCCAGGCCGGGAGATAAATCAACCGCGATGAAATTCAGGCGGCAGCAGCCACCACTGCAGCCCATATAAATCCCTGAATGCCAGCCCTGGCGCTTCAGCCCGTGCCATTAGGGCTGAGAATTATCTGGGCCCTCTTTGCTGATGCACGGATGAGCTGGTGGCCGAGTGTTTACCAGCGCTATCAGCCGCTGCTCGGGGCGTTATCAGAGGAAGGGCCGCCTGCCGTGGGGCTCGGTCTCTCACCCTTTCTATTACCACCTGTCAGTGGCAGGGGGTGTGCTGTGAAGCTGTACAGTCACAGACTACAAGTGTAGATAGTTTCTGACGGCTGATCAAAGGGGAAAACCAAAGGCCTGATAACAAGGACGTGTTTCATGTACTTTTAACTCTGAGAAACATTGGCATTCGCGTTTTTTCCCCCTCGGCAGGCTGGCAGAAACCAGGCACGATGAACGCTGCATATTCAGTTACCTAATAGTGGAGTAAATGGTATGTGCTTGAAGGAACAAAGCATAACTGTAATCTTGTTCCAAGTGGGAATGATTTAAGTAAGCCTTCGCAGAAGACTTGCTGTATAATAAAGGAGAATCATTTTAATTTGTACTTTGAAGTGATCCTGAATTCAGAATCTAATCTTTGCATTCGGCAGAACATCATACCCTGCTGTGAATGAGGTAATAACTGCAAGTCAAGGAATTATTTGGAGGATCTTTTGTAGGTACGTGCTCTCCCTCACAAGAGCCAGAGTCTTCAGCAGGGGTTGCTGGTGAAAAAGCCTCTGTTGGAGCACATTTGAGCTGAAACTTCCCAGTGCAGGAGCAGAGAAAACCCACAGATATCCCAGACTGAGGGAAGGGATCCATTTGTTCCTTCATCAGCACAAGGCAGCTCTGCCTCTTCTCTGTTTCAGAGCAAGAAAGGGAATTTAGGTTAAATTTCTGTCCATTAGCAAAGACAAAATTACTGTTTCCATTGTCCAAAATTAGGAGGCGAAGAAGCATCTCAGCAGCATCCCACTGGAAGACTAATGAACTTCAAAAATAATTCCTGGTTATCTAATATAGAAATATATGCATGCCATTCACATTTGTGTTATTGTGCTGCTCTCCTGACTCTCACCAGTCTGTGTTTTAATTTCCCCTTTTTGATTACAGCTGCTTGGTCGAATCTGGCTCATACTTAGTGTTCAGCTGTGCTGTGCTGTAACCCCAACCTTTCAGCTCCCGCGCTAAACCCATCTCTCCAGGCAGCCAAAGCACAGCACAGGCAGAAGGAGTGTCCCACACGTGTCCCGTTTGTGTGTTGAAGGTGCCTTCGACCGGAGCGTGACCCTGCTGGAGGTGTGTGGGAGCTGGCCCGAGAACTTCGGTCTGCGCCACATGTCCTCCATGGAGCACAGCGAGGAGGGGCTGCGGGAGCGCCTGGCCGACGCGATGTGCGAGTCCCCCAGCAGGGACATGGTGGGATCAGGAACAGGTACAAAGAAGAGGTGTGATCAGAGATCACGTACATCTCACCCAATGGTGATTTTTATTTAATTTTTTTTTTTTTTAAGTTTCGCTTTTTCTTTTCTCTGTACGCTCCTCCCTCTCTCTCCCTCTCTCTCTCTCTCTGTCTGGTTAATTGACTTTTGTGGGGATCTCAGTCATTTATAAAAGGAAGTTAGTGGTAGATCACATAAACACAGTCTGAGATATTGGCACATGAAGCTTCCTTATCATATAGCTGGGACAAGGGCTGTGCTGCTTCCCCTCCAGTGCAGATTGCTGCCCTGCTCCAAACAATGCCATAATCACACATATCCTCATTTTGTGTCCTCAATAGAGCCACTGTGAAGCGCTGGTTCTGTAATCCAAATTAATCCATCTTCATCAGTGTCCATTATATTGATAAATTGTATCATCTGTTTAAGTAAATGGAATGGCACATCAGAGATTAGGCTGTCAGGAGGGGCCCCGTGGTAGGAGATGCTCAGAAATTAAAGTGCAGTTACTGCGGCTTTATTGTCTCCATTAATTTCAGCTTGTTCCAAAAAACACCTCCAGAAAAAACACCTCAGAGTGATGGTGGCCCCTAAAATCAGCTACCAACTCACTTGTCACTCTCCTGGCAGCTTGCCTGGGAAGGCAAAAGAGGAGAAGCCAGCAGGAAGGTGTGGGAATGCCCACCTATGGACCTTTCAGGAAGAGCAGGAGCTGTCTCTTCCTTTTGCTCTTGCCCTCATGTGTCACTGAAGGTCTTGTGCTGCTCTGAGCTCTCCCTGCTCCTCGGGAAGTCTCTCCCTTCAGGGCTCATCCTGACTTTGCTCACTGGGGAGCAGGTACCAGACTGGAGGAGGAGGATGCAGAGGAGCAGGATTTTAGCCCTTGTCTGTAGGTCCAGGCAGCAGTGAGCAGTGCAGCAACCCCTTCATAACCCACCCTGCCAACTGCCTTCCTCTGCTTTCCATCTTGAGAGGGATGAAATCCAAGGGTGAGTTAGATTTGGAATTAACAAAAGGCTTGGTTGAGCACCAAGGGTGGGTCTGCTGCAGCTCTGGTGCAAATCCTCACCAGCTTTTTGCCTTGGCCAGGACACTTCAGGAGTCCATGAGTCCAAAGCTGCAGCAGAGCAGTGAGGATAGAGATGCCTCACATTGCTGGTGTGGACTTCAGTCACCTCATGTCTGTAAAGGGCTGGGGAAGGTGGAAAAAGCAGGCTATGAAAATAGAGAAAGGCACATATTTCATCACTTACTGACCCAGGCTGTGATCAGTGTGAACTTTGGGAGGGTATCCACTGCTGATAATGGGTCAGCACCCCTCAGGCTGTCTGTGGAAGGGGAAAGGTGAGGGAATACCTCCTCTGAAAGCTGAAGCCTTCCAGATGGGCCAGGTTAGGGTGACTGAGTGCCCTGGAGACTTGACAGTGTATTCTATTGTAAACCAAGAACTTGGTCAGAGACAGGGCTCTGCATTTTCCTTCCATTTTCACCAAATCCAGCTGATGGCAGCGAGTCCCAGCTTCTCTGGCATAAGATGAGGCTCCCAGTGCTGCAGGTGTAAAGACAGAAAGGAGCTGTTTATAGAGATGCCATCACTGAGTTAATATTCATCCAGAGAGATTTCTCCCAGCCCTTGCTCCAGCCCCATAAATCTCCCTAATGAGTGTAAGATAGATGCCATCTCAGAGCAGCGATTTTACGCAGCAATAATGAGTAACATGAGCACTGACCCAGCTCACCCCATCCCACCAGCCTCCTCTCCCTGTCATTAACACTCTGTGCTGCCCTGCCTGTCGTGGCATTCTCTCCACCACTAACACACTTTATTCTCAGGATTTGGGCATGTGGTGACTCAGAGCAGCAGAGAAAAAACCTGGTGATAAGAGGGTGAACTCCCGTGCCCTTTCCACTTCCATCCCCTAACAGCTCTTGAGCTGTTCCTCTTTAGCAGACAGACAGAAAAAGTTCTGCCCTGCTCAGATGTACCTGGAGAGCTGCACTCACTGAGGGAGAGGGCTGGAGCTGGCTGCCAGCACCATTCCTCAGCCTGGGGAGCACAGGGAAGGGCTCTCATCTGTCTGCTGCTTAATAAATGGGCAGAGATAAGTGTGGAGCTGCATTACCCTCACTTCAAAAAAAAGGTGTCTTTGTTGGCTCATAACAAGTAGGAGAGTTTTCACTTCCCCCAAACCACTTATATCGTAACCCAGCTTGGCTGAACTGAATTATCTTTGAAAAAAACTCAGTTTTCCTCCTTGAGTTCTCTGCTGCCCAGAGAAAAGAGTTCAGCAGAAAAGGACACTGGAGTTTTGTTTGTTGGTAGTTGATTGCTGTCTTGCTGCTTCTTTCAAAACCAGTGTTTATATTTCTGCATTGGACTCAAAATTGTGGAATTTATAATGCTTTTAATAATCCTAAAATAACTTAATTTATTCATGCCTTTATGTTTTGCATGCTTTAACCCCTGATTGCGCTCCTTGGATTCTCTTCTGTCCTTAAAGAGATTTTGCAGAGATTTAACAAAACTTGCAAAGTCTTACTCAAACCTGAGCACAATTTAATGAATATTTCTGGCTGGAAATGTGAAGATTTGTGCAGTGCTGGGGTCCATTGTGTGGACAAAAACTGGGCAGTAGGGTGGACAGTGAGACTTTGTCAAGTGCTCGACTGGTCCTGACATGCACTTAATGGCAAGAGATAAATAGATTCTTTTAATGCCTTAACTGTTAGGGCATAGCTGACACGTGGGTTTATATAGAAATCAGGGCTGATAGGCTGCAGGGGTGTGCAGGAAGTGTGTGCTGTGGTGCACACACCACTCTGGGGAGCTGACATTCCCAGTCTTTGTTTTGTACCTGCCCCGCTGCATTGCAAAGCAGGGCTGGCAGCACTGACCCTGGCTCTGGCTGCTGCAGGGGCAGAAATAGCCCAAATTTTCGGGGTATTTCTGATTTTTGGTCACAGCACAAAAATCCAGCTGGAGGATGCTGAAAACATCAGGAATAATCTGGCATTTGCAGGAAGGGGGGATTAGATGGGGCTGCTCCACCTCCAACTCCATGCCAAGGGCTGTCGGAGAGAGGGTGGGAGAAGAACCAGGGCTGGACAACAACCCCCCAGAAATCTCCTTTCCTTGTGACCTAAATGATAACTCCAGTTGTCCAGCGAGTTGGCTTGATTGGGAAACCAGCTTTTCCCCTTGTTATCCAATTATTCAGATGACCCATGTCTATCTGAAGTGGAGGCTGCTGTACATAAGCTGTCAGCCCAGATACACATTTAATTCCAAGGAAGGCATAAATTGGCAAAGATGCAAAAAAGATGTTTTTGCTGTTCCAGTTTCTGTCAAACTCTCACTGAAAAGAAAAAAATTATGCAAGTCTAGACACAAATGTTAGTGGTCAGTGCCCTCTTTTGCTTGCAAAGCTTTGTTTTCAAGCAGCTACAATATTTACATTTGCAGTGCAGTTCTTAAGTGTGTGCTTTAGCTTCATATTGCATTCCCCTCCAAAATAAAAACCACCCTAGGACTGTGATTTATGAAACCCTGCTTCCAGAAGACAAATATCTCTGACAGGATTCCACTCAAACTGGACAGGAGGAAATTGTCAGCTCAGGCTAGAAATCTTTCCCTCCAAAAATACTGTAATTAATAAATCCTCTGCTTCACCTCTTCCTTCAGCAAGTACATTTTTTAAGCTTTCCAGTGTATTTTGATCACTTCCAGGCTTAATATTTAAAATCAGCCTATAGTAAGGAAGCAACAGGTTGTTTTTTTTGAAATGCATCTTTCTTCCAAAACTCCTGCAAGCCTCCAAGTCAGCTCTCACCCACGGGAGGCACAGTGAGGTGCACCTCAGAGGAAACTGCCTGGATTCCTTCCAAATGTCATGAACAGACTCATAATGCGCTGAAGGAAGCTCATATGTTGAAGCAAACTCTTTAACCTGATTAATGGGATGTAAATAAGTGGAGCTAATTAGATGTGCTGTTAGGGAATGGCCTGTAGGAAACCCGGGATGGGGCTCCAGGCACTTTGGGTCCTGCTCCCCAGCCAAAACCCAAAGCCTGAGCCTAACTTGGGTCTGGACACCTCTGGGCTTTGCAGAGGGATGGTTTTGGAACCTTCCTGTGAAATTTGGGGGCTGGAGAAGGGAGGTCACACATTTCCTGGAGTGCCTGGCTGAGGTGGGAAGCAAAGGGAGGAGAGCAAGGTGGCTCCTGTTCAAGGACCATCCATCCTGGGGTTTTTTCCACAGGAGAAAATATCCGTGCTCACAAGGTTTATTCAAAGATCAGCAGCCACCTGGACACTGATGTACCTGGACATTTAGTTTCAGGAATAGGATTAGCCCTTTATAGAGTTTGAGCTTTCAGTGGTACCTTCCCCTCCCTCTCTCCTTCCCTCCCTCCCTTCTTTCCTTTCTTCCTTCCTTCCTTCCTCATTCATTTTTCTAAGACAATATCCCCCTTCTCTCTCCTCAGCTGTTTTTTATCCTAACTCAGACATGGGCTATAGATACACAAAGCAAATTATTTTCCCCCTCAAGAGCATTTCTGCCAGGAGATTTCTGCATAGGTTCACTGCAAAACCAGCTTGGGCAGCAAACCCACTGGTGGATCAAATAACATTGATGCTAAAAGCAGCCTTTGAACTTTCAGAATATTCATCCCAGGGTCAGAGATTAAATTACCCCCTCCAATAAGTCTGGGAGCTCAGTGGAGTTCATCCTACAAAAGGTTTATTTGGATGGGCCTGGTTGAAAAGAAAGGAAAATTCAGACTCTTTAGGAGCCACCATTTTGGAAGTGCTGGATGAGAGGAGCCTTGGCCTTGCACACGTTTTGGGATCTCAAGCACTTCAGTGTGGGTTTTTTGCTCTCTCCTGTCCAAGGGTGTCCCTGAGCAGCCCCATCCCACAGCCCTGGGCAGGTCCAACAAGGGCATTTTGAATTTCCCAGTCATTTCCCATGTCTCCAAATCCAATCTTGCCACCAGCCCTGGGAGGTTTCACTGGAATTTCTTCCAGGTCATTCATTATTTAAGGGGGAGGGGGTGTGAATGCTGATACCATGAATATTTCTGATGTGAATTCAGGTTCATCGCTGTTTGTAGAAAAATTCTAAGGGGAGCACTGATGCCACAAGACACCTCTGACTTTCTGCCATTTGATAACAATCTTGATCAACTGCATTTGCTTATTATCAACTGTGGTGTGGGGAGATTCCTTTTCTTTATCTTCTCATTAAATCAAGGCCTTTTTATTTAAGAAATATTTTATTTTTGATACAGACACAGCCGGTGAAGTAGCAGTAAAAAACATCACCACAAAGAGGCACATGGCTTTGAAATGTTTTGGTATGTAACATAACTGTGTTGTTATCAGGTCTTAACTTTTGCACAAAGAGTATTTTCCCTTGTTCTAAAAGCAAACCCTCTCTCAGCTTTCCAAGGGCCACATACCTAACGTGGCCACAGGGGGACAAACCAAAAAATATCAAAGTGTCTCAAGTCATTTCACAAATAACATTGTTCTGTTGCTCTCCTTAAATGAACAAGAGTTTCTTTGATTTTTTTTTTTTAAGTCAAATTTAGGATTCTGCTGTTCAGAGCAGAGAGGTCACAAGGCCCTAATGTATTTAGCATTGACTGCCCTCTCTTGTAGTGCGTCTATTAGTCAGTAATTTGATTTGTACCTATTCATTTGCAGTCCCTGCAGGAGCTCTGAGCTGGCCCCAAGTATAATTGGTGCTGTCTCTATTTTTACATCATTAGATTAGCCCCGACTCCTGGCCACTTGTTGTCTGCGCTTGTCTGTCCATTTATACAACCTAATGTAACACAAAATTCATTACTGATCACATTACTTTCAACTCTGAAGCCAGCTTTGTGATAAACATTTTGTTAACCCTTCCCTGCCAGCACACAGACCTGGGGGATAAATGCACTTTCCCCTCTGCAGGAAAAATCAATATCATAATAAAACAAAGTGCAGTCACATTCCTGGATTTGTCATTCCTCCCGGAGAGAGAAATGGGGAGGAACATATAGGAGATGACTAAATGGTGTCTGCATCCAGGCATCTCACTCTGCTCGATATGAAATGAGCTCAGCAGTGTCCTTTCCACTGGAATATAAAGAAGTGACACGAGAGAGGGCCAGCACTCAATTTAAAACTTAATTTCTTACTCATTGTTCTGCAAGTGTTTTAGCTCTTCTGGTCAGGCTGTAATCAGGTTATGACATTATTGGAACTGGACATTCTTCTTCCAGTGCTTTGTCTCAAAAGCAGTGAACAGAGACACAGTTCCCTTTTTCCCTTGGAGATTTGCTGCTGTGACGTTTTTTTTTTCTTGTTTTGTTTGCTTGGGGTTGTGGTTTTCCCTCCTAATGATTAAGCAAATTAACTGCAGCACTCCAGAATTTCACAGGAAAATTCAAAGCTCTGTCCTGTCTAGCTTGGCTTTGCTCACATTTGATTGTCTGCTGAGTCCCTCCTAAAGCATGAAGCTCTTTGCATCCCTGAGGCTTCTGCTGGTGATTCCAGGGGCAGCAAGAGGAGATCCATGGTAGGTATTCCCCAGGGCAGAGCATCCTCCCAGCTCTGCTTGCAGCATCCTGCCCACGAGGTGATGCCTGCTACCCAAATGTGTTTTGGTGCACGCAAAAGCTGTTGGGTTTTTTTAACAAGTTTTCTAAATTCATTTTCTGTTTGCACAGCTTGGCTTGGAAATCTGTTATTTTGGGTTTTCTAAATATTTAGAAATATTTCTCAGTGTTTATTAAATCTTCCCTTTAAAAGTCTGAGGCCTGAAGCCTGCCCCACACCGAGCGGTCCCACACTGGGAAGGGGGCAGGAGACAACGGGATTTTTCCGTCTGTAATTCCTATAATTACCTTGTCATTCCTTTTAGGAGTCTTTCTGTGGTGTTTTTGTGTAGGATATGACTTATGGCAAGCATATCTCTCCCAGTAAGTATAAGAGCCCTCGGGTCCCAGCATTTGAACCAGGACTGGTATTTTTACAGCTGTTTTGTGAGCCAAAACCTCTTGCAGCTGCTGAGGTGGTGGCAGAATAAAGACAAGACAGTTCCTGTCCCTCCTCCCAAGCCCAGCAGCCCCAGAGAGCCGTTGAGTACTTGCTGATTTTTGGGATGTGCAGCACAGGCCATCACAGAGCTCTCATAAACTATGCATTGCCCTCTCCAGGGGAGATGGGAGAGGAGGCTGTAGGATGGAGACCCATTTGTGCAATAAATTGTTAAGCAGTCAAACTGTTAAATGAACACTTATTAGAGAGGTAAGATGAAGTATGAGTCACCAAACAGCAAAATACACATTCACACAGCAAACCCTCACAGTAAATGGGAAATCAAGAGCCAAGGCAATGCAAACGTTGCAGTGTGAGGCAACCTTGTGGTCCTCTCATCCCCTCTTCCAACAGGACCTGCTCCTGGTGCTTCTCCCTTTGGATGCTGGATCATTCCCTGTCACCTCCCATCACCCTGCACCTTTCTCTAACAGAATATCACACAGAGTCACCTTATTTTCCCAATAATCTGCCTTCTTCTCCGTGCTGCAGGCTGGGAGCATCAGGGCTTGCTGGGCAGGGGTGGTGTTGGATGTTTGATGTTCCCAGTGTGCCTTGGGGGGTGTGGGCAGGCAGAAAGAGAGGGCCAGGGGAAATGAGAAACAAAGCCAAAGGGATTTTGGCTGGGAGAGGATCTCAGTGATCAGTGGAGACTCCTGGAGCATCCCCATGGGATCAGCTCTGGGGGCTGCCCCTGGAGGAAGGAGGGTTGTGGCCAGGTCCCTGGCAATGCTGGGAACACTTAGTCCTCCTTGAAGTATATATCCTCATTTGTGGTATGAAAAGATTAGCTTTCCTTCCATTCCTAGCCTGCTGTCTCCCCACCATGGATAATATATAAAACAGTAGACTTTTATTCATTAACATTTATGGGAAAATGTTAATATTAAGCTGTAAGTGAAAAGCCCCATCTTATTGAATTCTTCTGCTGTGTTATTGGGAGCCTAATTTCATTTTGCATTTAAATAAAAACCAGATGACGTTCAGGACGGTCAGGCAAGCATTCTGTAAGTGAGAATTTATCTTGCAATCTGGGTAAACAATGTCTCATCATTTAACAGTTATTATAAATAATGGGGTTTTAAGCACTTTGCTGGGAGTTCATATTGGCTCCACACGGGTTGCACTAAGGGAGAGAGAATTTCAGTGACATCTTCCAGGCATCCGGTGAGGAGGAATCATATCCTGAGCTCCCTTCTCAAGCTGCAGTTTTCATCCTCCTCTGGTTATTATTGCTCAATATTGTGTGCACCATCCACTGACCAAAAAAAAAATTGAAGAGGAAGGAAAATGACAAATTGGTTGGAAGCGTTTTGAAAATGAAGAAACCCTGTTTGAAGCTTCCCCATAAAAAAGGGGAATGTGTTCAGCCCCCTGCAGATGTTCAGGCAGGTAGCTGAGCCTCCAAAAGGGAGATTCTGTCAGTAAAAATGGGGTTGTGTAAAAGTTGTGCATTCGCAGAGAGTGAAAAAGATGCTGAGGCAAAACAGAAAGACAGAAAGATCATAAAGCAGCTGCTTTTTTCTGTGTTTCTGCTGGTGCCCTCTGAAATGACATCACTCGTGGTTTTATGCTTGGGAACGCGTGAGGTAGCTTATAAAAAGAGTAAAAAACTGCTAAAATGGTAAATAGCTTTTTCCCCAACTCCTGTTGCTTCTATTCTGCTTTTCAGTGCTGTCCTTTCACTGAGGGGGCAGCACTTGGTGCTCTCTGTGTTCCCCCCCAAGGCATCTCCCAGCACAGGCAGGAGCAGCTTCCCTTCCATCTCTCCTGCATCCTGGGCAGGGGGGAATTAGTTTTCCATGCAATTTTAGGAGCAACTGTCTGCTGTTGTGGAAAGATCCTGAATTTGGGAGCTCCTGATGCTGTCACCTCCCTGAGCCCACCTCAGGACATGAACTGCCTGCTGCCTTTTTCTGTGTGACCCATTTTATCCCATTTTCCAAAAAGACCCCCACAGCTAAAACACCATCTTCTTTTATTTGTTTATTTACTTATTTGGGATATTTATTTGTTGTTCCCTTGGTCAGTGACTTTTTCAGGAACTGCCCAACACATGAACTCTGTGTTTACACCAAAACTTGATGGTGTTGTGAAAGACAAAGGGTCAGTATCACTTCTCTGACCCTTTCCAAAGATGTTTTTTGTGGGAAGGCTGCTCCAGCTCAGTGGCATAACAGGGGATCCAGGAGCCAGGATGGAGAGCCCTGGCTGGGGTGGGTGGCATGGGAATGGTGACATTTCCTAAAAAGATTGCCCTGTGCTGTGGAGGAGGCTTGGGCATGTTGCTGTGCTGGAATTCTCCTCAGGCAGAGCACAGCATTCCCATGGATGGCATCTCCCATCTATTCCCACATGCCACAGCTGTTCCTGCTGGGTGCTCCCACCTTGTCAGGCAGAAATGACATCTGGAAGCAGAAATCAAGAGACAAATTTACCTTGCAGCCTTCTTCCCTCATCTGCAGCCACGGAGGCAGCAGGGGGAGGTGAACTGTGCAGGGACAGACCCCTAATGTAAAATTTGGGGGTGCTTTTTGTACTCCACTCAGGGCTACTTTTATCCACACCCTCTGGAAAAAAAAAATTTATTAAATCATGACAGGACTGTGTTTTCTCTTTGGTTTGTCTTTTGGAAATGTGGCTGGTCACCCACCAAAATGTGAGCAAAAAGTCTGCAGAAGAGCACAGTATGTGAACTTCACTGCCAGGTGCCTCAGTGCAAGGCAGAATCATGATTTAATTTGCCTTTTCTGGGGGATGTGACCAGAGGAATGCCTTGGTTTGCCATTAGGTCTTTCAGATTTCACACAGAGTTACCTTCCACCAGCTCCTCCACCAGCTGCAGCTCACCCACACCTTTGTAAGAGTGCAGCTACAAAGATGGAGTGTAATAGAATCAATGCTTGGAACAATTTTTAAAATATGACTTTCAAAAATCAAAATGTTGAATTTACTATTTCCAGCTGCCTTCTGGTTTCAGGAGCACAAATGTGAATTTCTCTGTTCAACAGCTCCTTTAACAAAGGGGCAAATTAAGCTTTGAATGCCATTTTTATCAAGGCTCTTTCATATTTACGTCTAACATCAGAATTTTGGGCTATATAAATAAGAGAGAGTGGATTGAGAGCCTCAAGCAGCCCTGCAAGAGAGAGAGCCCACGAGACTGGGCTGGTGTTTTTCCAGGCTGGGTTAACACTCAGCCAAGGCAGAGCTGTGATTTTAAGGGAATGGCTGCAAGCTCTGAGTGCTTTGTAAAATTAGGGCTGTGTTTACAAAGCTGGTCTGCTTCAAGCAGCCATGTCAACATCATCTTTTAAAAAACCGAGTGAATAAACGGAATAAATTGCATTCAGGGCTAGGATGGTTTGGAGCTCCGCGGTGACACTGCCAGGGGGGTGGGAGGAGGGGGCTGCTCCTGATCTCCACCTGAGCTCTCCCAACTCAAGAGCCTTGAACTGTTTAGATGAGCAGGCAGGGCTGAGGCTGTGGTGACATCATTTCGTGAGCTTCAACAAAACTCTCCTGATTTGGACCAGCTGAGCATCTGCTCCCCCCCAAAAAAAAACTTTTTAAGTTTTCCTTTGAATCCAACCCAAATTCCAGTCTGGTCTAGCTTCCTCCTCAGCATCAATCTGCACCAGGGGAGCAGCCCAGAGCCTCTCACTGGCCCAAAAGGCCACTTTGTGTCAGAAGCACTAGAAGTTGTGCCAGAATGGCTTTGCTTTGTAATCTTAGACTTCTGAAATGAGCTCGGCAGTGCGTGTGTGTCAGAGCACAGAGAGCACATGTGGGACATGCACAGAGGCACTCTGAGCTCTCAGTGCAGCCCAGGGCTCCCTTCCTGCCTCAGAGGCTTTAAGGAGGCCAAACTCTGAGGTGGCATCACAGAGAGGATAAATTAGGCCTTAGATGGGAAAGGAACTGAAATTTGGAGGGTCAGGTGTGAAACTCTCATGCAGTGTCAACAGTCACTGCTCAGACCCCAAGGTCATCACCAGGTTTGTGGGTTTGACCTTCAGGCAGCTTTTCCTTACCCAGCTTTTTGCTGGAACTGTTTGGCTGAGCCCAGGGAGGAGGAGGAGGGGCCCCCAGCACTCCCTGAGGGCTCCTGGCCATCCCTGTCTTCACAGTCTGTGTCCTGAGGCTCCAGCTCTGCAGGATGGGGGATGCTCAGACCCACACCTGCTCTGGACAGAAGATGTTCCAGGAATAGGAGCGTTGCCTCCAGCATTTCTGAGCAATATCCCCAGAGTTCAGTGGGTGCAGGACGTGGTAGGTGTCATAAACATGCATTTCACTTTGAATTTGTAATTTCCTTCGTGGAGCAGAGGCTGACAGAGGGGTCAGTGTTGAGCAATCCAAGGCACTCCCATAACCCTGGGAATGAGAGACAAACCCAGGAATTTTAATACAGTGTTTTCTCTGCAAATGCTTTTGGTCTGATATACACAGATGTGCTGCTTGCGTAACCAAAGATGCAAGATAGTTCTGCCTAAATGCATTAAAAAACTTGTCTACACACGCTGGCTGGCACAGGAAATCGTGTATTCCACATAGGATATCTTACAGGAATTTGGAGTAGCAGCAGAGTGAAACTTTCAGGATGGGGTAAAAGAATTCCTTTAAACCCAAGCACTGCTGCATATTCCTGCAAAAACCTCATCTGTAAATCTTGCACAAGGAGTTGTAGGCTGTTGCAGGATGTGATGGGCTACAGAAATGATTTTCTATTTGACTGTCATAGCTTTTGAGATTTCACATGCTGGCTAAAATGGGCAACTCATCCTTCTGAAGAGCCATTTATGTAGGAAAACATCCTAAACCTCTTTACAAAAATATACAGCTCTAGGAAACTTGAGATTATTTTTTAAAAGCACTGGAAGTCATTGTGAAAGTGCCTATCTTGAAGAATATTCTCCCTCTAAATACCAGTCCTTTATCTGGTGCACTTTTAACCTTCCATAAAATGCTCAGAGTCAAGTCTGGCCAGATGCCAGAGTCTTGGGTCTCCTACTCCATGGGCTCAGGTCACATGGAGCTTTCTGGGTGCTCTTTTTAAAGGCATAAACAACCTGTTTAGAAGTTGCAGGAAGATGTTTTTTCCTTTTCTCACTGATCTCTCTGTGCCTGAAGCAGACCTGGACATTTCTGTAAGCTCAGGCGTCCTCCCTGTTGTGCAAGTGTTAAATTGTTTGGCATCCCTGCAGTGAAATCAGGCACTAGAAATGAGATTTGGGGTCTCAGAGGGACTCTGGTGTTCACAAGGCTCTGTCTTCATTCCCCTGGATCTCTCCTTCCCCCTGTAGCTGCCCATCTCCTTGCTGGATCTGCCACCTTTGTTCCAGGGTGCCAGCTTTCATCTCCAAGTGCATGGCACGAGCCAGCTCTGTGTGGATTCAGCACTGGAGTTATTGTAAGGCACTTTGACAGGAACTAATATTTTACATAGGCCACTGAATCCTGATTTCACAGAAGTTGCTCAGGCAGTGTTTCCCAGTCTTCTTTACTTGCAAATTTAATGGAGGTGCTTTTGTGGCGTCTCAACATCTTTCAGGTTGTGACAGGATGAGGCAGTTTTAACACAGGAATTGATTTTCAATGCTCAGATGCCATGAGTTTTGGGGTTTTTTTATATTTCCTCATTTGAAAAGAGTTTAAAATCTCTTTTGTGAAACTGCTGAGTTTATAAAAAAGGAAAAAGAAACATTTCTGAGGAGCAGGTGCATGGCAGGACGTCGGTCCCACTGTGCTGAGTGTCAGTGCAGGTGAACAAGGCTTGGGGCAGACAGCAGCTTTAATTGACTTTTGAACATTATCGTAATCAGCTGAAACTGTAATCATAGCAATATATAAGACTGGGAAATGACTTTTTGCCTGTGCTCCCTCTAGAAAGGAGCAACACGCATTTACCCAGAAATTTCAACCATCTCAAATCAAAACCAACTTGGAAAATTAAGATTTTTAATGAAGACTCGGTGCTTTCGTTTCGCTGCAATTGAATATTAATGATTTTTGTCCATCTAAATCCCCAAAAGCACAGGTTCCCCTGGGGGTGCAGTGCCCTCCCTGCCAGCAGATCCCCAGCAGGGCTGGAGCCCCTCGCTCCGAGCAGCCGCCAAGGGTGCTGAGATGGATTATAATTAGAGCTCCCTCGTTAATATAATTGCATCTCATAATTAAAAAAAAAAAGGGAAATACTCAAGAAAAACCTCCAAGTGCAATAGCAGCAATGTATTGATGTAATTTCCCAGTATATTTCCTCATCCTGGTGCAGTTTCACACCTTGCATTGGCTCTTGAGTTCTTCTCCACCTTGAGTGTCCCAGCAGCAGCTCCTGATGCTCAGAGTGAATGTTTCCTGCAGCGGCAGTGCCAAAAGCACCCAGCAGAGTTTGGGATGTTGCCTGAATCCTGAAAGATGGAGCCTTTCCGTGTGCAAGTGCCGGTGGGAGCTCCTGGGGGGAGCACATCCCTTCAGCAGCAATCAGGGAAATTAAAATGTTTAACTCACCCATTCACTGGGGAGCGTTGTGTAAATTACAAACAGTTTAAGAGATCCTCAAGACTTCCATTGTGTTAATACAAATTGCCTTTTAGCGTTCCCTTTAAATAGGGCCCTTTTGAGTGAGAATCCAGATGGCAGAAGCTCCATAATTATTATTCATTACAGTTAATAAATAACACTCGGGAAGCCCCAGTCAGTTCTGCAAGTCCCCTATGATGGTCATTGTGTAAATGTAAGGGTGAAAAAATAGTCGTTGCCACAGAATCTGTCAGGATTTCAGTCAAAGACAAGGAGCTGTGGAGGGCCCTTGTGTGTGCCTGCCCCAGATCATGGACCAGCCTGGCATTCCCAGAGCTCTCTCCACAGGGAATCGCCTCCAAAAGGAAAGGGAATTGTCTTTAACTTCAAAAAGAGGCTTGATTTTTGCCTTTTGGCTGTTTATTCAGAAGCCCCCGTGGATGGGGAGAGGTGGGTTTGGTGTCTGTCCCCAGCCCTGGAACATTCCCGTCCCACATCCTCATTTCGGGAAGGCCGAGCGCATTCCCGCCTTCGTGGCCTCCTTGGTGCACGGCAGAGCCTGAAGAGTTCTCCAGAATAATTGCTGTGAATGACAGAAATGAAATCGAGGAGATTCGAGCTCTGCTGGCCATTACCCCACTTCCTGCATTCCTACTTGTTAATTGTCTAATTCCTAACGAGTCTTGGGGCGTCTGATAGACTTTCTGATGCGTGCTCACTCTAATGCTTCCTTCCCTCCCCTCCCTGGCCTCATCCCTCACCAGAGACCTTGTTCCTTTAAAAATGCCATCCTTAAAAAATCAGAAATACTCAGCCCAGCAAAAGGAAAAGGGAACTTGACATTAGTTGAGCTTGAAAGGCTTGGTGCTGTGAGAAGTGACTGACGTGTGAAAAGAGGCTACAATTAGTTCTTTCCCCGAGCACTCTCCCATTCAGTCCAGGGTCACTCCTTCAGCGAGCTGCGGCTTTGAGGGTAATGTGTTGTGACAGTTTGAGATGATGAAGAATAATTCTTGTATTCAGAGTTGCTGCCGCTTCCCCGCTGCCCTGACACATCAGGCTGCTGTCATTGTATCAGTTATCCCTCCCTAGGTAAGAGGAAAGGGTCAGCTCTTCCAGCAAATGATTTGGGATATTTTGAAACTGTGCTTAAAGAGGGGAAGGCAAACGGAGAGAAAGGAAAAACCATTAGAAGGAATAATAATGCACTGGAGAGGAGATTTTTGAGTGGACATAAAGGAGATACCAGGGCTTCGAGTGGACCACTACAGGAGAGCACAGCTAAGAAAGGCAGCATAATTTATGAGTGTTCCGGGCAAAAGAGGGCTATATAGATTTTCTTCAGGCATTGAATTAATGTGCCCTATAAAATGGTTTCACATTTAGGCTTGGCAGGGCTTTGTACCTTGGATTTGATGGGGTCCTTTGACAGTTCCTGGAGCTTTCTGGAACAGAGGGTGCAGCTGGACCTCGAGCAGCACTGCAGAGCCCAGGCTGTCCCCAGAGCAGCTCCTCCTCCTCCTCTTCCTCCTCCTCTTCCTCCTCAGCAGCCAGCTCAGGAGAGCAGCATGGCTGGGGCAGAGGGGCGAGGGACAGGGCAGGCTGGCTGCAGCCTGGCACTCAGGAATGGCAGCACAAAGGGATGATTCCTGCAAGGTTTCCTTGCCAGTTCCTCATGGAACACCCTGCACACTGCAGGGCAGCCGTGCCAGCATCTGCTCCCAGCTCCTCTGCTGCCTCACTGCTGCCCCAGTGTTCCCCCAGGCCCAGAGCTGTGCCATGAGAGGGGGTGGCTGCCCTGGGCTGGGCCAGGGACCCAGGATGGTCACTTGCCATCCCACAGCAGCTGCCACGAGGATTTTCACTGCTGCTGCTGCCTCCACCACGATGGAAAGTGTGTGTGTGTGTGTGTGTGCCCTGAAATCCCATTACTCTGGGACCCTGGGTGATGCCAGCAGTGCCCGTTGCTGTTACTGTCAAAAGCACAGCACGGCTGTTCCCAGCTCCCCTGAAGTGACTTTCTCTTCATGGCTTCAGCAGATGTTCCAGCTCCTTCACTTTTTTCCCTTTTTTTTTTTTTTTTTGAGGGCAGGCAGGACTTTGTGAGTCGTTTCCTCCGGGGACATGGGCAGGTTTTAGTATTTACGTTTCCAGTATTAGCATTTATTTGTATTTGTGTTTGTTTTTCACGGGCTTCTGAAAGCCTCGGGGAGCCATTTATGGGGCCAAAATAATGCAAGTGCTGGTCTTCTCACAGTATTTCATTTCCTTGATGGTGGAAATGCTACAAGAAGAGCAGGTCTCATGTTATTTTGACCCCATAAATAGCTCCCAGAGGCCCCTTTCTTCCTTCTCCCACCCACTCCCCCCCAAATCAAATATTTAGGTTTCTGCAAAGCCTGACTTCTCAACCCTGGTTATCTTGCTTCAGCAGAAGCAAATTGCAGTTATTACAAAATAGCCAGAGAGTCTATAAGGCCGAATGGGTTTTATATGATGCACAATTTGTTGGCTACTGTACAAGTTCATTAAAGTGTATCAGAAGAGGTTGTTTTACTGGTACATTGAAGGAAGTTAATACATCTCGACAGTGTATGCATGGGGGAATGCAGATACAATAACCCTCAGACTGGCTGGGGCCAAGTCCATTCCTGAGTGAGCGGAGTCAGTGCTGCTGCTCCCTGGTCCTGCTGCCCTGGGCTCTCCTGCCACCTCTCCATGGGGGTTTGCTCCTGTTTTGTGTTTTCCCAGTGCAGAGGATGTCAGTCTGACTGGTTGTGTGATGTGCCTGTTTAGCTTGGTTCAGGTGCTTTGGCTGTCCCATCCCAGGGTGGCTTTAGGGACCTTTAGGTCTCTCCTGACACCCAACAGCCCCCCCCATTAGGTTCTGTTTTGTTGGACCAGGGTTTTATGAGCCTTCTAAAGGGAACCTAATACACCCAAGGATAGCTTGGCTATTACCTTTGGAGGTGAAGAATGAGCAGGACGGCTTCTGCTGCAGTGTTTGAAACAAAAAGGTTTAATAAAAGGCAAAATAACAAACAGAAAATCCGAGCCAGGTACAGAGGTCTGCTCCTGCTAGAAAACGCGTTCACAAAAGCCCCGTGGTCCTTTTGTTCTCTTCTTTTCTACCTTATGGCCCAGGTGGGACTTTTTGGCTTCTATCTAATTAAGTGACCCCAAGGTTTTAGTGAAGTCTCTGGGGTCCTATAAGGTGGCTTTTCACCTGATCGTTGGGAGAAACTTCTGGGCTTCTTTCCTTTTTTGGGGGGACAAAGGCTGGCTTTGCCACTCTGTCATTAGGGGGCATTCTCCTACACTCCTACACCCCCCTGCAGCTCCTGCTGCACTTGCTTGGTGTCCCCAGATCCATGAGAAGCTGTCCTGCAGTTTTCACTCTGTGAGAGGAAGGGTGTCCCCATGCCATGCAGCCATTCCCAGTCTTGTCTCTGCTTCCCATGGGAATCTCACTGCTGTTCCTCTGCCCTGCCCCAGTCTGCTCTGAGGGCTGGGAGGAAGAATCATAATATACACTGGATTTTTTTTAAATTTATTTATTTTTTATTAATGGAGCAGAGCAATGTGGGGAAAGGCAGGCAGACATGCTGCCTGTGGTGCTGGGTCAGCTGTGTGGGCAGGTGGTCCCTGGTGACCATGTCCTGGCTAATTGTCCCCCTGGTGTGACCCAGCCGTGCTGCAGAGCCGGCCGGGGTGAGGGCAAGAGCCCAATTTCCTGAGCACAGCAGAGCTCCCTGTGGCAGCCAAGCACTTTTCCAGGGCTTCCTCGGGTGTCAGAGCACACTGCTCGTCTGCCTGGCTGGGTAATTAGTTCCAGAGTGAGAGCTGGGCTGTGTGAGAGCTCTGGGACTCGTGTTCCATGGGGGATGTGTGCCCAGGGATGGCAGCTTGCATGTGGGAGCTCCCCGGGTTCAGCTGGCACCCCCTAACCCAGACTGGGCTGGAAAATCCCCTCCAGAGCCTCTGCCCCTCCTGCCCCCTGGCTTTTGTCAGGAATTGTCAGGTTTTCCTGCCTGGCAGCTGCAGGGGGAGCTCAGGACAGCTCGGAGCTGTGGGACACAGCCAGGACAGAATTCCCTCCCTCCTTCCCTCCCTCCATCCAGGCCCTGTGCCCACGGCTCTGCATCCCTGGTTTCTGGTCCCTGGCTGGCATCAGTCTCTGCAGTGCCACCCCCTGGCAGGCCCCGCAGAGGTGACAGGAGCTGCCAGCTGCAGGGATCCTGCAGACCCCAAAAAAGCCCAAATCCCACCCAGGCAAGGCACAGGGTCCCGCCAGGCACTGAGGGACAGGCAGGAGCTCAGCCCCAGGGACAGAAACAGGAGCCACAAAACTCCTCTCTCTGTCTTTCCCTTGCCTTGCTGGAAACACTTTGCCTGGAAATCCATTCTAGGTGGGAAAGAGAGTGGAATCCCCCCGGGAGGAGCTGTGCTGGGGTTTGGGGGAGCCCAGCAGCACTGCCCAGCATCCCCAGCTCTGACGTGGGACCTTTAAGCAAAGCCAGCTGTGTGCTGAGGGAGATGAAAGCCCCAAATCAGACAGGATAAGCACAGTATTAGTGTGGGATACGCCACTCATTTCTGATTTAAATTACTGTTTTTCCTTCCTGGACCCATGGGAGAGTAAGGATGTGAGGAAAATGAAGAGGTTTAGACATGGACATTCCTTCACCAAATACTGGCAAGAAATGGTGCTGGATGCAGCTGAGGTCATCACCAGCACTGCTTTCAGGGTGATCAGCTTCCTGCTGATTTGTTTTCCTTGTATCCTGGGCAGATTATCTCCTTACAGGTTACCTCCAGGATGAGGGATTAAATCCCACAGCCCTCACTGCTAGGTGTGGGCAGGGGCTGAGGGGGAGCAGGGCAGTGCCAGAGGATGCTGGGGTGAGAGGATTTTTGGTTTAGGGAAAAGCTGACTTTTGCTGCTCCCTGTACTTTGTGTATAGATCTGTCCTTATCACAGAGTCCCACTGCAGGCAAAGTGTTTGCAGGAGGTTAAATAGCCCAGATCAGGCAGTGGAAGTGCAGGAATATTTAGCAGAGAGCAGAGCAGGCACTGCCCCTGCAGCTCCTGCAGCTCCTTTCCACCCCAGACAAGTCTTACATAGAGCCACAGAAAGGTTTGGGTGGGAAAGGACCTCAGAGCTCATCTCATTCCACCCCCTGCCATGGACAGGGACCCCTCCCACTATCCCAGGCTGCTTCCAGCCTGATCCAACCTGGCCTTGAGGATTTCCAGGGATGGGGCAGCCACAGCTGCTCTGTTCCAGTGTCTCACCATTTTTTCCAATATCCCATCTAAACTTCTCTTCCAGTTTAAAGCCATTCCTCCTTGTCCTGCTACTCTATGCCCTTACAAAAAGTCCTTCTCCGACTCTCCTGCAGCCCCTCCAGGCCCTCTCTCCCCCTTGGCAGCAGAGGAATTTACCCAAAACTGTCCCCAGCCTGTCCCAGGCTGCCCAGACCAAATCATGCTCAGGGTCTCACATCACAACTCCCCAGAGTATTTCTTGTCTCCTGTCACCACTGCCACTCTGGGGGAGGATTCCTGTGCCATCCCTGGGCTCTGCCTCCTGTCCCTGCTGCGTGCCACCGCTGAGTGCTGCCAGGGGCACGCTGCACGTGGCCACCGAGTCAACTGCAGGGTTCAAGTGGCTCACAGAGAGGCCACGGCTGGAAACCATGCCCTGCACACACAAAAATCCTCCTGTTAGGAGATTAAGGAGCACCAAAGGCTCCTGGAGGTCACAGAGGGGAGATGGCTGGGTGGGTGTGAGCAGGAGAGGGAGAGCCACAGCCAGGCTGCTTTCTCTTTTGCTTTGGGGCACGGCTGAGGAAAGGGGATATTTTCTCTTTGGCTTGAAAAAGCTGAGTTATTTACATCCATTTAGGCAGGAAAATGGGCTGTGGGAAGTCCTGGTGTCCCCAAGGTGGGGAATGGCAGTGGTTGTGCACTGCTGGTGCACACTCTGCCAGTGCCCCTTCCCAGCATGGCTGGGAGGGAAGATTCGCCATCATCATCTGCAGCCCTTCACACCCTGCTCAGTTCCACCATGAGATCCCCACTGTGGAATCCTGTCGTGTCCTGAGTCAGCAGCCCCAGGGAAGGGCAGCAGGTGATGCCTCCACCTCTGGCTCAGCTGAGCTGTGAGCCCAGCTGCAGAGAAGTGGAACCAGGAGCTGCCGTTCCTCGGGAGCAATTCCCAAACCGGGAAAGGGCCATGAGCAAAGCTCAGAGCAATGCACCAGCCTAAGGGATTTGCCAGTGAAACATCTGTCTGACGGCTCTGGGGGTCGATCCCAAGCACTAACCAGGAGCTGCTCTCTCTCCCTTGCAGAGCTTCAGCGAGAGGGAAGCATAGAGACGCTCAGTAACAGCTCGGGCTCCACCAGCGGCAGCATCCCCCGAAACTTCGACGGCTACCGCTCCCCGCTCCCCACCAACGAGAACCAGCCCCTCAGCCTGTTCCCCACGGGATTCCCCTAAAGCAGCAGCCCAGCAGGGACACATCCAGCCAGGGTAACGAGCTGCCTGTCCCCCAAACAATCCTGCTGTGTCTGCCACCTGCCAGCTCTGGGGTGGTTCTGGTTACCCTGGTGAATGTTGACGACTCTTGAACCTTCCTGAAGCATACTCGTGAAATCTTGACTCTGTGTTCCTGTGCAATTCAAAGAGGCTCCATCTTCAATCCTGATAGCTCTGCGGCTTCTTTTCTCGCTGTCTTCAGGAAGAGGTTGGGTGAGGAGAACTGCTCCTAAGCCATCTTGGGTCAAGCACAAGGTTTCACAGCTGTTCTCTGCTTTTTTCTTGCTGAGATGAATCTCTGTAACTCAGAGGAGCTCTCGCCGTTGGTGAAAGTGCCGAGCATTAATGGATGAACTGGAGGGACTGGAAACTGGAGGACTTTCTGTGGACAGGGTTGATGATGTTATTCCTTCCTCATCGCCTCTCCTTGCTGCCCTTCTTCCCCTCTGATACTCATCGATGCCAGGAGTATTATAAATGAAAATGTTTCTTTTTGTTCTTTGGAAGAATTCTCTCTCTTGCTCCTATTTTCTTCTAGTCATGTATTTTAGGAACGTACTTAATTGACTAATTGCAGTCATGGATTTCTCACATTTGGTTATAAAAATTGTTCATTGGAACTCAGATATCTGTCCAGAAATGCATGTGTCATTGAATAAATCTAAGTTAAACAAGAAACTGCTTAAATGGCAATGTTCATGGAGTGTTACTGGGCTGACTGTGGGCTTTGTGTATCTCCCTGGACCAGACTCTGTGTGTATTTACTGACTTGAGGGCTTTAATTAAAGCCATCAGTGGCTGTTATGCAGCCAGTCTAGCATGGTTTTGCCTCCCCATTTCCTTGTCCTCCTGTGCACAGACAGGATTTTTAAAACAAGGTATTTAGGTGGTGTGCCTTGCACCCACTTGGCTCCTCTGAACACCAACACCCAGCTCCCTGCTTTGACTGGGACCCTGCTTCTTCATCCCACTGATTCCAGAGGGACAAGGCCCAGGTGCAGGAGGCAGAGGCTCCCATTTCCATTGTTCTGTTGTGGGATCATGGACCAGAGGCTTTGCAGAGCAGCCTGAACCTCTGCACCCTTCTGAACGTGCACAGTCAGAGCTAGCACTGCACAACCCCGCTGATAAAACAGTTCTGGGCTCACACATCATAACCACACGAATTCCTACATCTCAGCCAACTTGTGTCTAGCAGCAGAGTGAGATGGGGCTGTCAGCTTATGAAATTTCCTTCCCACTACTTGTTTTTAATAGAAGCCGTTTGAGTCATGGCAGGGAGAGGAAACTATCTAAACCCACAAATCTTACAGCTCCAGCCAGCCACACCAAGGGATGCAGAACCAACCACCCTCTTCCTACTCCATCCCCAAACACCCAGTTCAGTCCTGGGCTTGGTTTGGGTTAGTATTTTTATTTTTTTTAACTTTTGATTGTAACACAGCCACTCAGAAGGTTTTGTTTTCTTCAGGCTTGGAAACCGCTAATAAAAAGCGAGAGTCTACAGCAATAATTTCAGTTCCTTGCTTGGTTTTCAGTCAGTCTCTTCTCAAGCAAAAAAAAAAAAAACTTCCTTGGGATGAAATCAGAGGAGAGTTTTGCCTCTAAGTAAGTACTTGCAGCTCCGGCCCGCTGGCTATATCTGCTGTAATGTTATGTTCCTTTTTGTCTGTAAAATAAAGGCTTGAAGTCCAGGGCTGAGGGCAGGACTGGCACCGTGGACAAATGGGACCGCAGGGTCAAGTCAGTCCACACCAGTCAGGGTTTTTAACACAGTTCAAGCCAAGGTCAGCTCCAAAAGTTCAAACAAAATCCAGATTAACACATACAGAAGGGATTGTGTTGTCACCGTGATGCTTGTTTCCTTTCAGGCTTTCCAAGGAGCAGGGAAAGGGACAAAGTTCTGGTGGAGGAAGGAAGGAGGCTCCTCTCCCTCCTGCCTGGGACAGCCTGGCTGCTTCTGGCTGAGCACACAAAGTGGGATAGCACATAACACAGAGTGGTGTCATTGCAAATGTATTTGTTGTTGGCAGGCATTAAATCACTTTTTATAAGTGCTGCAATATGGCCATGTGGAAATTCCCAGTCTGCAAGAAGCTCCTTTGAATCAGGATGTTTTGTTTAAAGTGGGGGGGAAGAGATTCAAAAAAACCCTACAAACTGGGGCTGTACCAAAATATTTTCAGTCTGGTTCATTGAAAAGAATGTCCTAAGTTCTCTGCTGTTGATAGCCCTGTAGCCAAAATGTTAAGAAAGCCTAGAGCCTAAAAAAAAAGAAAAAAAATAAGCATTGCCATGAGGTGGCTAATTTAACTTTAATTTGATACTTTCACAGATGACCCAGCAGAATAACCACTGAGTTCCAGCTCTTCTGTGAGCCAGAGAAAACTGAGTGTGTGCAGTGATGACTGTATAGGATCTGATTCATTGATAGCTCCATGAGGTCTGAATTATCACTAACTCTGAGGTCTGCAGGGTCTCATTTAATGATCATTTTATAGGATTTCATTCAATAATAGCTCTATAGCATCTGATTCATTAGTAACTCTATTTGATACATCCCTGCATTGTGTTTTTCACTCACACCACACTCCTGCTCCCACCCATGGCCCTAAAAGCCCCCCAATTTCAGCTGGGTGGTCTCGTGCCACATCACCCTTCCTCCTCCTCAACCTCAGCAGCCAAATGAGAACTCATTTTCAAGCACCAGGAGAGAATATTTCTGTTCCTTGATAAGTCTAGAAGCTGCTCTTAAGGCAGGTTCACCCCTGACTTTAACAGAACCAGGTTTTCAGTCTAGGAACTCAACCCAAACCCCACTTTGAAACAACCAGAGGCTCGTGGTCTTCGCAGGATTTTGGGTGAGCAGCTCCTGCCACGGTGGAAATTCTCCAGGTGAGTTTCTGACACGCCAGCTCCTCAAGCACAGCAGCTGGCAGCCCAGCAAGAATGCTGTGCCACGATATAAACCAAAGAGCCCAAGAGACACGGGGGCTTGCAGGTTTTTAAACTGCTTCCAGTAGTTGTAAGCAGAGGGCTCCTGCTGAGTTCAAAAGGCAAAACGTCTCATTTAAAGAGGGGCAGACTGTATATCACTCTGGGCATAAAGTGGGGCTCTTCTATTAAAAGTTGAGTTCAGATTTCATGAATTACCATGAAATATTGCTTTCCTATCCTACCCTGGTTTCTGTAATAAACACACGCGTGGAGCGGGCTTAGATCGTGGGAGGGGGACGCTGGGCTGCTTGGAAAGGAGTGGGAACTCCGTGGTTTTCCATCGTGACAGCTTGGAGCTCAAATGAAATCACATCTCAGGAGCAGTCCAGGGCCTGGGTGTACCCATCAGGTTTCCAGAGCACGTGGAGCTCAGGATTTGGTGGCTTTGCTGAGGATGCTGAGCCCCAGCCCAAGCAAACCCCATCCTGTCCCTGTCCCTGTCCCTCTGAGGGGACACTGGTTTGTCCTGCCCTGAGCAGCCTCTCCCAGACCCAGAATATTTACTGGGACAAGTCAAAGGACTGGCCAAGGGCAAAATTCTGCCAAGACCTCCATCCTCCTTCCTCAGCAGAGGACCCAGAGCAGAGTTTGGCAAACACACTTTGCACCCTGTGAGACCCCTGAACGCTGCTCCCCGTCCCCCCGAGGGGCTCAATCCGTGCTGCTCTCACCAGGGCTCCCTCAGGAACTTCTTGAGCATCCAAACCACGTCTGCGCCACGTCTCTGCATTTATTTTCTCACTCCTCTGCTCTGCCTTGTTGCTGTGCAGGGTAGGAAAGTTTGCGCCATTTCCTGTTGTCTTTCCCTTATGCTCCTGAGATATTGTAAAAATGTTCGGTATCCTCCAGTAGGTTGTAATCACTTCACCCTAATGTTTCACAGCTGCTAAGTGTAACTTTAAACCCAACCATTTGAGTGCTTACAATTAGCGAGTCAATGGGGCTGAGATCGGGTCTTTGTGATTGCAAAAAGGAGAAAACGAAACTTTTATTTTTTCCCCCCCCTGAGTTTTAATTGGATAAAACGGGAACAAAAGTTGTGGAGACGAGGGGGGGGGGCTTTTTTTAATGCAATAAATGATTAGTGGCTTGTGTGCTAGGAAAAAAAAAATAATTGGATCCACTGCTTGGCCTGTTTCACAGATGGAAAAGGCACCGGGACAAGCATTTGTCTGCGGCAGCGCCTGTCCCGGGGACGGCAGGAGCCCCTGTCCGAGCTGCTGGGAGCAGAAAGGGGAAGGGACGAGCGGTCCCGCTGTGCCCTCTGTGCCCTCGCCTGTCCCTGTCCCCCCAGCCGGGCAGAGCATCCCTGGTCCCCGCGCTGGAGCACGGGGGCTGCTCGGTGTCCCGCTGTCCCGTGGAATTAAGCGAATACCGGTGTAAATCTGGGCTCCAGAGTCCTCCAGCCCGACAGGGTGAGACCTCCCCTGTCCCTCTGGGGCCAGGTTCCAGCTGTCCCACAAATGCCTCTGTCCGTCGGGAGCGAAGGGCAGGACCCGGCGGGGCTGCACCGGGGAGTGGCAGGGACACCCCTGTCCCCACGGGGGCACCCGGCTCCTTCACCCTGTGCAGGGACACTGCTGGCCATGCCCCATGTCCCCCCGGCCCTGGGGACACTCCTGGCTGTGCCTGGGCCTTGACACTGTCCCATCATTGCCACCGTCCCTCCCTGGGCTCCGATCACTGTCCCATCATTGCCACCGTCCCTCCCTGGGCTCCGATGTCATTGCTGCTGTCAGGGAGTTCCCAGGCTGAATTTTTTGCCTTTCTTGGGAGTTTCTGCTGCAGGAAATTACGCTGCAACACCAACAGCAATGTTGGGGCTTGCAGCATTCCCTGTCACCTCCCTCTCCTTCCCTCCATCACATCCCTGGGATGTGCAGGGATGCTGCTCCCTGGGAGCTCCCCCCCATGGAAAGCATTCCTGCCAATAAATGATCAGAAATACTAATTAATAGCAAAGCCCTGGTCTAGATCAAGGAGGAGGCTCTGAATTTTCTTGGGAACTTTGCTGTCTGAAAGGTATCCGAAATATTCCCCAGCACTCAGCCTATCAGCGGGTCAATTATACGGTGAGCAGCCGTACAAAGTTAATTTCTAATTTAATACAATGTTAAAAGGTTGTCAGGTTAAAATCTAATCTATAAACGAGACATGAAACGTCTCTTTAATAAAAACAAGTATTGCTAACCAGTCCTGCCTCAAACCACAGGCTGCTGCTCCTTTTATAGGATATAATTATTTCCCAGTGAGTATCTACAATATTATTACAGGACATTAATAAAAGGTGATGCGACTGCCCGTGTGGCACTGAGCATTGTTCCCACTCCCACCCAGCCCCTCTCCCTCTGGACCCTTTTCTGGAGAGGTGGGAAGAGTCAGATCATGGGGCCATGGGAGGAAGGACAGGGAGAGAACCGATTTTATTTTCCCTTAAAATTGGGGTTGTGGGAGCAGGGACACCCTGATGTGTTCTGGAAGGAGCACAGCATCTCTGCATCCCCCAGGGAGGAGGAGACCCTCCTGGGATGAGATGGGAACCACCAAGGCAAGTGCTTTCCTTCCTGGGCAGAGGGGAGAGGACTTTGGCAAGGGTCTGCAGTGGGCTGGAGGCTGTGAGCCACGCTCAGAGCTTCATCCAAGCAGAAAACCAGAGAGAGCACCTGCAGCTGAAAGAGCTGGCCCTGTACCTGCTCCCCATCCCACCCTGCACCCATTCCATGACCCCCAGTGGAAAGGCCAGGCACGTCCCACTGCCTCTGCTCTGTGCCAGGGTGCCCACAGGACATTAATAAAAGGTGATGCGACTGCCCGTGTGGCACTGAGCATTGTTCCCACTCCCACCCAGCCCCTCTCCCTCTGGACCCTTTTCTGGAGAGGTGGGAAGAGTCAGATCATGGGGCCATGGGAGGAAGGACAGGGAGAGAACCGATTTTATTTTCCCTTAAAATTGGGGTTGTGGGAGCAGGGACACCCTGATGTGTTCTGGAGGGAGCACAGCATCTCTGCATCCCCCAGGGAGGAGGAGACCCTCCTGGGATGAGATGGGAACCACCAAGGCAAGTGCTTTCCTTCCTGGGCAGAGGGGAGAGGACTTTGGCAAGGGTCTGCAGTGGGCTGGAGGCTGTGAGCCACGCTCAGAGCTTCATCCAAGCAGAAAACCAGAGAGAGCACCTGCAGCTGAAAGAGCTGGCCCTGTACCTGCTCCCCATCCCACCCTGCACCCATTCCATGACCCCCAGTGGAAAGGCCAGGCACTGAGGTGAGACAGGCACGTCCCACTGCCTCTGCCCTGTGCCAGGGTACCCACACTGCAGCCACCCTCGAGGTATATTGAATTTTGATCTTTTTGCTGCAGCCACCCTCGAGGTACACTGAATTTTGATCTTTTTTTTCAGCCACCCTCGAGGTACATTGAATTTTGCTGTTTCTGTTTCAGCCACCCTCGAGGTACATTGAATTTTGCTCTTTTTGCTGTCGAAAGGAGAAAGTCCAGCTGTCATGTGGGAGTGATGCCCCTGTCCTGCCCGGGTGACTGCCCGGACTCTGAAACTCCTGCTCCCGGTAATCCACAGTGCCCGTGGGAGCTGGGCAGGATCGGGGCTGCCCTTGCCAGGCTCAGCCAAAAACCACCACGTGTGGCTCACACGTGGCTCACAAGGTCAGCTGGATTCTCCAGGAGGAATCTCACCATTTCCAAAGGCTTGGATCAGAAGTCTGAGCTCCCCTCAGTGCCCTGAAGCCCAGCAAGGAGGGGTTTTCCTAAAGAAGAGCAAGATTTTGATGGGAGCAGGTGATCCCCAGCACAGCAAGGGCTGCAGGGGAATGTGGGGTGATTAAATGTGATGCTGGAGCTGAAATGGGAGATGTGCTGGTCTGGAGCTCCAAGGGATGTGTGGGCTCTTTGCTCCGGGCCTCCACTGGCCAGGACTCTCTCCCTTCCTTTCCCTGGGTTTTCTGGTAAGTTCTGCTGCTCTCTGTAATTGGGAAAAGCTGCTGCTGAACATCTGCACGGGCCCTGTCCCCTGCTCTCACCGCCGGGGCTGGGAGCGCCGCGCCGCCGCGGCTTTGATGTGCGGCTGATTCACGGCTCGGCTCGGCGGGGCTGCCCCGCAGGCACTGCGGGATGGGATAACAGGATAACGGGATAATGGGATGGGATAATGGGATGGGATGGGATGGGATCCATGGGATGGGATCCATCGGATGGGATCCATCGGATGGGATGGGATAATGGGATGGGATGGGATCCATGGGATGGGATGGGATAATGGGATGGGATGGGATCCATGGGATGGGATCCATCGGATGGGATCCATCGGATGGGATCCATCGGATGGGATGGGATGGGATGGGATGGGATGGGATAAAGGGATGGGATAAAGGGATGGGATAAAGGGATGGGATAAAGGGATGGGATGGGATAAAGGGATGGGATGGATGGGATCTATGGGATAATGGGATGGGATGGGATAATGGGATAATGGGATAATGGGATGGGATGGGATGGGATGGGATCCATGGGGCGGGATCTATGGGATGGGATGGGATGGGATGGGATCCATGGGGCGGGATCTATGGGATGGGATGGGATGCCGTGAGGTGAGACAGCACCTGCACATCTGTACAGACAGCAGCCCCGTGTGTGAAGCCCTGTGCCTCCTCGGCAGGGCACGGGCTGTGACCCCTCCTGCTCCCAGCACCTGCAGAGGAGGCAGGAGGAGCCCGGCGGGGCTCAGGTGCTTCCCTGCATCCCAGCAGCACTGACGGGCAGAGCGATGGGGATGCCCACGCCTGCTGAGGCCGAGGGGAGGGAGCAGAGGCGCGGGCAGGCAGGGCTGCAGCCCGGGGAGCGCAATCTGTGCCCTTAATCCCGGCGTGTCCTGCGCGCTCTCAAATCCCCTTCACTTCAAGGAGCGCTGGAGTGCCGGGCCGCGCCGGGCGAGGCGGCACGCGGGGCTGCCGGGGGGATTTGCTCGAGAGGCACTGCTTTTAAGGTGAGATTTGAAGGATGGAAGACAGATGGCAACTGGAGAGGACAAACGGATCAAGTGAAGGGTTTGTTTTCAGCGTGGAGGGGGAAAACACAGGGGGGAATTGCTGCTGGCTACAAAACGGGGGCTGTTGATACCTGCAGCAGCTCCAGCTTTGCCCTCGGCCCGGTGAGTCGGGACCCTCCCGGGCACCTCGGCAGGAGGTTTTGTCTGAGATGAATTGGTGGCAGCGCCACTTTGAGTGTCCCCAGACAAAGCTGGGAGCAGGGTTATTAGCCAGCCGGCGGCCCCGCCATTGTCCCCGCTATCTTTTCTTCCCTCTCAGCCTCCCTCCCGTGGCCCAGGTCTCAAAGACCATGTGTCAAGAGATTGGTGACCTGCGGGAAGGGCAATTGCTTGCTCTGCGGCGGCAGCCCGGCGTCGGGCTGTTATTTACTTGTTATTTGGTGCTGCCTCCGTTGAGGTATCCATGGAAAACACGCCCTGGAGAGCAATCTGCCAGCACGGCCGAGCTGGTGTGGGCGAGGAGCTGGGAGGCTGGAAAAGAGGGGCTGGAGGGTTTCAGCATGCCTGCCAGCGCCAAAACCCCCAAATTCCCCAGGATGGTCAGTGCAAGAGCCCAGCGCCTACAGAGAAGTGAGGAAAAATCTGGGCAATGAGAAAATGAAATTAAATGCAGAGGTGCCAGGGAACGGGGCTGGATGCAGGGCTGAGGTGAGGCCTTGCCCCAGAGCAGTTTGAGTTTTCAGGCTGATTTCAGGATTGAAGGATGGGAAGAGCCTGTCCTGCCTGCAGGGGCATGTTCCACCTCTCTGCTGCCGGCTTGGCGGAGCGCTGGGTTTTGGAGGAAATGTAAATCAAGGTTATGAGAGTTGGCCCTTCCATGCAGTGCTGGTGTACATCAAATTTGTCCACGGTGAAACTCCCAGGAAAGGGACAGATGCAATGAAAAGTGCTACTCCTGCCCAGGACCGGCTCGTGATTTATTCTGGCTGGTTTTATTCTCTGGCCAGTGAAATGCTCTCTCCAATAAACACGAGACAGTGATTTTCTGCAATTCTAAAAGTCAAACCTAGACCAAAACCACAACTCACGTGACGTGGGACCAGCGGCGTCAGATCCTGCTTTAGATGTGATTCCAGACAAGTTCCCAGAGCCCGTCTGGAGCAAACAGGCCAAGATGGGAGAGCTCTGCCCACACAGGGCCGGCTCACTCATCCTTCCTTTGATCCTGTAACCTCTGCCAAACTCCTGGCCCCAAGCAGGGAGAAAAGGGATCCTGGGGATGCAAGGGGGACTGGGGACCAGGGGGGCTGAGTGACCCTCGTGGGGCTGGGGGCTGCCTTGTACCAGCGGGAGGGGAAACCCACCAGGAACAACTTGAAAATAAAACTAGGAAGGGAGAGAAACGGGACGTCCCCTGTCCTTGAGGATTTTGTTGCCCAGGTACAGGCAGGGTCCCCTCCCAAAAAGGGATTTTTTTGGGCGACTGGAGAGGTTGCACCGTGCATGGAGCCCTCAGTGATTTTTTTTTTCTCTGCTCCCAGAACCGCCGGTTCTGTCTCTTTTCCCCTGCCCTCGGGATGCCTCAGGCTGCGGGGGTCGGGGCAGCCTCGGGAGTCGGGGCAGCCTCGTCCCGGCCGCTCGGGCGCTGTGCGGCAGAACGACCCCAAATCCCGGCTGTTATCCCAGAGAGGGAGGGAAAGAGGACCCCCAACAGCATCATTTCATCAGATAACGCCGTTTGCTGCAGCTGTCGGATTTAAGAGCTCCTCGGAGACCGGCTCCGCTCGGGAGCGCGGGCAGACAGCGGGACCTCGATCGATTATCAATAGCAGCCCGATTATCGATAGGAGCCGATAGAGCCTTCGAGGGGACCAGGGGACAGCGGGATCCTGATTATCGATAGGAGCCCGATTATCAATAGAGCCTCCGAAGGGGACGTGGGGACAGCAGGACCCCGATAATCGATAGGAGCCGATAAAGCTCGGAGGGGACATGAGAACAGCAGGACTCTGATTATCGATAGGAGCCGGTAGAGCCTCGGAGGGGACCGGGCGACCCGGGAGGGGCAGCGACACCGAGCCCGGGCTCCGGACAAGGAGCGGGGCGGATCTGCGGCTCCGTGTCCCGGGGGTTCTCGGTGGCGGCGGGCGGGGGGTGCTCGCCCCCGGCCCCATCCCATGACGGCGATGAGGCGGCGATAATGCCATTAGCCCGGGATTAGGCGCCCGCGCCGGGATGTGACACACTTTCCCGAATGGAAGTTTTTTAAACAGAGGGATTTGCGTGATCCCCCACCGCGCCCCTCCATCCCCATCCCCGCGCCCGTTCCCATCCCCATCCTCGGTGCCAGCCCCGGTTCCAGGCGGGTCCCCTCGCTCTGGCACGGCTCGGACCGGGGCTCCCGTCTCCTTTTAAGGCAGCGGGCTCGGTGCGGGCTCGGCGCCGCGTCCCGACGTGGAGAGCCCCGGGGGCGCGGGGCTGGAGGGGTCACTCCGCCCCCGCGCAGGGAGAGCGCTCCGAAACTCAAAAAATAATAATAAAATAATTTAAAATTCAGCTAAGTGCGGGTTCACAGCTCAGAGTGGCGCGGTGTAACGGGAGGATGGAGGATGCGTGTGTCTCCTCCCGGCCGGGCCGGGGTCACTCGCTGCCCGCCCTGCCAAACAGGCTGGGAAATGTGTTTATAAATTGTTCAAACTCTGGATAAACTTCAGCGGCGTTTGTGTCTGCGTCTCCCCGCATGTTGTTATTTTCCAGAAATCTGGATTACTGGAAATATTTTCTTTAAAGCTGGAGAGAAATCTAAACAGTCTGAGGGCAGGGGGATCTCGGGGGGGCTGCGGGGCTCCGCGGGGTTCCCTGCGCTCCCAAGGGCCGGGCAGCGGGAGGAAAAGCGGGGTGGCGGTGCCGAGGCTGGTGTCACATCGAGCATCCCTGGGCAGCTGTGGATAAAAAGGCATCAACCGGGCCCCGGTGCCCGGCGGCCCTTCCCCGTCCCCTCCAGCGGGCAGCGGGGCCCGGCGGGGCAGCGCAGCCGTTTTCCCGGGATCTCCGAGGGATAAGGATATTCCCACCCCGCCCAAGGGTGCGAGGGGAGACACGGCGCCCCGCAGAAGGAAAAGCGGAGGAGGGCTGTGCTGGGCGCGGGTGGGTGAGATCAAACGAGGACAGGTCCGTCACACGCGGGGCTCTTTTCCCCTCGAGGTGGAGCGGAGGAGAGGGGCTGACCGAGCTGCTGGGGCTGCAGGGCCGCCCCTCGCCCCCTCCCCGCCCGCCCCAGGCCCGGCTGGGGCTGCGGGGCCGGGCCGGACCGGGGGACGCGCCCCGGGGCTTGGGGGACCCGGTTCCCTTCGGGACGGAGGGAGCTCCCCCAGCCCGCACCTGCGGCTTCACTCGGGGAGTGTCTGACGTCCCCCGGTCTGTCTGTCCGGCTGCTCCCGGGGAAGGACAGCCCTGTGGGAGAGCAGCGTGCTTCCCCCGACGCCACGGCCTGTTTCCACCCCCAGTTTGGGAAGGTGCGAGCAGCCGGGCCGCCCTCCCCAAGGGCTCGGGGGTCTCCTCTTGCCGTGGCATCACTGCCGGGGATGGGGGGCCCGACGGGCCGCCCTGGGCACAAGAAAACCCCTTTGGGCCGGTGCAGCCGTCGGGGGGAGCGCTCCCCGGGGCGCGGGGCCGCCGCAGCCCGCTGGAGCCGGGAGGAGGGGAAGGCGGAGGCCCGGCTGCTTGTGAGAATTGTTATTTTTCATCAATCACCCGCAATTTGTGTAAGTGCCCCGGACAGGACACCAGCCGTCCTGCTGGCTGGGGTCACGGAGACAACACAGCGATGGAGAAGAGCAAATTGCATTTGCTCACCAGCTCACAGATCCAAATTACGGCCCTCGCATGGCGCGGGGAAGAGAGCGAAAGGTCCATGTGACATGAGGGAAATATGAAGGACTTTGACAGGTCTTAAACGGCCTGGCGCCAAGGCCTAAGTCTACCGGCTAAAAATAGAAAAGGGATGATGAGTGGAGATGGGCAGAGATGAAAGGGGAAGAGCGAGCGGGGCCGCGATGCGGGGCGGGTGGGGGGCGGCCCGACGGGACGGTTTTCCCGGGCTGGACCGGGACGGATCCCCGGAACGAATCCACTGGACAAATCCACGGGACAAGCCCGGTCTTCATACACCCGACCCGGGGATTGGGGACCGGGCCCGGGGGCGACCGGGACGGCTCCCAGGAGCCGGGCACAGCGGCCCCGAGCGCTGCAGAGCCCCAGGGCAGCTCGGAACATCTTCCCTCGCAGGGGACACCTTCCCTCGCAGGGGACTGCGCGGGGACACTCCTCGGCTGCCCTCGGGACGGGAACCGGCCCGGTGCTCCTCTCTCCCTGCCCGGTGCTCGGTCACCGACGGGCGACGCGCGGGCACGGCCCGTCCGCGGGCGCGGACTCCTGGGTCGTGCCCAGGGCCGCGAGGGGTGGCGGGTGTCCCTGTCCCCGTTGTTACCCGGTCCCCGTGAGCCCCCCATCCCCGCAGCCCCGCCGGCGGCCGTCGCTACGGAAGGTCGGAGACGAGGCTGCTCTGGATGGGTTTTATTCTGCGGGAGTTGCAGCGGGGCGGGGGCGCGGGCGGGTGGCGGCCCGGAGGACAGGCCACCTTTCCCCGCGGGGACACGGCTGCTCCAGGCCCAGAAGGGCCGGGCCCCGCGTCTTCCCGCGGAGCAGAGGGCGAGGTGTCCGGGAGAACCATCCCGGAGTGGGGAGATTCTCCCCGAGGCAATTTTTCCACGTTTTTCTTGTTGGGGGGGGGGAGTGCGTGGAAATTGAAAAAAAAAAAAAAAAATACAAGCAAGCCCCACTTTTGCCAAAGCTGTCGTCAGCACTTTTCCACGGCGGCGAGGAAGCAAAGTCCGAATTGGGTTTAAATTTCAGTCCGTTCAATGGTCAGCGGGACCCCCCCACCCCGGGCGCGGTGCGGGCAGAGGTGAACCTGCCGCGGGACGCGGGGCAGGTGGAGATCGGCCCCGAGACCCCCGGGATGGGGATGGGGCTGCCCCGGGGGCTGGGGTCGCTACCAGGAGGATGAACCGGGGCGGAGGAATAAGAGGAGAAGTCGGGATGGGAAGGGGACACCCGGGGGTCCCCGCATCCCACCCTGCGCGGGGAGCAGC
The DNA here is from genome assembly GCF_014805655.1 of Passer montanus. Classification (NCBI taxonomy): domain Eukaryota; kingdom Metazoa; phylum Chordata; class Aves; order Passeriformes; family Passeridae; genus Passer; species Passer montanus. Next base: position 5,017,974 of record NW_024369262.1, on the reverse strand, counting down.
GACACGGGACCGCGAGGGCTCCGAGTGCTGCGGCCGCGCCTCGCTGCGCGCCCGCGGAGCGGCAGGGCCCGGGGGCGGGGGGACAGGCCGGGGGGCAGAGGAACGGGCCGGCCACCACCCCCCCCGTCCCGCCTGGTCGCAGCGCAGGCGGCGGGGGCAGGAGCCTTGGAAGGATGGCAGGGCGCTTTTTGAAGATTTGGGGGTAAATATGAAGTGACAAGAGACGGGTCTTTATTGTGAGGGCTCAGCCGCCTGGCGCCAGGGCCCTCTTCAGCCACCGCGGCCCTCAGTTAATCAGCGCAGATCTCCAAACCGGCCCCTCCGAGGGGACACCCACCGCGCCCGCCGCCCCCCCGGGCCCCGGCGCGGCGGGACCGGCCCTAATCCCTCAGCAAACAGCCCCGGAGTGTCCCCCCTCCTCCTTATCGGCCTCCCCCCGCCCGGGCAAACAGCCCCTCCGGCCTCGACGGCGGGGTCTGCGGACCTGCGCCGCCTCCGCGGGCGCGGAGCTGCGGGCGGAACCCCCCCGCTCCCGCTCGGGGCGGCCGCCGGCAGGGTGGGGGGCGACGGCTGGGAGCGACTCACCCGGCCCCGCCCCCGCGGCTCCGCTCCCCGCTCCGCCGAGGCGGCTCCGCGCTGGCCCCGCACCGGCGGCGCAGCCGGGGCTGACCCGGTATGCGGAAAGGAGCCGGGGGTGGGATTTCGAGCACTTTTCTCTGTCATTGGTTAATATTTTATTCTGTTGACATGTTTTCTTACTGCCGATGCTTCCGACACCTTCTTCTTTTTTTTTTTTTTTCTTCTCCCTTTTTTTTTTTTGCCTTCTTCCCTTCCTCCCTCCCTCCGCGCCCCCCGCCCCCCCGCGCCCGGAGCTTGGCCGGAGCTGTCAAAACCCCGCCTATGCAGATCCACAATTGGTCTGAAACGCGTAAAATCAGCAATCAAGGGGGCTTGGCTCATTAGCGGGCGGATCAGAGCAGGAAGGACATGTGAGATAGTCACAGTTTTACAGAGATCAGGACAAGATCTCACCGCTCCCACTCGGCTCCTTTGGCCATGAGCAGCGGGAGCCGCAGCGCGCAGCGCGGAGCGCGGAGCGGGGCCGGCCCCGCCGGGGCGCAGCCCGGGCCCGCGGGGGTGTGAGGGCAGCGCGGCCGCCCCTGCTCCGCCGCGCCCCGCGCAGCCCCGCGCAGCCCCGAGCCGGCTTTTGTTTCTATTTTAGTGTCGGGAAGGACTTTCCTGGGAGGGCTCGTTCCCTCGCTCGCTCTCCCTCGCTGCAACAACAACAACAAAAAATAAGGACCTACTGTCTCCCCTCCGCAGACCGGGAGTCCCAGGAGCCGGGAACTGCTTCGCTTTTCCTTTTTTTTTCTTCTTATTTTTTCTTTCTTTTTATTTTTAATTTTTAATTTTTTTAATCCCGAATCTAATTCGGCTGATTTTCGCCTCTTTTTTTATGCCTTTTTTTTTTTTTTTTTGGAGACTGTGTGTGTGCTGTTGATTTTCCTTCCTCTCCCAGAGACTCGAGCGAGTTCGCCGGGCAGGAGAGGGGAAAAAAAAACCAAAACCCAACAAACACACACACGCGCGTTTTTGTAAAGGGAATCCCTCTTTTTCTCCTGGATTTGTGGATGCACCGATGAGAGATCCAGCCTTCCCAGGGACTGCCATGGCTTACCACCCCTTCCACGCACCCCGGCCGGCTGACTTCCCCATGTCCGCTTTCCTCGCGGCCGCCCAGCCGTCCTTTTTCCCGGCTCTGGCTCTGCCTCCGGCGGCGTTGGCGAAGCCCATGCCGGACCCGGGGCTGGCCGGGGCGGCCGAGGCCGGGCTGCACGTCTCGGCCCTGGGACACCACCACCAAGCCGCCCATCTGCGCTCGCTCAAAAGCCTGGAACCCGAGGAGGAGGTCGAGGACGACCCCAAAGTAACGCTGGAAGCCAAAGAGCTTTGGGACCAGTTCCACAAGCTGGGCACCGAGATGGTGATCACCAAGTCCGGGAGGTAAGAGCCGGCCCCGCGCAGCGCCCCCGGCCCGCCCCGCACCTGCGCGGCCGCGCAGCGCCCTCGCCCCTCGCTCCATCCCGCTCCCCACCCGTCCCCGGGAGTTAACGCCGGGACTTTCGATCCCTGGAGTTTTTGGGATGTGTTTCCCCGCTGCTCCTCCGAGCTTTCCCGTCACCGCTTCCCCCGCCTCCCATTACTACTTTTCCGAGCGCGATCGCGAATTAAATTCGTGCGCGTTAATTGAGCGCTCGACACCCCCCGCTCCCGTTCTTTGCGCCGCTTCCCGCCGCTTCCTTCCCTCCTGCCAAACTTTCCCCACGTCCGGGGTCGTCCCCGGCCCTGCCCGTGGCCCCGGGCCCGGGGGAGGCAGCCCGAGGTGCTGAGCGAGCGGCTCGGCGAAGGGCAGAGAAATAGAGGAAAACAAGAATACATTTTCTCCCCTTATTTCCCGAAATGGGATTTTTTGAGCTTTTCCCCGCTTTCTGCCACGGTGTGGGCAGCACGGCGGGGATGAGAAGAGGTGGGACCTGAGGAAGGCTGGGAATCCTCAGCGAGCTGAACTAAAAGATGGTGGTTTGGGAGCAGCAGCCGGGGCCGGGCGGTGCCGGGGGCTCGGTGGGACCGGGGCCGTCGGGGGTCGGCGGCGGGCGGGGGCAGCCCTGTACCGCTCTGGGTCTCTCCGCAGGAGGATGTTCCCCCCGTTCAAGGTGCGGGTGAGCGGCCTGGACAAGAAGGCCAAGTACATTTTGCTGATGGATATAGTGGCGGCCGACGACTGCCGGTACAAATTCCACAACTCGCGCTGGATGGTGGCTGGCAAGGCCGACCCGGAGATGCCCAAGCGCATGTACATCCACCCCGACAGCCCGGCCACGGGCGAGCAATGGATGGCCAAACCTGTTGCCTTTCACAAGCTCAAGCTCACCAACAACATCTCGGATAAGCACGGCTTTGTAAGTGCGGCTGCGGGGCAGAGCGGAGCCCCCCGGGCAGGGACCCCGGGCAGGGACCCCGGGAAGGTGCGGGGTTTGCCCGGTGCGGGGTTGGCTCGGTGCAGGGTCTGCCCGTGATCTCCCCGGGTCAAACGCGAGGCTTTAGAGCCTCCCCCAGCCGGGCCGGGCTGAGCGGCCGGGCCCGGCCAGGCCTTGCTGTGGCCCGGCTGCCCCGCAGCCCCCGGTCCCGCCCGGCACCGAGGGGCAGCTCCGGTTCTCCGGGGGAAGAAGGAGGGTTGGGCTGCGGGCAGCTCGGGCTCCCCTTGCCTCCCGCACCCCCGGCCTGTCGTGCTGCGCCTGGCCAGCCCTGGAGGCTCTGCGGGAACGGGAATTTTGGGAGGTGGGTGTGCGGGGAAGCCCCGACGGGGCGGTGGCCGGGCTGGGGACGCCGCTGCCCCCCGGACCGAGCGGAGCCGGGCCCGGCGGCACCTGCGCTGGGCTCCGCAGGCGGGAGAAGGGCTGGAATTGTTGGCACCATCTGCCTCTGAAAACCCCTCTGTTTACATCCCTCCTGATGGTATCTGCATCACCTAAAGGAGGTGAAACAAAACGAAGGAATTAAGCCAAAAAGCTACCAACCAAAACAAACAAAGAAAGGAAAAGGAGAGAGGGAGAGAGAAAAGAAAGACAGGGAGAGAGAAAAGAGCGCTGGCCATGCAGAGAGCCGCAGAAAGCGGGGTCAGAAGGCGAGGGGAGCGCGATCCTGCGGGAATGCACGGAGGGGAAATCCCAGGCAGCTCTCCTTCCTCCGAGCCAGCGTTTAGGGCGATAAAGGGAAAGTTCATCGTGCAGCGCTGCTGATACGGTAATTAGCGGGGAGCCGGGCCCGGCGGAGCGCCGGGGCTGCGGGACCCGCTCGGGCGGGGAGCTCCGAGCAGCTCCGCACCTCCCGGAGAACTTTCTTTCCCCTCTCTTTTTTATTTTTTCCCTTCTGTATTTTTTCCACTCTCTCTCTCTTTTTTCTTCTTCTTCTTCTTCTTTTTTTTTTTTTTTTCCCCCTCTCATTTTTATTTTTTTCTCTTAAGGCAGGAAACAGCGTCTTTGTTAAATAATACATTGCGAGGTTATTTATAGCCAGAAAGGTAAATCGATAGAGAAGGAGTTTAAAAAATACCTTCTTTTTTTTTGTACTGGTGAAAAACTAGTTTGATTCAGCGCTTTTAACGGTTCGCCTCCTTCAATTAAAGATTTCTGGTATCTGTCGTTGTCCAAAATCCGGACTGTTAAATCTGCGAGATGAGGGTTTAGCCAGTGCCCATCTGGTCAGAGAGGGATGATTATTTTTTTAAAGGAATGCAGATTTGCACGCCTGAATGAGACTTTTTGCACCATTTTTATGATAAATCCCATCTAGATTATATCAATATAACAGCAATCCGACAGTTCATCAGCAGGTGATTATTGCTTGGGTTAAAAAAAAGGGGGGGATTTTTTTTATTACCTTCTAAACCGAAATGAAGTGATAATTATTTAGCCATTTGGCTGATGTTATTTGACAATAATTACTCAAGCTTTCGCCGTCCCTCTACGAATTCTGGGCAGTGAATTCTGCATTTCAGTGCGACCACAGCAGGTTGGGGAATTATTTAAAAGCTATCGTGCAGGAAAGCAGGCAGCGAGGGGCAAGGGGTCGGAGCGGCCCCAGGGGCGCGGCTTGGAGCGTTCAGCCGCTTCCAAAAATCCTCAGCCAAATCGCGGGGAATTCGGGTTTTACTAAAAAAAAAAAAACCAACAAACCAAACTCAAAAAATAAAACGAAAGGGTAGAAAACGGCTTGGAGTGTTGGCGAGGCTTTCAGACACCTGGCTGGAAAGGGGAAAAAAAAAAGTCTGTTCCTTCTGCAACGTTGCTCCGAGACATAAATTTGCTATGGCTCGTGGTGAAACGCTCCTTTCAGGTCGCAGGAGCTGCCTGGGGCTGGCACCGGCTCCTGCCGCCCCCGACACTCACCCAGAGCCTTTTAACATTATTTTTTTTGTGGTGGTGAGGGATAGTAATTTATTTTTAAGGACGGAAATATGAAAAGCGGTGAGAAACGTGTCGAAAAGTCGCCTCGCGTTCGCAGGGTTGTAATAAAACTGGGAGATCCTTTTTGCTGCTTTATTGCCGTGCTTAACACCCGCAAAGATGCTGTTCTGCCTGCGTTCCCTGACCTCCCTCTTTGGGGACAGATCCTGCAATGGCATCAACAAAAAAAAAAAAAAAAAGAAATCTTCTGGCATTGCTTCCTCTCGGTGAATTTGAGTGGTGTATTTTTTGGGGGATGTTTTTGGGAGAAAAGGGTGTTTTTTCGGGAGGGAGCTGGACGCGTGGGGCTGACGGCAGCCGCGGGCTGTGCTCTCTCGCCCATCCCAGACCATCCTGAACTCCATGCACAAGTACCAGCCCAGGTTCCACATCGTCCGGGCCAACGACATCCTCAAGCTGCCCTACAGCACCTTCCGCACCTACGTGTTCCCCGAGACCGACTTCATCGCCGTCACTGCCTACCAGAACGACAAGGTATGGCCGGGCAGCCCCTGGCCCTGTTCCTCCCCCTGTCCTGTCCCCATCCCCGTCCTGTCCCTGTCCCTCTCCCTGTCGTCACCCCTGTCCCATCCCTTACCCTGTATCAGGGTATTTTTCTGTGTGTGCGTGTTGGCGAGGATATTTGGGGGCAAAACCCAGCAACAGTAGAAAGGTTAAACCTCAAGCCCTCAGAGTAGGATGCACCCTCATACTGCTTGTATTATTATCGCTACTTTTAGTGTTATGTTATTATTATTTTTATTATTACTACTAATAATTCCCCCATGGAGTTTGTTGTGCCTTTCTGGGCTGTGGGGTCTTTGCTGCAGGCCCAGGCGGTGAAGAGCAGCACCAGGCCTGGGCAGCCTCACCAAGAAGGTGCCCAGGGCTCTGGAGGAGCCAAAAAACAGAGGCAGATAAGCTAATTTTAGTTGCTTTCGTGATTTAGCAAGTGTCACCCTGCGAGCAGGCAGAGCCAGGAGCGCTCGATGGGGAGCAGAGCCCCTGCCGTCCCCTTCCAAGGGTTCTGCGTGTGTTTTAACCCAAAAGCTGACCCCCACCTCCACCCCTGGCTGCTGATGCTAATTGACAGCTCTGTCTGAGGGTCCTGGTGGGCTTGTTTCCCTCGTAAAGTTTATGGCGAAGAGTCACAATCGATTAAAGAGCACTTTGTCTGCGCGGCCGCCGCCGGCCGTGGGCCCCGTCGGGCGGGGGATGCTCGGGCCGGGGGATGCTCGGGCCGGGGGTCGCGGCGGGGCCGGCCAGCCGGGTCTTTTCCCGATCCCCTCTCGGGGCCGTGGTTCAGGGCCATGCATTATTGAGCGCCCTGATGTCGCAGCAGCCCGTGGCAGGGAGGGATAAGAATAGCTTTTAACCAGCGCCGCGCAGCTCAGTCGCCATCTTCCCTCCGGGGGGCCGTGAAAAATAACTTCCTATCATTAAGACGCTATTAATAATTCAAGCCCAAACCTCAGCATCATTTTTAATAAAGCGTGCGGTGTGTTAACGCGGGTTCCGCCGCGCACCCTGCGCTCCCCGACGGCGGCGGGGAGAGGGGGCGGCCGGGGCTCCTTCACACCGCCCCCTCTCTCCTTCTCCCCCCGGCAGATCACGCAGCTGAAAATCGATAACAACCCCTTCGCCAAAGGCTTCCGGGACACGGGGAATGGCCGGAGGGAGAAGAGGTAAGGGGCGCGCCCGTCCCCCCGGCCCCGCGCCCGCGGGGGCTCGGCCGGTGCCCGACGCTGCCTCTGTCCCGCAGGAAGCAGCTGTCCCTGCCGTCCCTGCGGATGTACGAGGAGCCCTGCAAGCCCGACCGCGACGGCGGCGAGTCGGACGCCTCGTCGTGCGAGCCCTCGGCCGTGCGCGATGCGCTGCACTCGCCCGTGGGCGCCCTCCCCAGCCCCCTGCGCCTCAAGGGCAGCGGCAGAGGTGAGGCAGCAGTCGCCGTCGGTCCCCAAATGTCCCCAAACGCTCTGATTTCATGCGGGCAGCGAGGGAAAATATTGGGGGAAATAAAGATGGGGATGCGCCCAGGGGAGACGAGGGTTCAAAAGGATAAAAATAGAGGAAAGGCAAAATGCATTCAGGAGTTGCAATGTTTGGGGGTTTTTTCTTTATGTATTTTCTTTTGAATGTATATTTGATGCTCTATCCACCTGATGTCTTGTATTTAAATTATACAAGAAGAAATGGCAAAGCAGCCTGTGTGCTCGCCATGTTAGCCCGGCGTGCCCTGCCTTCCATGGGAATCTCACACTCCCCTAAAAAAGACAGAAAAAAAGAGAAAAGAAAAATAATTCATACGTTTGAAAGAGGAAAAAAATGTTGTAACTTCAGGGCTTCAGGCTGGTAAATGGAAATAAACCAGCATCTCCCACGCTGCTGGGTTCGATGCTGGGTTTTGTCTCGCCGCACTATCAATCTGCTCTTTAAACTTTCCACCAACTCGATTCCCTGCAAACCTTCATCAAAACTGCAACCCCCCGCCCCGAGCTGCAGGGAGGGTTTATTACACCCCTCTCCACTTTCAAAGGCTTCCCCGAATATTTGCCCCAGCCTGCAGAGCTTCACCTCACCCGCACCAAAAGGCTTTTCTCGTTTAGTGGAGCCTTTCAGGCAGGGCTCAGCTCCCCTCGCCCTCGCCAGCCCCTCGCCTCGCATCCCCCTGCCTCCTCTGAGAACTCAATGGGGTTTTTTAAATTAAAGTCCTTTTTAGAGAAGTCCGTACCATGCTCCCAGCCTTAAAACTGCCTCTTTAACCTGTCTCAACCTGCACGTTTGGAATAAATCCACGGTGCACTGGCAATCAGCTCCATGTAATTAAATATACGCAGGACCATTTCCTCCTGCGCTGCCCACTGCCCGCTCTCCTCGTCCCCGCTCCGCTCCCGCTTGGGCTTCGCAGCTGAGGAGAGAGATGTCACAGATTCTGGTTCTCCATCGAACATGCTTTTCCTGTCTGCCACATCCACAGGGCTTGCTGCCGTTGACCCCCATTCCCCAGAGTGACCATGGCACGAGGACCCATTTCTGCCCCCAAAACCGAGTCTCTCCCATTAATAACGATCTCACTGCCCAACCTCCCCCTGACACCGGGGCTCTTGTGAGTGACCCCTTCCTCGCCTCCCCTGGGCGCTTCTGCTCTGACCCTGTGCCCTTCCTTGCAGAGGAGAAGCCAGGGGCTGACAGCGACACGGAGGTGGAGAAGGTGCCGGAGGAGCGGCCGGTGGCAGCAGCCAGCCCCAGCGCGGAGGACGCGACGCCCCGCGGCAGCCCCCGGTGCCCGGAGGAGCGGGGCAAGGAGAGGCACAGCCCGGAGAAAGGCAAGGACGGAGCGTCCCCCCGGGAGGCTCCTGGCGAGGGCCTGTTCGGCACACGGGGCCTGGAGAAGGACAAGGTGGAAGGAAGGAGGAAAGAGACGGAGCCGGGCAAGAAGGACACGGAGGGCGGCGGGCTGGGCAAGGAGGCCTTCGCCCCGCTGATGGTGCACACGGACAGCCCCCCGCACCTGAGCACCGGGCACCTGCAGAGCCTGGCGCTCTCCGGCCTCCATGGGCAGCAGTTCTTCAGCCCGCTGGGCGCTGGGCAGCCCCTCTTCATCCACCCAGGACAGTTTGCCATGGCCCCCGGCGCCTTCTCTGCCATGGGCATGGGACACTTGCTGGCCTCGGTGACCGGCGGGGGCAGCCTGGAGAACGGAGCCCTCTCGTCCGCCCCGGGAGCAGCAGGGACGGCCACCCCCTTCCCTTTCCACCTCTCCCAGCACATGTTGGCCTCTCAGGTAAGCCCTGTGTCCCCATCCCTACCCCTGCTGTCCAGTGGGGCGCTGGAATCTCCTCTTCATGTCCTCCCTAAAAGCTCCCTGAGGGATGATGCAGGTCAGGCCTGGCCAGTGTCACCCCCAGTGTGGGGACATCCAGGGTGGCCCCATTGCAGGGAAGGAGCTGCTGGTCCCCTCTGCAGCCCACAGGGACAAGGGGTGACACACCCCTGAGTTGTTACCAGATTTGGCACAGGCAGAGCACGGAGGACATTTTGAAGGCGTCTTTGGGGTTGATTTGAGAAGGAATCTCAGTTTTTGTGCAGCTGTTGTGGCTCCTCCATAGTCAAGGGCAGAGTCAGGAGCTGTGGCCCTGCCTGACCTGGCTGTCCCCATCCAGCAGCTCCCTGTCTTCCTGTCAGCTCTGAAGTGCTCCCACAGTGCCTGCGCTGGTGCTGCCTTTCCCATCTGCTCTGATGGAATACATAAAGATGTCTTTGAACTCCCCTAATTTATCCACCCTGCTTAACAATGTGTTTTAATGCGGTTACGGGGCTGTGATGCTGCACAGGCAGCGTGCGGGGAGGGGATGGGGCAGATCTCAGGGGTTTGTGCTCAGTGTGCCCAGCCTGGCTCGGGATGGGCTGGAAGGGGCTGTTCCCCCTCCCTCAGCCACACATATACCCCACGCTCTTTTCAGGGTGACACCGAGCTGTTCCATCTTTGCCGTTTTTTGGGAACCCATCCGTGGCGGGGCACACAGGAGCGCGGAGGCAGCAGAGCATGCTGACAATCTGACATCTCTCTCTCTCTCCCCCCAGGGAATCCCGATGCCCACCTTCGGCGGACTCTTCCCCTACCCCTACACCTACATGGCAGCGGCCGCCGCGGCCGCCTCGGCCATGCCGGCCAGCAGCGCTGCCGCCGCGGGGCCGCTGTCCCGCAACCCCTTCCTGGGCAGCAGCCGGCCCCGCCTGCGCTTCAGCCCCTACCAGCTGCCCGTCACCATCCCGCCCAGCACCAACCTGCTGACCACCGGCCTGCCCGCCAGCCTCAACCCCGGCTCCGAGGGCTCCAAGGCCGGCAGCAGCCGCGAGTCCAGCCCCCTGCCCGAGGTGCACAAGGGGGGCGGCCAGCGCCCCGCCGCCTCCCCCAAGGGCTCGCTCAAGGAGTCCCTCAATGAACTGCAGAACATCCAGAGACTGGTGAGCGGGCTGGAGAGCCAGCGGGAGCTGTCGCCCGGCAGGGAGTCCCCGAAGTGAGCGGCGGGGCGGCGGGGCGGACAAGCACTGGTATTTTGTACAGCACAGTAGAAATATTTATTGCCGGGAGCAGACAGGGAGCGGGGTGCTGCAGCGGAGGGATGGACCCTGCCGGCCGTGAGGATCCACCGGAGCCAGGAGGGGCAGCTGGAGCGCAGGGCTTGCCCACTCCCCCTCGGCTGTGGGGCTGGGAGCGGCTCCCCCCGCTCCAGCGAGACCCCCAGGACCCCCCAGCCCCCCGCTCCGGGCAGGGTGAGGAGCTGGTGCCGAGACTCCTGATGGACGGGGCGGCCCCTGCTCCGGTGGGGAGCGAGAGGGGCCAAACCCTCATCTGTGAGAGGGGAGGGGGAAGGAAAAAATAATTTAAAAATTTAAAAAAAAAAAAAAGAGAGATAAGAAAAAGGAAGATGGAAAGCAAACCGCCTCGGCAGCCACCGCCGAGCAGGGCGGGCACGGCGGGGGGAGCCTCGTGGGTACCTGGGCAGATATTTATGAAATAAATGGTAATTTGTGTAAATAAGCTATAAGGATCCCAGAATATGCAAATTGGTATTAATTTATTCAGAGTTGTACATTGGTGTGTACATAATATTTAGAGTTTAACTCCTCGCATTTAAGTTTTTTTCGTTTTTTTGTTTTTTTCATTTTACATGAACATATATATTGTAAATGAAAACTATTTAGCTCTTTGTGATTGAAGGAGATATCGGTTTCTCTGTGTTTTAAAATATTGTTTATCCCGCCTGTTCTCTAGGACAATCATGTGCCACTGATAAAACAATTTTTGGAGTCATTAAAACTAAGATTTCAATCCTTTAACGGACTTTTGCAAGGAAAAAAATAAACTAACGAATCCAAAACGTAACTAAAACATTGTTACAGTGCGGGGTATAGAGAATGCAGGAATAAACCTCAGGTTTTTATTTTTCACTCCAGAACAAAAAAAAAAAGTATAATAAATTTAAATATCACAGGACTGTGCTCTATATTTGTTTTAAAATAAAAAGATACATGATTTGCAACGTGCTGGTTACTCGGGTATCTGTCTGTTCAGTTTTGATGAATTCTCACATCTTTCAATAATAAAAAAAACCCTCTACTCGGAGAAGTCCTGCCGCCTCCCGCCTGTTTCATTCCCGCGGCCGCTCCGCCCCGTCGGGGCCGGGCTCCTCCGCAGGTGCGCAGCGCGGGGAGCCGCCCCTTCCGCGCTGCGCGGAGCCTCCGCGGCTGGCGGGGGAAGCCCGAAACGCCCCGGGCCTCGCAGGGCACGACCCGCCGGCTCTGCCCGTCGGGGGTCGCGGCCCCCCGGGATTCACCGCGGGGCAGGTGCGCGGGGGCGGAGGGGAAGCGGCACCGGGACCCTGCGCGGGTTCCCGGGGCAAAGCAGAGCCGGCAAAGCTCCGGGACCGGCGGGGAGCGCTGCTGGCACCGGGACCGAGCGGGGCAGAGCGGCACCGGCGGCCCGGCGGAAGGGATAACGGGGAGGGATAACGGGGAGGGATAACGGGGAGGGGGTGACGGGGAGGGGGTGACGGGGAAGGGATGGCCGGGCACGCCGGTGCCGTCCGGGATGGTGACGGAGCGACCCGGGCGTGCCGCTACCGCCGGGGATGGGGCCGCCGTGGGCTTTAAATGCCCCCGTTTGCCCCCGCGCCCGGAGCCGGGATTCCTGCTTTGCTCAGCCAGTCCCGGTCCCCGGCGGGATCGCGGTCCCGGTGGAAGGAGCAGCGATCCCTCATTTCCGGGCCATTCCCGGTGGAAGGAGCAGCGATCCCTCCTTTCCCCGGCCGGTCCCAGTGGGAGCAGCGATCCCTCCTTTCCCGGCCATTCCCGGTGGAAGGAGCAGCGATCCCTCCTTTCCCGGCCATTCCCGGGGGAAGGAGCAGCGATCCCTCCTTTCCCGGCCGGTCCCATTCCCGGGCAGCGATCCCTCCTTTCCCGGCCATTCCCGGGGGAAGGAGCAGCGATCCCTCCTTTCCCGGCCGGTCCCATTCCCGGGCGGGCGCAGGGCGCCCTCTGCTGGCGCCGCCGCGCAGCCCCGACGGGGCGGGCCCGGCTCCTCCTCGGCCTCCCCCGCGGGCACGGAAGGGGCTCTGAACCCCCCAGAGTCCGAGGAGAGGTGTGGGGTGGGTTCCTGGGCGGGGGAGAGGAGATGTTGCCTCTGTGGTTATTTCTGCTCGCAGGGGACCAACGGGGTGGGGATGCCTTCCTCAGGAAGTGTGGTGATTAAACTGAGGTTTGCAGGATTATTTCTGAATAAACAGGGCTCAGGATGAGCAGCAATTTAATGGGCTCTGTGTTCAGTGAGGGGGCACAAGCTGTGCCAGTGTAGGGGCTCCTCTGGCCATTTTCCCCCTAATCCATCCAGGCTGGATTTTGGCTCAGGTGGTTGGGAGAATCACAATGGGGAGATGGTGACAGTGCTGCAGAACATGCTGGGGCAGCCTCACGATGGGTTCCTGCCATCCTGGCAGCTCAGGACAGCCCTGTCACCCATCCTGGACTGGGGACCAAGCAGGACAATCCCAACCTGCCCACAAAGCCCCTCTTCACTGGGGAGGGGAAAAGTGTTCTGTGGGTCCATGAGTGACCCCGAGGAGCAGTGCCCAAAGGCAGGGAGCAGGGCCTGCCCCCCAGCCAGGCTGTTTCAGCAGGAGCCAAGCTGCTCCACGCCTGCCCTGGCCTTCCCCAGGCTCTGAGAAGCCCCATTCAAGCAGCTCGATGAGCAGCTACCGATTAGTCACGCACTGTGCTGGGATTGCTTTTCCTCAGCTGTGGAAAGGCGCTGGAGGCCCCGCGGGGGCACACCCGGCTCGGCCCCCCCATGGCTCTGCTGCTCTGCCCCTTGGCCGTGCCACTGCGGCCACTGCTGAGTCACAAAAATAAAGTTCTGGGTGTTCTGGTGCTGCCTGGAGCTGGTGTTTTACCACCTGAACGCTGGTGCTGTGTCACCAGAGCAGCGAGGTCCTCACCCACCAAAATCTCCACTAGGTGAGTGGTGAGTTCTGGATTTCTTCAGCCGAATGCACGAGGTGCTTGGCCAGGCACTAAAAATAGCAGAGCTGCCCTGAGGGCTTCGTGGGGCTGCTGGACAAAGCCCGGCTGCCTTGGCCGAGCTGCCGAGCGGCACAATAGCGCTGCTGGAAGGGCTCCATGGGCGGGTGTTTGTAAACAGGAACGCGAGCTCATGCCAGAGCATCCCGCAGCCCTGCAGAGGGGGACACGGATCGTGTCCCTGGGCAGCCCAGGGGGGCTCTGCAGGACCCCTCGCCCCTCAGCTGGGCCCTGTGTTCGTGTCGTACCACAGGGCCACTGTGAATTTTGGGTCATGGACGTGGGGCAGAATAGCAGAACCAAAGAATGGTTGGGAGGAATCTTAAAACCTGTCATGTTCCAAGCCCCTGCTGTGGGTAGCGACACTTTCTACCAGTCCAGGTTGTTCCAAGCCCCATCTAACCTGGCCTTGAACACTCCCGGGGATGGAACAGCCACAGCTTCTCTGGGCAAGCTGTGCCAGGGCCTCGCCACCCTCACAGGGGAGGATTTCCCACCAACATTTAATCCAAATCTCACCTCCTTTAGTTTAAAATCATCTCCCTTGCCCTGTCTGTGTAAAAAGTCGCTCTCCATTTTTTATAAGCTCCCCTGAAATACTGAAAGCTGCAGGAGGGGCGAGGGTCTGAGAACGCTGCCGTGGAGCTGGGCACGCCGCGGTGCCAGCACCCTGCCCCCCACCAGGAGCTGCTCCAGCCCAGGGCCTGCCACACACAGCATCAAATCCCTCACTGGAATTTTCAACGAGCATCTGCCGCTCCCGACCGTGCGAGCGCGGGGTGCGGCCGTCGGGGAAGGACGGACGGACAGACGGACGGAACGGGCGCGGGTGGGCGGTGGGGCGGCAGCTCCTTCTGTCGGGCTGGCGCCGCGCTGCCTCCGCACCCGGGACAAAGCGGAGCGGGCCGAGCTCCCAATTAGGGCCCCGCTCCCAATTAGGGCCCCGCTCCCCGCGGAGCGCAGGGGGCGCGGCCGCGGGCACGGCCCCGGAGCCCCAAATCAGCCGCGGGGCCGCCGCTGTGTCTGCGGCTCCCGATGGCGGATCAATGGACAGAGGGCAGCGGCGGGGCCCCGGCGGGCTCTCCACAGCCGGTTCTGCCACCGCCGGCCCCGGTCCCGGCCGGACATCCCCGCCACCTGCACGCCCGGGGCGGGATGCGCGGCCGCGGCTCCGCACCTGCGGCCGCCCGGGAGCGATGGGGCTGTGCGGGGAGCCCCGGTGTGAGCCCAGCCGGTGAGAATCCCCCTTGTCTGAGCACCCGGACCCTCTGCCTGGGTCCTTCCCGCGGGCACCCCCATCTCAAAGGTTTCTTAGCCCCATTCCTCCGGTTCTGGCCCGTTCCCCGCGCGGGGCACGGTCCTTGTCCCGGGCCGGGGCTGTGGGAAGGAGCGGCCGGCCAGGCTGTTCCCTGCTACAAGGTTCCCAGAGCCGCTTTGATCCGTGTGGGTGTCTGGGGGGCGGAGGGGAGGGGGGGCAAAGGCATTATCAGTGAAAAAGCAGCTGTTTATTTTGATACGGAGCCGGTTCTTAGCCGCAGGCACCGTTTGCTCCGTCCTTGCTCTTCGGGCAGGGTGGGAAAGGGGAAAGGGGAGGCTCTCGGTTTATTCCGGTTGTTTACAGCGGCGGGTGATGGCGAGGCACAGCCGGGTCCGTCGCCCCCCGGCGCCCGCCCGGGCCGTTCCCAAGCCTTCCTCGGAGCCGCGCCGGGAAGGGAGGAGGCTCCGCTCGGGACATCCGACGGGATGAGCGAGGCTCCCGGCGGGGGGAGCCCGGCCGCCCCCTCCGCTGCTCTGCTGCGGGGGAAACACCGCTCCCAGCCCGGGCCAGCGGCACGGGAGCGGCACCGCTTGGCTGGGAGGTGGCAGAAAACCCAAGCCCGAACCCAAGCCCGGAGCCCGGCCGCCCCCTCCGCTGCTCTGCTGGGGGGGGAACACCGCTCCCAGCCCGGGCCAGCGGCACGGGAGCGGCACCGCTTGGCTGGGAGGTGGCAGAAAACCCAAACCCAAACCTAAACCCAAGCCCAAACCTAAACCTAAATCTAAACCCAAACCCAAATCTAAGCCCAAACCCAAACCCAAACCCAAGCCCAAATCTAATCCCAATCCCAATCCCGGTTTTCCCCGGCCCCAAACCGGGAATGCCGGCGCTGTCCCGGGCTCGGCCGCCAGGTGGCGAAGCGGCTCCGCGCCGAGGGGCGGCCCCGGGAGCGCGGCCGGGCCGGGGGTCCCGGGGGGTCCTAGAGGGTCCCGGGGGTCCTAGAGGGTCCCCAGAGGGTCTCGGAGGTCCTAGAGGGTCCCCAGAGGGTCCCTGGGGTCTCAGAGGATTCCAAGGGTCCTGGGCGTCCCAGAGGTTTCCAAGGGTCCCACAGGGTCCCAGGTGCCCCCAGAGGGTTCCGGGGGTCCTAGAGGGCTCCCTGGGGTCTCAGAGGATTCCAAGGGTCCCACAGGGTCCCGGGTGCCCCCAGAGGGTTCTGGGGGTCCTAGAGGGTCCCCAGAGGGTTCTCCGGTGGTGCAGCCCCTGCCGGGGGTCCCCAGAGGGTTCCCCGGAGGCAGCAGAGCATATGAGCAGCACTGTCAGTGATGCCCAGGGTTTGGGTTCCTGAAGCCCCCAGGAGTGGGGGATCTGTGGCAGGAACCCCGCGTTGTGCCCGCCCTCCCGTCCATCTGTCCATCTGTCCTGCCGCCTGCACGGCCATGTTGCACCTTTCTGGGGCGTTTGTGTGGGTGCTGTTCCCTTTTTCTGTTCATGTGTCCATTGAGCAGCTGTCAGGTGGATTGTCGAGGACCTGGCTGGATCATTCTCCACCTTCGTGGGTTCTGCTAAAAACTCACCCACTGCACCTCCAGAGCCCCTTGGAATGCAGGGAATACTCGCTCCGAGCCCCTCCAAGCAGCTGGAAGCAGAGATGCTGTGTGTTCTGCACGGAACGTCTTCCATTGCCTGGGGAATTAATGGATGAAATCATGCAGGAAAGGCTGCTCCTCTCCCCTTGGCATTGCTGGGAGCACAGGTACATCTGTCCTTTGCTTCCCATTGATTCCTGTAAATGGCCCTTGCCTCCAGCCCTGGGCCTGGCGCGCTCAGTAATTCTTTGGAAATAAGATCTAATTAAAATGAGACAGCGCTGTCGAGGGACTACCTAATTGTCTTTGCAAAATGACCTTGTGGAGATCCTGGCTGGGTTCCCAGCAGAAAGGTGTTGTCAGTGCAAAAATCCTGTGTGGCTGGAGGGAATCAGTTAAAGACTTTTGGGAAATAATTCCCCAGGCTGGGAAATAATGAGCTGCTGGAGACACTGCAGTGCTGCTGTCCCTGGGCCAGCTCGAGCTGTCCTCCCCTTCCAGGCCTTGGGGACACCCTCAAAATGGCTTTAAAAGAGGCCAACTCCTTGTGGGGCTCAGCCAAGGCCAATGCCAACAGGAATTCCTGGGGTTTCCCTCTGCCCCCAGCAGGGAGAAGGGACAGAAATTTGGCTGATAAAGCCCCAAAGGCACCCAGGATCCTCAGTGATGGACTCAGACGTGCCCCCAGCTCCGAGCTCACCCCATCCCATGCCTGCTGTGTCCTGCTCACTCCTGAGATCCCACTGGGCACCCTGAGGATGCTGCGAGGGGAGGGTGTCCCCAGCCCCCTTTGTTCCCACATGGAACATCCTGGGGACAGTTTTGGGACCTTTCCTGGTCTGGCAGCCAGCAGGAGAGCAGCCAGCCTCCACGAGAGGGAGCGTTTGCAGGGATTTTGTTCCAGCTGGCTTGTTTTGGCTTTCCCCTGTTGTTTTAAAGCACAGAGCATCCCTCCGGCTGTCTGAGCCCTTTGCCTGCATGAAATGCTGGGAGAGCTGGGCAGAGGGGATGCTCTGCTCCCTCCCTGGCTGGGGGGAGGCTCCTGTCCCACGTGGACAGGGGGATGCTTTCCTGCTTTTGGGATTATCAAAAAGGAGGAGTCCCTCTCACTGGGGTGGCTGGGGGGTGTTGTGCGTGGTCTTGGTCAAGCGTGGGGCAGGGCATGAGCAGCCAAGCCAGCCCCCCACCACGGGGAGCCCTGGATTGGGCTTCACCAGGACCCCAGGCAGGGATGGCTGGAGGGACCCTGACCCTGGGATAGCCCAGTGGGGCTCCTTGTGGCACAAAATAGCTTTGGCAGCTCACACACTCAGCCTGTGGCCTGGGGTGCTCTGCTGGGACCCCATTTCAGGACTGGGAGGGGGATCCCACATCCCCATCTCACTGCTCCCCTCTGCAAGTCACTCTGAGACTCCCCCCAATGCTTGTGATCCTTCTGGAATGGGAAAGGGCTGTTTATAATTTCCCAAGTGACTGCTACACAAATCCAAGGCCAAAACTCCCACTTCTGGGGGCACAGGATCACGTCCGGGTGCCTTGGTGGCCACACGAGCTGTGGGTGGCTTGGAAGCACGAAGCAGCTCAAGGCCTGGACGTGGTCCTGCCTCCCCCTGCCCTCCCTGGTGTCCCTGGAGCCTGGGAGGGCCCAGACTGCCCTATCTGCAAACTGCAGAGCAGATTATCAGCCAGCACATCTGAGATTAAAGACCCCTCTTTGTGTCTGGCTCCCCCAGGGCCGGGGCTGAGGTCGGTGCAGACTCTTTGGCACCACGGGGCTGATTGCTGGGGTAACCTCGTGCTTGGCTGGGGTGAAGAGAGGATGGCTCAGAAAATCTTCAGCCGAGGAAAGGAACGAAGAAAATGAGAAGGGAACACACAACAACAGTTTGTTCCAGCAGGGTGGTGGGAGGAAATTCTGAGCAGCTCCCAGTTTGTGGGATCTGGGGCAGGGAGCGAGTTACTGGGAGGGTTTGTCCCTGCAACACCCACTTGGTACTGGGAATTGTTGATGGGGAACCCAGTGAGGAGCCCAGAGGTGGTGGATTGGCAGCTGCAGGATGCAGGGAAGGCCTGGGGCTGCTCCTGCTTTGCTGTCCCTGCTGCACTGCAGAGCTCACAGGGGTGCAGCTCGTGAATCAGAGCCTGGCGCTGGGCAGGGAGGGCATCCTCAGCAACACACAGGGAGATTTGTTTTCCTGAGAGTGCACTGAGGGCTCTGCTTAGGAGAAATGGCAAAGATTTCTCTGTGTTCTCCCAGGAAAAATGTGTGCCCAGCTGCTCTGAGCAAACCTCAGGCTCTGGAAGGTGCACGGCCAGGAGCAGCCCGGGGCTGGGATAGTCCTGGCCAGCCAGAGTGGCTTAAAGGGCTTAGAGCAGCGTGGTTCTTATAAACAATCACATGAATTAGCACAAATCTCATTAGATCCGTGCTTCTCCTGGCCTCCTGTGCTCCTAATGCCCCTCACAGGGGTTCTGTGCAGGCGAGGAGCAATGAAATTCTTTCCAAGAAGAAGGAGCCGTGGCGTTCTGGGTTTGCTTTTCTCAGAACCATTTCCATTACACCTAATGCACAGGAGAGCAGGAATCTAATAGGTAAAAAGCCATTCAAGGTCCTTGGGTATTTTAAACCTGATTTAAAGTTTTGGCTGCTCTGTTGGAGCAATGATGCAGCTGATGATGCCCAGGGGTGTCTCCCCTGTTGAGCAACAGGCACGGGGTGATTTCTGTGCTCTGCTGTGCCCCAGACAGCTCTGCTTTCCCTTGGCTCTTGCTCTGGGCTGCCTGGTGCCCTGGCAGCGTGGGGAATGGGGCTGTCTGGGCACGATTTTATAGCATGTTCCATTAGGGGTGTAGTGGAAGAGGTGATCAGTGCTCAGAAAACATGGGAATAGTAGATTTAGCCTGGAATGCTTTGGGAAAAGGAATTCATTTTCTCCTGTGCATGCCTGCTGAATGCGGCCCACTCCTGGGCAGTGCCACCCTCCTGTCTCCCATTTCTCCTCCCAAAT
Organism: Passer montanus; assembly: GCF_014805655.1. Taxonomy (NCBI): domain Eukaryota; kingdom Metazoa; phylum Chordata; class Aves; order Passeriformes; family Passeridae; genus Passer; species Passer montanus. The sequence goes on along the minus strand of NW_024369262.1, from coordinate 4,999,037 downwards.
CTCTCCAGGAAGCAGCACAGGAGTTTCCCTTGCTCCAGAACCACGGCAGCACCTCGGCTGCTGCTGCACGACCAGGCTTGGGCTCCTGGCAGGAAACAACACAGCACTTTTAATGATAAAAAAATTGCTTTTTACATCTCTGCTGCTGCTTCACCTCCTGGCAGAGGAGAGATGTGAGCAGAAAGGAGCGGGGCAGGCAGCAGGGCTTGAGAAAGCAGGGGGCTCGGGTCCCCAGGGACTCGCTCTGTGGCGGAGCAGCCCGGGGGAAGCGAGCATGAGAAAGCAGCTCAGCCCCGCAGCCGCCCTTCCCATCGCTGCCGGCTCTTTTCATCTCGCTCCCAGTTTAAAAACCATCTTCTTCCAGCCCCGCGCTGCCGCCAGCCTCGGCACGGCTTCAAAGCGGGGCTGGCTGTGCGGCCGGGGCCGTGTCCCCGGGGCACCGGCCGGCCCCGGGCTGCGACAGGAGCACGGCAGGGGCTGCGACATGGCAGGGACTGTGACACGGGCACGGCAGGGGCTGTGACATGGGCAGGGGCTGTGACAGGGGCAGGGGCTGCGACACGGGCACGGCAGGGGCTGCGACAGGGGCAGGGACTGTGACATGGGCAGGGGCTGTGACAGGGGCACGGCAGGGGCTGTGACATGGGCAGGGACTGTGACAGGGGCAGGGGCTGCGACAGGGGCAGGGGCTGTGACATGGGCAGGGGCTGTGACAGGGGCAGGGGCTGCGACACGGGCACGGCAGGGGCTGTGACACGGGCAGGGGCTGTGACACGGGCAGGGGCTGTGACACGGGCAGGGGCTGTGACATGGGCAGGGGCTGTGACACGGGCAGGGGCTGTGACACGGGCAGGGGCTGTGACAGGGGCACGGCAGGGGCTGTGACACAGCCAAAGGCTGCGACATGGGTACGGCAGGGGCTGCGACATGGGCACGGGCTGCGACACAGCCAGGGGCTGCGACAGGGGCAGGGACACGGGCAGGAGCTGTGACACGGACAGGGGCTGTGACACAGCCACGACAGGAGCTGTGACATGTGCAGGGGCTGCCTCCATCACCCCCCTGCTCTGGCAGCCTGCTCCCTCCGTGTGCTCGTGGCTGCTCTGGACCAGGCTCTTTGTGGGGCTCACGGTTCAGGGGATCCTCCTCCAGACCCTTCCTGTCCCGCTGCTGAGCTCAGCCTTGCAGTGGGTCTCTGCTAAGCCAGGCACCACTTGGGGTTTTGCATCTCCTTTTTACATTCCCACTTTGCTGAATTTCGGGGTTTTGCATCTCCTTTTTACATTCCCACTTTGCTGGATTTCGGGGTTTTGCATCTCCTTTTTACATTCCCACTTTGCTGGATTTCCTCCTCTCCCCCGCGGCTCTCTGTGGTGTGGCTGGGGATGAGCACGAGTGGGGTGGTTGGTGGCACCACTGTCACTTACCCAGTGATGGAGGGACACAAGGGGCTCCCACAGAGCGTGTTTGTGGGGTTTGGCACTTGGGCCACCTGGAAACAGCAATGTCCAGCAGAGCTGTCACTGAGCTGGCCATCAGGGTGGTGGCTGTGGCTGTCACAGCTCGGAGGGTGCTGGTGGATCACCCCCACCACAGAGGGACCATTGTCCTGAGTTGTCCTGCACCCAAATGACAGCTGGGAATGGGATCTGCTCCCTCCTGGACCACGCACAAGTGACTTCACCCCGCCTGGTGCTCTGGGCAGAAGCTGGAGGCAGCATCTGAATTTGGCTCCAGGCAGAAAACAAACAGAGAGCAGAGGGGCCAAGAGGCGCCAGGAGCCCAGGAGGAGCTGCAGAGCTCCCTGATGGAAATGTCCTGCCCAGCCTCTTCTCTCCTTGGCCTTCATTTGTTTGCCAGCCCCCGGATGTGATTCTCTATTTTCTCCCAGAGTTTTTGCCTCAGCAGGTCTGGTGGGAGAAGTGCACTTTGCTCGGTGACAAAACGCGTTCCCGAGATGGAAAAAGCCCTTTTCAAGGAAAACATGACATTTCAATGGAAAAGTACCTTTGCATGCTGTTTCTAATTTTAAAGCTCTGCCTTGGAATGCTCCCACGGACTTTGAAATCAGAGCTGGCTCTTATGCTTTCCAGGTTTTATCCACCTTTCCTATATAATTTCAAATTGCTCCCTCTGTTAACGAGACAATTCTGCCTTGGTGGATTTTGCATAGACTGCTTCCAAAGCACAGTTTCCTTTATCCCTCCCTTTTTTTCTCTGTTTTCTTTCCCCCAGCTCCAGACTATAAATACCTTTAGGCCAGACTGTGGGAAGTGCACAAAGCCCTGTACCTGGCCGTGCTCTCAATGGATGAATGAACGAATGTTCTTCCCGGACTGAGATTAACTCTTAAAGCCACACGCTGCAAATTAATGCATCTGCTCATTCCCAAAGCATTTCATCTCCCTTAAACCCCTGTTTAGCATTAATTTCCCCCTGTTAATCTGACCTGTGCCACGAGGGAGGGATGCTGGTGGGCTTTTCCCCCTCTGCTCTGCAGCCCTGGTTTGTCCTCCCCGAGTTGAAGTTTTAAAAAAGAGAGGAGCAGAGGCAGCCGTGAGCCGAGTGCTGCTGGAGCCAGCAGAGGGGAGGCGAGAGCAGAGATTCTGCCTCTGCCCGCTCCGCAGGACGTTTCGGGGGAAGGGAAGAACGGCTACTGGGTTGTTTCTGTTAATTTCCCAAAAAAGAGCCTGATAAGGGCAGTGATCAACAGCAACAGCAATCGATCCATGGCACAGCAGCAGTGGCCGGTGAAGCTGAGGGGCAGGCACAGCTGGAGGGTTTTCCCCATCCCTCATCCCTGCTAGAGCTGCATTTTCCCTGCATTTCCCCCTCATTTCCCCTGCATTTCCCTCGCATTTCTCCTGCATTTCCCCCGCATCTCCTCTGAATTTCTCTTGCATTTCCCCTGCATTTCTCTGTCCTGCACTTCCCCTGCACTCCCACTGCATTTCCCCTGCATTTCCCCCGCATTTCCCCTGCATTTCTCCTGCATCTCCTCTGAATGTCTCTTGCATTTCCCCTGCACTTCCCCTGGTTTCCTCTGTGTTTCCCCTGCATTTCTCCTGCATTTCCCCTGCACTTCTTCTGAATCTCTCCTGTGTTTTCCCGGTGTTTCCCCTGCATTTCTCCATCCTGCATTTCCCTGTCCTGCATTTCCCCTGCACTTCCCCAGAATTTCTCCTGTATTCCCCCTGCATTTCCCCAGTATTTATCCTGCATTTTCCCTGTATTTTTCCTGCATTTCCCCTGCATTTCCCCCGCATTTCTCCTGCATCTCCTCTGAGTTTCTCTTGCCTTTCGCCTGGGTTTCTCCAGCCGGCATTTCTCCATCCTGCATTTCCCTGTCCTGCATTTCCTCTGCATTTCCCCGGCATTTCCTCTGCATTTCCCCAGAATTTCTCCTGCATTCCCCCTACATTTCCCCGGAATTTATCCTGCATTTCCCCTGCATTTCCCTGCGTTTCCCCTGAATTTCCCCAGTGTTTCCCCTGCATTTCCCCACAGCACTGCAATGCATCCCTACGAGAGGGGTGCATGCAGCATTAAACCACTGCAGGGGTGGCCAGATTCCCCTGTGGGGTCCAAGGGCACATCCCCCATGCCCTGTGGGGCCTGGCATCCCTGTCCTTGGCACAGTTTGTGTCAGCCCTGTCCCACGCTCTGGGGGAGCAGGGGATATTTATTCTGGAAGATTCTATGGTGTGCCTCACCCTGGGGTGAGGCACAAACAGGTTCACTGCCACAGGGTCACTCCTTCAACAGGTTTAAGTGGGTTTCACTGTAAAATGAATTCATTTCAACAAAACCTTTTTTGATAAATTAAACCAGCACCGCTCTGTATATAATTTCTATAAACAATCTTCTCTAATGTTTACCTAACCTGGGCATGCAGAAACTCTTGCACGTTAAATATTAGATGAAAAGAGGCTATGAAACCTTTAAATAATTCTTTTTTTTTTTTTTTTAAGCAAGAAAGGCAGAATACCATGGGAAAATGCTCTGCTGCTGTTGAGCTGAGGCTTTTCTGCCTTCTGCTGAGGGTGAAGGGAGACAAACCCCTCATGCTGCCACGGCTTTGTGTTGATTTTTGTGTTTCCAGGGCTGTAGCATGAGGTTCACTGGACTCCCAGGGTGCCAGCACCCATCCCCACTCCCCCTGTGCAGCTGGTGATGTGATGATTTATCTCCTGTGTGATATTTGCAGGGTCCTGGGAAGTTTGTCATTCATAATTTGTGAATTTACCACAGAGCATTCATTAATTCATTAATTAAATTCATTAATTCATTAATTCACTAATTAAATACAACCCCTCAGCAGGTGTTGGCTGGGGAGAGCTGGGCACTGTTGGCATTTGAAGTGCCATGGAGCTGTGGTGGTTCAGGCTGTGCTGGGTCATTTGCTGAGAGATTTGGAAGTTTTCCCTTGACCTCCCAGACTCCAGAGCACCCTGGAAAGATGGACTTGACTTCAGTGAGAACAAACTGTCCAGCTCATAAAACAGAGCTGAGCTGAGTGAGAAATCTGTCTGCAACGAGGCTAAAATTGGCCTGAAGGGGATGGGTGGGTTTGGGTGAGTTTGGGTGAATTTGGGTGAATTTGGGTGAATTTGGGTGAATTTGTGCTGCTCTCCTCCAGCAGAAGGAAGGTGGCAGTGCATTGCTCCTGCTCCTGCACAAAGCCCAGCCTGGACACAGCAACGCTTTTCCAGCTTGGCTCCTTGAGGTCAGGTCCCTCCATTGGCTCAGCTCCTTCTTGGGCTGGGCTCTTGCAGGTAAAAGTTTTAATCTTAAATGAATTTTAATCCTAAGTGAAGTCCTTGCTGCACCTGACTCCTCACTGTGAGCCACCAGCCCAGATATGAAAATAGGGGGGATGTGCTTTGCAATTAAATACAGCTTAATTGGGTTGGAGGGAGGACAGCAGAATGTTTCTGCTGAAGAATTCAGCATTCAGAGATACCCCCACGTGCTTGTCCTGCTCAGCTCTTCAGAGCCTTGGAGCAGCCTGGGATAGTGGGAGGTGCAGTGAGATGATCTTGGAGGTCCTTTCCAAGCCAAACCCTCCTGGGATTTTGTGAAAGGAACGATACAGAACCACAAAAGAGACAGGAATGATATTGAGGACTCCGTGCTGTGAGAGTCCCACCTGCCAGGGGTGAGAGCTGGGCAGGCTCCAAGTGTCTTTTGTCACCGTCTTGAGTGTAAGAAACCCTTTCTGCTTCGGGCAGGGAGAGCCTGCAGTGAGCTCATGTGTTACTTGAGGGTTTTGTGGACACTGGGATTGCAGGATCTGTCCAAAATATGTGTTAAAAATCAGCTTATCTTCCAAATAAACCCTCAGAAATTCCAGTATCTCCAAGATGTGCTTGGAAGTGATTTATTCTTTTTTTGCTTTTGGTGTTTCCCTGATGATTTTCAGCATTATTTTTAATGACACTGTGTTCCCAGAGATAACTTTTGGTGGATAACACAGTATTTATGGAGAAACCAACAGCTAAATCTGGTTATCATTGATGTTGCTTATAAAATACACATAGCAACCAAGATACTGACCATGGCAGTAAATTGAAAATATATTGAAAACATAAAGCATTCTTCCAATTTATTAGTAATATAAAAAAAAAAGATATTTGGGCAGGTTTGGGGGGGTTGGTTTTTTTTGGGGTTTTTTTTGTTGTTTTTTTTTTTTTTTTCCCACCCTTGATAAAAGAAAGATATAGAAGCTGCTGTGAGGAAATGTGTGGAAGTGTTGGTCCAGAGGCTGGCAGGGTGAGAGGTGTGCTGGGTTTTGTGGGATCTCAGAGAGCAAACAGCCCACTCTGGACACGCCATGGGCACAGTTTCATTGCCAAATGCCTTGTGGAGGTGCTGCCTCAGGGTTTGTGCTGATCCCCCTGGTCCTGAGGGGTCCAAGGAGCAGGTTCAGGAGGGTTTGGAGTGGTGGCATTAAGGCAGGTGACTTTCCCCTGCTCCTGCAGCCCCTGGTTCTCATTGAGGTCACCCTTCTGCCCCCAGAGCACTGCACAATTTGGGCACGTTGTGGAAGGGTTAACCCTGGCAACTGCTGGGTAAGTGTAAAAATATTAATAAGGCTGCTGCAGGTCGCCCTAAAATGGGAATTTATGGTGGCAGTCAAAGCTAATGTTTGGGATCAATGCAACATCCCTTCTCAGAATGAAAAAATAAATTAAACAGACCGTCATGGAGAGGGTATGTAACCAAATCAATCACGTTTATGGCATTTAATCAAAACTTGATTCACTTAAATTTATTCCATATGATAGCCCTGTGCTCCCCGGGATGCACACCTTGCTGGTGAGGCTCAGCCAGGCCTGGGCTGCTCACAGAGCCGGGGCTCAGCCTGGCTGCACGTTCATGGGATGGGGACATTCCTCTGCAGGGTGCTCTGAGCAGTGCCTGGGGGGTGTCTGTGCGCCCAGAAATGATCACAGGGCTTTGCTGTGGAAAAATAATGGCTGTTTAGTGGCAAATACCCCAGTGGCAAATATGCCAGTGGCAAATATGCCAGTGGCAAATATCCCTGTGACAAATACCCCAGTGGCAAATATGCCAGTGGCAAATATCCCTGTGGCAAATATCCCAGTGACAACTATCCCAGTGACAAATACCCCAGTGACAAATATGCCAGTGGCAAATATCCCTGTGACAAATACCCCAGTGGCAAATATGCCAGTGGCAAATATCCCAGTGGCAAATATCCCAGTGACAAATATCCCAGTGACAAATACCCCAGTGACAACTATCCCAGTGGCAAATATCCCAGTGACAAATATCCCAGTGACAAATATCCCAGTGACAAATATCCCAGTGACAAATACCCCAGTGACAAATATCCCAGTGGCAAATATCCCAGTGGCAAATATCCCAGTGACAACTATCCCAGTGACAAATATCCCAGTGGCAAATATCCCTGTGACAAATACCCCAGTGGCAAATATCCCTGTGACAAATATCCCTGTGACAAATATCCCAGTGACAACTATCCCAGTGACAAATATCCCAGTGACAACTATCCCAGTGACAAATATCCCAGTAACAAATATCCCAGTGGCAAATATCCCAGTGGCAAGCATCCCTGCTGCCTGTTGGCTGTGTCTGGAGGGTGAGGTGGTGCACAGCCCCGTGGGCAGCTGTGGTGGGACAGAACCTGCCCCAAAGCCCAGTGGGGCTGAGGGATGCAGCCCAGGCACTCTGGTTTATCCTCATCCATCCATCCATCCATCCATCCATCCATCCATCCATCCATCCATCCATCCATCCATCCATCCATCCATCCCCTTCAGGAAGGCTCCTGCCACCATCCCACAGGCTGCCTGCACCACCAGGCACTGTGTCCCCACCCTGCAAGGAGGATTTGATCCCCCAGACCTTCCTTCTCCTCCTGGAAGTTGGATATTAGAATTCTTCCTAGCTGCATACATAATTCACTACATTAATCTTCCCTTAAAACCTGCTCCTTCCACAAAGCCCCTCTGTATTGATCCAGCAAAGACAATTATATATTATGGACGGAGAGGGAGAAAGAGCTGGAATATTTGAGATTGGCCCTTCTGGGGGATTTATTACGTGTCTGAACTACAGTGTCTGCCCATTTTTTATTCTAAGCCTCCATGACAGGGGTCATGTCTTCCTCCACACACTGTACAGTGCTGTGCTCAGGGATGGGGCTCTATGAAATGCTCAGGATGATTGATCACACCCCACAAACACACCTCTGGTGTGTCTGGAGGCGTGCACACGTGTGTGCACCACAAAGCCCAGCAGCAGGCACTGCTGGCACCTGTGCAGTGCCCCTGCAGGGTCCTGGGCAGCGTGGCCTGGCTGTGGGTGCTGCTGGGTGAGGGCAGGGTGTTCATCTGGAGACCTTCCTGAGCTGGATTTGTTCTGGTTCCCTTTTTCAGCGGTTTCAGTGGTTTCATGCAGACCTGGGACACGTCCCAGAGGTGATGCAGAGCAGGGATCTGGGGGATTTTCTGGAGATTCCCTGCACGGGAGCCCATCACCCTCTGGCCATGGAGATCCAGGCTGTGAGGATGCAGGGGGATGCCCTTTAGGACAAGCATTATATTCCCTCTCCATCCACACCCCAAAATCAGGAGGCAAAGCAGACAAGCTGAGAACCTCGTGAGTCAGGGAAGGAGAAAATAATGAATGAGCAGGATGGACTGTTTGTAAATGTGTGTGAGATTAATGAGCAAAGGCTTCTCCATAGCACAGAAGGCATGAAATCAATCCCCACTCTGAGAATAATGAGGGAATCAATAGGATTACGAGGTTAAGGCCGGAGTAAACCTGAATGACAGCTGCAAAATAAATTTTATTTGGAGGACGTGGCTGGGGTTAAATGAAATGTAATAAATAATGTAAAGCATTTAAGGGGTGGGGAAATGGTCCAGAGATGTATGGAAGAACAGAAGGCCCTACAGTCGCTAAATCTGCCCAGTTTATACCCACAGCAGGTTTTTACAGCCAGTGCTGAGTGTGGCCCACACCCTGCAAGGTCGTGCCCTCTCCCCTTATTGTCCAGGACAGAGAGGGTGGCAGAGGGGTGGCAGTGGTGCCACCAGGAGCCAGGGCAGGGGCACCCAAGCAGGACAGGGATGTGAGTGTGTGAGCTGCAGCCTGGGATGCATTTAGTGTTTACTTGTATGAGCTGCAGCTTTGTGCATCCTTTTCCCCCTGCATTTCCCTCCTGGTGTCCAGCTATAAAGAGCCAACACTGCCTCCATCCCATCTCCCACAGGACTCCTGGAGCTGCTGCATGGCACAGAGACTGCCCAAAGCAAGGCTCACACCCACCCCACACGGATCCTCTGCTGTGGTCGCTGCAGGATGCAAGAACCTGAAGTTTTCCCACTTTTGCCCTCGTGGTGGGAATGTCTCCTCCTGCTCTGTGCTCCAGCAGGTGCCTGATGCCCTGCTGGCCTTGGCTTTGGGGATAAATCTGTGCAGTGCTGGGATTTCAGGTGCTCACCACCTTCTCCTGGTGGATGCTTTGGAGCCTGAAGCTTTTTGGAGATTGATACCAAGCCTGCTGCTCCCTGAGAGCTCAGACACTTCCAGTGCCTCGGTGACAAGGGAGCTGCTCTCAAAACCGGCCAGGCCAGTGAGAAGCTGTAAAAGGCTGCCTGATTTTCCCAAAATTATGAACTCCTGCTCCTGCTCCTCCCTGCTAGCTCTCAGGGAAGGAGATTTGCAGTTCCTGGGGTGTGGTCAGTGCTTTAAGGGCAGAGCCCAGCCCAGAGGGAGCACATCCCACTGCAGCAGGAGCAGCTCCGAGCAGGGATGGACAGCAGGGATTTAACTCTTGAACCACCACGTAAAACCCATCCTGGGGTTGGTTCACCTGGATGCTTCTCCAGCAGATCCCCCCAGCCCCAGGCTGTCCTGGCAGGGCGTGTGTGAGGCTCAGCCCTGCTGATTGTTGCTCTCCGGGTGTTTTTCCAGCCGCCAAGGGTGTGACTGGCAGAGCTGTCCTGCGTAATTCATGCTGACAACAGCGGGGAGGCGAGCACAAAGGGAGGGATGGGAGAGGAATCGCTTGGATTCGTCCCTGTGGAACATCCCTGCTGAGCTTGGTGGGGCCTGAGGAGCTGGACCTGCCTCCTGCCACCCTCCCTGGAGCTCTGAGTGTCCGTCTGTCCATCCCAGGGCAGCATGGGGTCGCTGTGCCCTGTGCAGGGGGTGTCCCTGTGTGTCCTGACCCCGCTGTGTGTCCGTGTCACTGCTGGTGCCATTGGGGGTCCCCAGCTGCCCTGTGTGTCCCTGCACTGTCCTGCAGCCCCACCTGCCTCCCACATGAGGCCTTTCCTTAGCAGGATGCAGGAAAATGCCTTTTAATAGCTCCTGTAAATCTTATTTCATGCTAAAGACGTTTATTATTGTCAGAAAGAAGGAAGAGCTGGTGAATCCCTGACTGGCCCCAAACCTGGGGATCTGGAAGGGCAGAGGGAGAAGGTTGAGGTTATCCCTCAGCATCTGGGGACACAGCAATGACAGCAGGTAAAAACCACGGGGTGCAGGTCCCCGTGGTGGGATGGGCTCAAGGAATCCTGGCTGCAGCAGCTGGAGCTGGGATCAGGCTCAGGAACCAGGCTGGGATATCCTACCCAAGAACCCAGCTGCTTGTTTCCTCCAGCACCTTCCATGCCATAAGAAACCATACAAGGTGTATATATATTCTTTTTTCTCCCATGTTTTTTATTTAATATTTTTAAACCATTGCACAGGCAACCTCAATCCCAAATCCCAGCCCAGAGGTCAGTGGAGAATTGGCCCTGCACCTGCAATCTGAAACCAGCTCTGCCTGGCTGGAGAGCCTCACGCTGCGCCACTAATGAAGGGTTCAGGGGGTTGTTTTTCTTTCCTATTTTATTTTGAGACGCTGTTTTGAAGCACACGGCCAAGAGTGGGAATTTCACAGGGTAAACAGAAAAGCTGCTCTGAAGTTATTTATTGGTTCTGTTTTCCAGCACGTGGACTAGTATTGATTTATTTTGCAGTGTCTCCAGAGGCTTCTTCAAGGTTAAAATGTAGACATTGCATGTTAGGCTGGACTAAATACTGGCAGGAAAACACATTTGGCTCTTTTAATTGGAAAAACATATTCCTTTTGTCACCCTGAGGCCAAGGCTCTGCCACAGCAGCACGGGGAGGGCAGGGAATGCACACAAGTGCAGGATGCTCTGCTCCACACTTGCTTGGGGAATTTGGAGGGGGCACAAAGGTCCCCACAACCAGCTCTGGTCCCACCAGGCCCAGAAAGCAATTCCTGAAGGGGAGGTGGGGGCCAGCAGCCATTCCAGGTGGGGAAGCTGGGTCTGAGCCTCCTGCTGACTGAATTTATGCTGTTTATAGGAGCCACCATGGCCAAGCTCCATCCCAGCTTCAGTTTTGCCTCTCTGAGCTGCTCCCAGACAGCACCAGGGGCTGACCAGGCGGGGACAATGCTGCTCCCCGGCAGCTGATGGCAGGAACTCATCCCGAGTGGAGATGCTCCACACCAAAAGCAGGAGAGACTCCCACCTGCCCACCTCAGCCCCACTTCCCTGTTTTCCATACATTTACAACCATCATTCAGCTGGGGAAAGGGATGGAAAAAGAATTCTCCATCCTTAAGAAATGCTTACATTTTCAAAGTAATTTCCAGCCTCTGTGCTGCTGGTTCCCCTTCCTTTGGCAGGTTTAGGGCCACTGAAGGGGCAGTGTCAGGGTGGCTGCTGCTGCCTCAGCATCCCCTTCCCCGTCATTCCCGGGCCGGGAGCGACTCCGTGCAGCCAGGATGGAGGTGGGGAGCTCTGCTGGGAAGGTACAAGCTGAGGTTTAGAAATCATGATGTGTGAATTGAAATGGGAAGCAACGGATCTCGGGAATCACCGCAACTGCTACAAGGTGTTCCTGAAGCTGTCAGCAAGCCATCTGCCCGCTCGCCCTGGGTAAACAGCGGCTCCAGCCAGCCCTCCTGGGGAAAACGGGAAGCACGGGGGTGCCAGGGGGTGAAGGCTGCCCGGGCAGCAGCGTGGGCAGCGGGGAAAGGGGAAGGGGATGCGAGGAGGGAGCGGCGCTGCCTCGCGGGGCTCTGGAGCGGAGCCCTGGCCGCGCCGCTCGCTCCTCGTAACTCATCGGGGACAGCCCCGGGAGAGCCCGGCCAGCGATTTATGGCTCCGGGGAAACACGGCAGCGCTCCGGGAGCGGAGCAGCGGGAGGAGAGCGCCGGGGGACAGGCGCTGCCCGGCTTCTTTCGCTGCCGCTGCGCGCCGCGCTGCCCCGGAGGAGGAGGAAGAGGAGGAGGAGGAGGAGGAGGAGAGCACGGGGACAGACTGCCGTGATCCTGGCACCCAGCTGGCACAGCTCCTGGAACCCAGCCTGGCACAGCTCCTGGCATCCAGCATGGCACAGCTCCTGCTCCCCAGCATGGCACAGGTCCTGGTACAACTCCTGGCACAGCTCCTGGCATAGTTCGTGGCACAGCTCCTGGCACAGCTCCTGGTACAACTCCTGGCACAGCTCCTGGCATAGTTCCTGGCACAGATCCTGCTCCTGGTACAGCTCCTGGCGTAACTCACCCAGCATGGCACAGCTCCTGGCATCCAGCATGGCACAGCTCCTGGCACCCAGCCTGGCACAGCTCCTGGCATCCAGCATGGCACAGCTCCTGCTCCCCAGCATGGCACAGGTCCTGGTACAACTCCTGGCACAGCTCCTGCCCCCCAGCATGGCACAGCTCCTGGCACAGCTCCTGGCATAGTTCCTGGCACAGATCCTGCTCCTGGTACAGCTCCTGGCGTAACTCCTGGCACAGCTCCTGGCACCCAGCACGGCACAGCTCCTGGCACAGAATCTGGCATAGCTCCTGGTACAGCTGCTGGCATAGTTCCTGGCACAGCTCGGGCAGCGGGGATGTCACCCCCTTGCCATGGGGACATGGTGCCACCCACACACACCCTGTGAGCTGGCACAGGGGACACGTGGAGGTGGCCACGGGCTGTGCCAGCTCCCAGCCCCGGCACGGTGCAGGGGACAGTGGTGCCCTTGTCCCCAGCTGCCCAGAGAAATGCACTGAACTTTGGTCAATTCTGGGGCTGAGTGAGCTGAGAAAAGCAAAATTGGGAAATTATTTTTGCAAAACTGGTGCCATCAGTGCCACGCAGGGAGGAGTGTGGAGGGTCCCAATTTTGGGGCTGAGCCCCCCTGTCAAGGATGCTTGGTCCGTGCTAGCCTGAGTCTTCCTGCAGTGCCAGCCAGCACTGTCAGCCTTCCCCCTCACTCACAATTCAAAATAAATACAGAGAGTGAACATGACCTTGAGTGTATAGTCTAAAGCTTTTAAAACTCTCCTCTAATTCTTTTAACTTCCCGCACATCTATCCTCTGCACCAGCCTCCTCATTTCTCTTTCTCTACAGTAAACTTATACCCTTTCTAAAGTGCCCAGAGAAGACGCTGCAGATGAAATGTTGCTTTAGCTTAATTTCCTATTCCTAACATCTGCTTTAATTAATGTCATTTGCTTTGATTTGCTGCCAGCCTGCCAGTGCGGCACTTCCTTCGTTTCGCAACCTTAACCATAACCTTGTGGGAATGAGGATCAGGTGTTCCTGGCTGATTTCATCTGCTTCAGGGCACTTATCTCCAGCTCTGGGGCTTTTCTGCACTTTGTCGGTGGCACCAGCACAGAGGCAAAGCCACAGGGCTCTCCTTGGCTGGAGAATGTGCTGTGGCTGAAGGATGCTGCTGTGGAAGGCACTGACCAGCATTCCTTACCCAGATTTTTTACACTTCTGAGGTTCAACCCCAGAGCAGGAACATGGCAAAGCAGGAGAGAGGGGATGGACCCCTCCCAGCTCCTGATTTCTGTGTCAGGATCAGAGACATCAGGACAGAGCCATGCTGGCTCTGTGTCTGCTGTCCCCAATCTCCCTGAGGATCCATGGCCAGTGCTGGACCTCACAGACCAAGGTTTCCTCAGGTTGATGTTCCCAACCCAGGCAAGCATTCTCCAGCCATTCACCAGCACAGAAATGGATGAACATCACGTGGAAGAGGTGGGGAATGATCTTGAGGATGTCCCAAAGCAGCCAGACCTGCAGCAGCCCCATCACCTGGGGCAAGGTGAGAAATCCCAGTGTGGATCCTTCTCTGGTGGTGGAGCAGTGCTGGGGTTTGGGGCAGAGCCCATTTTGCCCTCTTCCCTGCCTGGCTGCCAGGTCAGAGCAGGGAATGGCAGGGGCAGAAGCACCGGGACTCTCTGTAGTTGTGCTGAGGTTCAGTGATATAAACATTGTCAATGGGAACAGCTCCTGCTGTCCCCACTGCTCCTGCTTCTCCCCAAATTTCACCCTGTTGGTGTATGACAGGTGCAGACTGATCCTGAGGATCATGAAATCCCTTTTCCATCCCTCTCTCTGTTCCCACTGCATGGTGAGACGCTTGTGCCCTTCCTCCAGCAGGAGCTGCCTCGTCCTCTCTGCACCACCAGGTCAGTGCTCTGAGCTGTTGTGTGAGAAAAAAATCCTAATTTGAGGGATCTTTTCCCTTCCCTTCTGATGGAGCCAGCAGAAAAGCAGAACCCAAGCAGAAAAGCATCAGTAAGCTGCCCACAACTTTCTGTAACTTCTTTGCTTGAGAGCAGCTCCTCACAGAGCGGAGCCTGGAGGAAATTTTAGCAATTGTCTGTTCTGGCCCCAAATCACTGGCACTTGTATACAGCAGGCCTGAAATGGCCCCTTTCCCAGACAGCTCCTTAAGCAAGGTTTTCCTGTCTCTTTATTTAATGAATCTCAGCCATCCTTTCTCTCCTTGCTGGAGCCAGGGGCAGATGCTGCTCCAGCATTTCATCCCTCCCCTCTCTCCAGTTTCCCTCGTTCTACCTGCAGCAAATTTGGGGTCCCACAGCAAGTCATGTCCCAGGAGGAGGAAATTCCCAGCTTCTGGGCCCCATCCCAGTTGGCTGTCCTTTCCCTTCCTGTTTGCTTCTGTTGAGAACCTTCCCCAGGAATGGGAATGTGGGGCCTTTTTGCAGTTCTTGTCCCTTTACTGGGGGGGGAAACAGCACCCCTAAGGTTGACCCCTGTTTTCAGAGCAAACCCACTCCCTGGGCAGGGAGGAAAATCCCCAAAATGGAGAAGAGCATTAGTCCCAGGCCCCACTACAGCCCAAGGAATGTGTTTCACGTCAGTGTCCCGGGAGTGGGACGGAGGCACGGGAGGGATGTGACTGAGCAGGGAGCAAGCTGCCACATCCCAGAGGCTGGCTGGTGCTGTGTGCTGCCCCTGAAGCAAAACCCTTCCCCAGAGTGGCCCCTTTCCCCCAGCCTGCTGCTCCCCAGACCCCCAGAGTCCCTTCCTCCCTGCTCTCATCTGCCTCTCACCTCGCCTTCCTCCATCCTGTTGTGCCTCCTCCCCACAGCTCCACATCCGGATGAGTGTTTGTGCCTCTGCTCTCCGGCTCCTGCTGCTCCCTGCTCCCTCTGCCCTTTGAAATCCCGGCTGCCTTCCCATCTCTGGAAGCCCCACACCCCTAAACCTGCCCTGGGTGATTTAGGCAGGACTCAGGCCAGGACTGATCCCTGGGAGGGTGATGCACGGCTCTCTGGCAAGGGTTTAATCCCCCAGGGCCCCTGCTTGCTCCTGGCTTAGTGTTTTCTGTTCCCTCCCTATAGCTGCAGTGCTGAGCCCTGTTTTGACCTTCTGCCATGCTGGGTCCAGCCCTGGATGAGGGAAAAAGAGGAAATATTCCCTCTGGGCAGCACCGTGGGGGAAAGGGACCGGCCAAAGGAGCAGCAGGCTCTGCTGGGTGTGAGGGCTTGCTCTGCTGCCTTGCTCAGGCTGTGGCTCAGGGCTTCTGCCCCCTGAGGGGTCTCTGATGTTTGAACAAGATTGTTTGGTTGTTTGGCCCCACTGGCCCTGGTTGCTCTGTCAGATCATCACACTGTGCCACTCCGGGGGCTTGGACAGCGTCTGTGCCCAGCTCCAGGGCAGAGGCAGAGCTGGCAGCTGGCTGCCTTCATTCCTCACGCTGGGAATTTCTCACCCAGAGCAGCATTTCCCTCTGTTTACCCTGGAGGACAGTGATTTCCCACAGCCATAACCTCCTCCTCATGCCCAGCACAAATTGAATAATCACCTTGGGCAGGGCTCTGCCAGTCCCTCATTCCTGCACGGTGACGGATGGATGATGCCAAGGACTCTGTGCAGAACCACAAAACATTGCTCTGCCAGGGCACTGGCCTGCATTTGCAGTACCTTAGGGCAGTTTCTTGCTCTGATGCGAGGCTTAAGACAAGGCTCTCCTCTTTTCTTCCTGCCTGTTGGAAGAGATTGGACAAGAGATTGCAGTGCTGTCCCTTGCTGGATTGATGTGCCTCTCCTTTCTGCCCACAGCCCAGGTGCTCCAGAGCAGCTTCACCCGGGAGGTGCCAGTGTCCTCCTCCCGGGAGGTGCCAGTGTCCTCTTCCTGCTCCACCGAGGTCCCTGCAGGGCACTGAGCTGCCTGGAGCTGCTGTCCCCTCTCCCTGCACACACCTGGCTGCCACCCTGACCCACAGCCGAGTCCCTTCTGTCCCGGGCTGTCCCCCAGGCCTCGGCAGGGCTGGTGTGACCAGAGGCACTGAGCTGCTCTCGGTGGCACAGCGGTGGCACTGCTCAGCCCATCCCGTGCCAGCGCCCTGCTCAGACCCCAGCCCACGGCAGAGTTTGGTGCAGGAAGCAGAGCTGGGGCTGCTGTGGTGCTGGAAGGCTGCAGAGAATTCACCATGCTCTGAGCACTGGGCTTTGTTCTCCTTTTATTTTTTTAAACCGTCATTCTCATTCCAGCTCCATTTTGCTCCCATCCTCCAGCATGTTGTAGCTTTAGGGCTCTTTTCTTAAAATAAAAAAAAAGTTATTGCTAAATAGATGGAGCTTTAAAAATTTATTTTTTTTTTGTATGTAAATCTTGAAGTTAAATCAGAGCTTTGGCTGGGAAATACCACTGGGGACTATCTCAGCCTGATGCTCAGCAGGGAAGTGATCTCTGGACTATTCATTCTTACAAAGACTTTGCCAAACTCATGGTAAAATCTTTTCCTTCAAAAAATGTGCAATTAATTTGAAATGATTGGTTTTTTAGATGCTACTTTTAAAAAAAAAGTGAACATATTAAAAAAACCCCAGTCTAGAGCATTTGGACAAAATTATGGACAGTTTAAAAAATTAAACCAATTCCACAATTGATAGCTTTTATTTCTAAAATATTTAAGTTTTCAAAAACTGTCGACATACATGAATATTCGTTCATAGTTTAATTATTTCTGGATACAGGTTTAACATTTCTAGGCTGCATCTTGCATAGCTTTGCTTAAAATTATGACGGGTGAGTACACTTGGTACTCTAGGATAAAATTAACAAATACCCCCCTCCAAATATTTAAAAACAAATCGGAATATGGTTCTTCGTTTGATTTACCCGGTTCCAGCGGAGCTTGGTGCGAGACTGAGCAGCACATTCGTTTACAACGTTTTAAAACATTCGTTAAAATATTTATTTAACAGTTTAAAACAAAGTCTTAGAGCCTGCAAACGTGCCCAGGTCAGGGAAATACATGTGGATAATTGGGCTGAACGATTTAGAAGCAGAGAATCTCTTGCATTTCAAACCATATTTCCAATACCCCCTTCGTGCATCTATTTTAGGCAGATGCTTAAGATTAAAGGGCTGCACGTCAGCCCGTATCTTACCCACGCTTCCTTGTCATCGTTTCTTTGCGATTAAATTTTGTGTTTTCCTTTCAGCCTAGAAGTGTTTGGTACCAGTCTCTTGGCAAAAGAGCCTGAGGAATGGAAGGGTAAAGAAATATGACCCAGCTGCTATGCACAATGAGGTTTGTAAGTCCTTGTATGGTATAAATAAGCATATTACACAGTTATTAGAAATTTGGCACTGTCGCTGTTTAGAAGCAAGACTCTGATGCTGTGTAATTCCTCCCGAGTCCACGCATAACTCAGTATCAGCCTTCCATTCTTCCAGCCTTGTTATTGGCCAAATTCGGCAACTTTTTCTCAGTGCTCATCCATTCAAACCCCTCTCAGCAGTGTAAACCGGTGAGTTTCCCCTCAAGTCAGCAAATCGATGCCAACCCACGCGGCCGAGGCTCGCTCCTGCCTTTCCCTCGCCTCGCTCGGGGCTCTGAGCCGCCGCCGTCGGGGCCGCGCGGTGCCGTCGGGTGCGGGCTCGGGCTTCGCTTCTCCCCTCGTCGCCGTCGTGGTTGGCAGCTTTTCCTGGGGGGGAAGAGAAGCAGGTTTTCTTCGGGGGAAGAAGAGCCTCGGGAAGGGGCAGCGGCTGGAAGAGCGCTGGAGCATCCCGCGGGACGGATCCCACTCGGGTTTCCCCGGCCCGCGGACTGAGTGTAACTCCGGAGAAAAGCGACAGTAAACTTTTATTAATCGCCGGTGTTTAGGGCCAAGGCTTGAGCGAGCTCGGTGACAGTGATGAGTGGTTTGGAGCGCTGGTCCCTGAGAGCGGGGCTTTTCCTCCCACCGCTCCCTCGGCTCGGCGTTGATGAGCCGTGAATAGGAGCCACCCTGCCGTCGGGGATCCGGCCGTTTATCTGCCGGGTGATGACAGTCGGGCTGCTTTCGCCTCGCCGTCAATCGCCGCAGCCTTCGGGAAGCGCACGGAGCTGCCGCAGCCGGGGGCTCCGTCCGAGGAGGACGTTTCACCCCTCGGTGACACATTTCACCGTGCTGGCCCCGTCCCCCTGCTCGGGGGATGAGGAAATCTGTGCAATCCCGGAGGAACCGACCCCGGTTCCAGCAGGTGCTGCCCGGGCTCGGGGCACGGGGAGCCGAGCGCGGCCGGGCTCGACCGGGCCCGCACGGCGGGGAACGGGCCCGACCCCTCCGCTCCTGCAGCCCCGACGGGAAATGCGGCTGGAAGGAGGCCTGAGAGTCTCTGGATTTGCTTTAATTAAATCCTCCCCACCTAGGATTACCCCTCCGCCCTTTTGTTGTTGTTGTTCAAGGGGGAAAACTGCATTTAAGGTCGGGAAGGCGCAGGCAGCGGCCCGCTGAACCCTTGCCGCGATTGCGGGGGGAAGAAGGGCTGAAGGGAGACCCCTCCGGACAAAGCCGAGCCCCCGCTCCCGGCTGCAGAGTCACACCAGAATTCACCTTGCCGTGGAGCCCGGCCCTCGGCAGCCTCCCCGGTCCCGCAGCCCGCGGGGAGAGCCCGGCCCGGGGCTGGGCACCGGCGGCGGGACCGAGCGGTCCGAGCGAGGGGCGCGGGGCTGGGGCTCGGGCCGGGCCCGTAGCTCGGAGGCGGCCGCGGGGAACCCAGCGGGGCAGGTCAGCGGCGGGAGCCCTGGCTGAGCCGGGCCTCTCGCTGCCCCGCGCCGGGACGGCTCCTCACCCTTCGCCCCTTCTCCGTCGCCGCCCGGTCCGTGCGGGGACAGGGCGGTCGCGGGTCCCCTCACGCCCCGGCCCTGTCGGGCCCGCTCTCACCTGCCCCATCCCGCTGGCTCCCGCGAGTTCCGCTCGCCTCGCATCTCCCGGCCCGCACGGCTCCTTTTTTTTTTCTTTATTTATTTTTTTTATTTCGCTCCTTTCCTTTTTTTCTTTTCTTTTTTTTTTTCCTCTTTTTTTTCCTTTTTTTTTTTTTTTGGTAGGAGTGGGGAAAAGGTTCATTACGAGGTTGACCCCACTTTACTTTTTATTCTGCTCCTGTTCCCAATTTCGGCACCACGTGACGGTGGGAGTGAGTTTGGGTTTAAATTCACTTTCAAGAAAACCCCGATAAGACCCCTGCCCCGCGCAGCCCCGCCGGCCCATGGCGGGGTCCCTGTGAGCCCGGCGCTGCGGGAGCGAGCGGCGCCTCGGCGCCCGCCCGGGACCCCCGGCTCGGGTAAGGGCGCGGACGGGATGCTCAGGGGCTCGGGGAAGCGCAGAGCCTGGTGCTGTCGCGACATAGCGCGGGACACAGAGGCGGAGCTGTCGCGACAGGCCAGCGTACAGGGGGTAGCGCACGGCGGCCTGGGCGCGGCTGGGATGTGAGGGGCGGCTGAGCGCAGGGAGGGCAGCGCCGCGGGGCTCTGCGTGTGTGGCTTGGTAATCGCGACAGCCGAGCTGGAGCGGCCCTCTGAGTCGCGACAGCACTCGGGAGCTCTCCCGCAAGGATTCCCCTCCTGATCTGGGGGTTTAGCGTGGCGGTGGGAGCCCCGAGCGGGCGGTGCCCGTGCCGCAGGGTGAGGGAGCTCCAGCGGCTGGTGTCAGGGGCCGCTTCCCTTGCCGCCCTCACCTCGGGGCGGCCCTGACGGCCTGGCCTGGCCGTCGCTTTGTTGTGGCCGCCCAGCTCCTGCCTGCCTTGTGGAAAGGCTCAGGGTTCTCTGTCGCGACATGGAGAGGAGGGAGAGCCCTGTCCTCGTCCCCGGGCGCGCAGGGAGATCTGCAACTGAAGGCAGGCCGCAGGCCGGCGGATGTGGAGGCTTTGGTTGCAGTGCAGGGTCAGGGAACCCCACGGGGGTTGTGGGCCCCTCCTGAGGTGGGACCCCTCCCCAGGCGTGATCCCGGCTCTTCCCCATCACCTCTCCCGGGCTACCCCGGCTCCCGCCGCGGGGTCTCGCCGAGCCGGGTGCCCTTCCAAGCGCGGCCTATGCCCTCCGCTGCAGCCCCGGCCTTGCCCGGCTCCACGGCGGGCAGCGGGGAGCCCCAGGACCGTCGGGGCTGTGAGGGGGCGGTGGTGCCGAGGATGTCCCCTCTCCCCGGGCTCCTCCCGGAGCAACGAGCGGCTCCGCTCGCCGCCAGGCCCGGCGCAGCGCCGAGGCAGGCCGGGGAAGGCCGCGGCCGGGTGCGGTGCGCGGGAGCCGGGGAGCCGGCCGGGCCGGGCCGGGCGGAGCGGGCCAGAGTCGGTGTAAGGGGATGTGATTGACAGCGGCAACGTCAGCAACAGGAGGGGAAGGAAAAGGGAGGGGGGGGGAGACAAAGAGGGAGGGAGTCGAAAGGCCCCAAACTGGATCTTTATGGAACATTTTCCGCCGAGATCAAGGGAAAGTGAATCCGCGCAGCGGGGGATGCTCCGCACGCCGCTGCCATCGGGGGCCGCGGAGCCGCTCCCGGCCTGAGCACCCCGCGGATGCCCTTCATGCCGCAGCCGCCCCCAGGCCAAGCCCGGAGCCCCCCGCTGCGCCTCCTGCCCCTCGGCCGGCCGTGTGAGTTCCCGGGGTGCGGGGGGAAGGACGGGAGGGAGCGGGGGGTCCCGGCGTGCGGAGCTCCCCGCAGCCCGCCGAGCCCCGGCCTGGGGCGGGCACCGCCGCCAGCCTGCCCCGCTGCTCCCTGCTGCTCCCCGGCAGCCAACCTGCTCCGTACCGGCAGCACCGGTCCCGGTCCGGGGCTGGAGCCTTGCCCTCGGGCTTCGCCGCGGACCCCTCCCTCCCACCTGTGCCCTCCCGGTCACCCGGCTCCGCTCTGCCGTGGGACGCCGGGACACATCCGCGCCTCGGCTGGGGCCGCCTCGTCCTGACACCCCGAGGCGGGCGGAGGGAGCGGTGGAGTTCTGGGGGCAGTGAGTCCCGTACCGTGCTCCCCGCTCGGTGCTCCCTGTCCCGAGGGCTGCGGCTGGTCACTGGGGTATGTGTGTCCGCTCGCACACAGCCGGGCTGGCTGTCCGGCTCCTCGGCGGGAGCTCTCCCTGCAATTCTGGTGCGAGCTGGGAGTCCCAGCCCCGCTCCCACCGGAGCTCTGCTGGAGCTGCAGTTTGGGGTGCCAGCCCCGCTCTCACCGGAGCTCTGCTGGAGCTGCAGTTTGGGCTCCCAGCCCCTCTCTCCCCCTGCACAGCCGCTGTCCCGAAGAGCGGCTGGGCCTTGGCGGCTCGGGGCAGGGAGCGGGGCTGCGGGCCGGCCTCAGGAGCGTTCTCTCGGGGGCCGCAGGTCCGCGGTCAGCGCCGGTTTCGGTCCCCGGGACCGGCACCCCGCAGCCCCCTCGGAGCTGCTCCCCCTCCGCTGCCCGTCCGTCTGTCTGTCCGTCAAGCGGGGCGGGCGGCCGCGTCCCTCCGCGCTGTAAAAGTCGGCGTTGATGCGCGGCAGCCCCGGCGGAGCTGTCAGGCCTTATCTTTATTGGCTTTTCCCAGTCTCCGTCCAAGTTTAAGAGGGGCCCTTTTATCTCGGAGCCCAGCACTCCCCCTGTTTACACCGTCCGGCTCCGCCGCAGCGCTTCGTCGCGGAGCCCCCGCAGCCCCGACGGGACGGGGCAGCGAGACCGACCGGGCCGGGCTGCCCTCCCCGACGCGTACCGGAGAGGAGAAAGAATCGGGGCTGGGGGCCTGCGGCCACATCAGACGTGAGCTGCCCTGGCCTCAAGCGGGAGCACAGCCACGCGTGGGCGGCTCCCGCGGGGGCCGGCGGGCCCGGCCCGGCTCTTCCCCCGGGGCCCACGGTGTCACATCCCGGTGTCGCCGCCCGAGGAGCGACCACGGGCCGGGCCGGGCGGGCCTGAGCTCGCAAGTGGCTGTGCTGGGCTAGGGGCAGGGGTTGGACGTGGCCCCCGGTGCCTCGAGCTAACACTGCGCCTCTCTCCCCCAAGGAAATGCTCCAGGAGAAAAGCCTGTCTGAAACCGAGGAAGGGTTTCCAACAGCCCCCGCGCCCGGCCATGCGGACACCTCCGCCGGCTCCCCCGTCCTCGGCGTAGCCGGGGGGAGCAGCACGCCGCTCAGCAGCCCGCAGCTCCCCGACCCCGAGCAGGTACGCTCCGTCCGGCCCCGCTGCGCCTCACCCGCCGCCAGCCCGGCCCGCCGCCGCGCATCACCCCCGGCTTCGACACGGGGAGGGATTGCGGGGAAAGCTCCTTTTTCTTCACTTTTCTTTGGGTTTATTTTTTATTGTTATAATTTTATTTTCGCTGTCCGCAGCCGTGCCCCGCCGTCGGTGCGAATCCGGGCACTGAAAGCCGCGGCCGGCAGGGCCCGACCCGTGGCGGAGCCGCCGCCGCTGCTCCCGGGGCTGCGGCCCGGCGGGGAATTCACTGGGGGTTTTCCATCCCTGAATAAAACGCGGCTTCTGTGCCTTCACTCCGCGCACGGATGCGATGTCCCCGGCATCCCGCGGAACGCACAAAGCACAACCCTGGATGTGGATGCGTTGTCCCCGCGGCTGCTCCTGGCCCCGGTTTTTGGGAGGCTTAGGGCGAGTCTACCCCAACAGACTTTTTTTTTTATCCCTAGGAAAAAGAAAAAAAAAAAGAAAAAAATTTCCATTTAGCCGCAGTGTCCTGCCTGGTTGTGAAAGTCTGCAATTAAAACCGGCCTCCGTTTGTTTCTCTTATTTTTGGCAAAGGACAGGGGAATTTTTGAGACTCCATCCTCCTCCCGCACAGGCTGGTGGCTTCGCTCTGAGCCTCGGCCCTGAGTGTCCCCAGCCCCAGCCCTTCCCAGCCCTCCTCGCAGGTTTTCTCCATCGTTTCTTGCTGTTCTCATGATCTTAATTTTTTTACAGACAATAGAAAATATCAAAGTCTATCTCCATGAGAAGGAGCTATGGAAGAAATTTCATGAAGCTGGCACGGAAATGATAATAACCAAAGCAGGCAGGTTAGTGAAAATTCCCTGCAAACATGTATTGCTTCTGATCTCTGTGAAATGTCCTCTTTGCTAAGACTGGGTTTTGCAGAGCTGGTACAGTCAGTAGGATTTAAAAAATATTATTGTGATTGCAAATTTCAGTAAGATAATTTTTTCAGTGTAAACTGTACATGTGTTTGAGTATGGCAGTTGGAATGTAAATGCAAGAAAATGTTGTGGAGTCGTTTGGAGCATTTAGTCCCGATTCTCTCTGGTAATGTTTTCTTTTTGTTTTTTTTAAATTATTTTTAATTAGGAAATTAGCATAATTATGGCGTTTTGGGTTTTTTTTCCCCCACAAAGCAAATCCCCTTTCCTTTTCTGTGCCGTGCACTAAGACGTGTGCTGGGACCAAAGTTTTCACAGTACGAAAGTTCTTTTAACCTCAAAACTGAAAGAGAAACGGGTACCACTTTTGGGTTTAAAAAAATAATCTGTTTTCCCTTGGAAACAAATAATTACTTTTATCAAAAGAAAGCCCCCTCAGTGTGCACACCCAGGGAGGGAGCCCAGAGCCTCACCGAGGCTTCGGTTGCCCAGAGAACTCAGCCCTGCCTCTGCTCAGGGCTCCTGTCCTGCCCGGGCTGCTCTAGTGGGAGATGGCAGAATTAATGTCAGAAAATTACGAGTCAGAATTAAACCTCAGACCATCACCGGCTTGGGAATCAGCTAATTCCCAGGAAAATTAGCCGGGTGTCACTGTGGGCACCAAAGTATCTGCCCTTGGCTTCTGCGGCAGCGGGCTCAGCTCGCTGCTGCTGCTGGGAAGGAAAAATCGAGGCATTAACATTAACTCCAGCACGGCTGAGTGCTTCTGCCCTGCCCTCCCATTGCTTGTTTTACACCGTGCTAGCGAGCTGTGCAGCCAGACACTCAAATAACGGGAGAAAACAGAGAAAAAAACCCCACGAATAATTTCTATGCAGTATTTATTTCGCTGTGGTCTCTGATCCTTCGTGCAGAGCAGCCGTGGGTGCTCATGGAGTGTGTGTGTGACTTTTCTCCCCTGTTTGCTGCTCACGGTGTGAGACCCAGAACCCAACCCTCGGCACTGGATTTTTGGGGTTGATGAGCTCTTTCCCTCTGCTTTCCTCCATCCCAGCAGTGCTGCTCTGTGCAGCAGCTGCTCGTTGTAGGCAAGTTGGACTCTAATAAGCCAGAAATTCCTATTATTCCCCTTGGAGAGGGGATGTCTGTCCCAGGAATCTTCAATTTATTTGCTATGTGGCTGTTTATGGAGTGATGGTGCAGGTAACTCTGTCCTTTTCACACCTTATTTTGGCATATAAAACCTCAGGGCTTGTTCTGCAGCGTCTGCTGATGGGAAGAGCCGGGTTCATTTGGATGGGTCTGCTCCCTAAGTCAGCTCAGATGAGGGGATCAAGACCTCAGATATTTCACCCTTAATTTATAGTATCTGAGTGTGCCTGTGGAGACGTGTAATATCTGTACCAAATTCTAGACCCTAAGCATCCCAAACGTGCACGTTATCTCTCTGTAAGCCTTAACGTGGCTTGTTTAAACAGCTCCATATGGACAGGGCTCAGTCCCACATTCCTTGTCCGGTGGAGCTGGCAGTGCACCTTTCAGGAGGTAGGATGAGGGATAGACCACGAGATGTACAAAAATTTGGGTTTTTTACTTTATCTGAGCCAAATTCTCCGTTGGCGAAATTCAGTGCAGCGCCATCGAGCTAAAAGAATTATTTCTTTTTTTTTACGAGTTTTCAATTTTAAAAAATTATGAAAGAAGTGGCTGAAATGCTGATGAATAACACAGAACAAAAGAACTTTTTTTTTCACTGGGTTCAGCTGCAAATGGTGTCAAAATACAGGACGAGGGCTTTTATCGGTGTTTTTAGCAGGAGGCACAGCCCCACAGCCCCCGCTCGGTTCCCTGCCCGGGCTGGGCTCTGCCTCAGCCCCGACAGCAAAAATACACAAAATAATTAGCATGAGAACGGCCGAAAAATCGAACACTTAAATCCCCGAGTTCACAGCGGTGCCACGCGTGGCCGTGCTGAGGGCAGGGCAGCCCACGAGCTGCAGTCTGCTCTAATCCCCATGCAAAGGACAAAATGAAAATTATTACTTCATGCAGATTTTATTTTACCCAGGCTATTTAAATAGAGAGTCGCAATAATAAACCTCCTCTTGAGCCAATTAAAAAAACGGTGGTTAATGGAGATTTGTGTGCACTTGCATTTGGCATTGGGGGGGTGTGGAAGGAGGGAAAGCGGCTAATTGCAGGCACTAATCAGGACTCTAATCCCCCTCCCAGCAGGCACAGAGATGCCCCTGAATGCCGTTAGTTGAAATCACTTAAATGTAGGTCTGTCTGACCTCAAGGGGCACAAACGAAAAGAAATGGAAGCCTGATTTTTAAATTTCAGACAACAACAACAAAAAAACCGAGTGACTTTAATGACAAGTTCACTCAATGGAGAGGAAATGTAAAGCTCAGCGGAAGCGTTAATTCCATGGCAATGGTGTAAAATAGCTTTTTTTGTATAAACAAGGCAAATATTGATAACTTGGTTGGGGGGGAAAGGGGGAGTCATTTGTTTCGTTCTTTGTAGAGCTCCACAGAACGAGCCAACTATAAATTACCGAGAATTTAGGGCTGAGAATTACTTTAGGGGATTATTACTCCCTCTTAGGACTGATCTGTAGGAGATATTAGGAGAACACAGCAAGCTCAGCATTGAAATAGAAATCATGTTGTTGCCAAGAAAGTTTGATTTATAAAGTGGAAACATCTTTAAAATGCACTCGCTATCTTTTTAATGTCCGACTGCTTCATTGTGGGAGGGGAAAAAAAAGATTATTTTATATTAAAAGGATCATCAAAAGATAAAAAGTTTATGTTAGCAAAGTTCCCTGAACTTTGGAGTAAAGCGCTCGGATCCTCAGAGCGCCCGCGGGAAGGGCGCCGGCTCCATCACTCAGAGCCTTCCTCTCCTTCCTCCTCTTCGAGGTTTGCTCTAATTACGGATTTCTCCTCCGGAGCATTTTCTGGTGATGGTTTTAAAGGGCTGAAAGATTGTCCCGTCCTTCCCCGGCGCTGCCCGGAGCGCTGGGTACCCACGGACCGGAGGGGAACGAGAGGAAAAGCGGCCACTGATCCCTCCAGGCTCTGCCCATCCCGAGGGCGTTTTGCAGGGCAGGATTTTCGGGAGGCAGAGGGAATCCCGCTGTTTGAGCAGCCGCTCTCCGCTCCCGCTCCCGGTCCCCGATTGCCGTCCCTGGTTCCCGGTCCCGTTCCCATTCCCGGTTCCCGGTCCCCGCTGCAGCATCCCCGTTCCCATCCCTGCTCACAGCGCGGCTTTCCAGGGATGGGGGGAATGAATCCAGCACCCACAGCGAGCTGTGAGTGCCTGGTTTTGGAAATGATTGTTCACAAACCTTCCCGCGTGTGTGTATTTATATATATGTGTGTGTTAAAACAAACAAAAACTCCTCCAAAACCAAACCACCCAACCAAAAAAATCCCTTCCCCCAGAAAAAATACTGAACCAAAAAATACCCTAAAAACCTCCACCGAAAAGTTCCAGTCGGTGAGATCCTGTTAAATCAAATTAATCAATCAGTCTAGACGCTAATGAAGGGCACAGGGTGTGTTAGGGGATGCAGATGCAGCTGCACATCTGGATTCCTCCCCTCTGGCCGCGCTGCTGTGGGGCATCGCTCTGTCCTGGCAGGGTGCACACCTTTCCTGCCCGATTTTAGGAATTCCACACTTGTGGAATTGTACCAGGGGTGGGGAAAGCAGAAAGCAAATGAGGGACTTTGTTATAAATCTGGCTTTCCCATTTCATCCTCTCGCTTTTATGTGCTATTATTTGACTGAACAATTGTAGATTCTTTTGTAGCTCGTGGCAAACCATTCTTTGTGAAATCTCGTCTTTGGGACTTTATTTCTGCTGGAAGTTAATCTTTGCTTCCACAGCTTTCCTGGCTCAGGATTTCTTCTTTCTGTTAGATTATTTATTTAGCTGTTTCCTAGGGTTTTTTCCCAAGGTGCCAGTCTTTGCAGCATTGTAATTTCTATCCAGGTATTGCCAGGGATAAACAATTTGATAAAGCTTTTGTTTCATCAGGAAAAAATGCCAGTTCATAGGATGTCTGGTCACATTTTTGTGAGCAGTTCCCTAAGAGAAAATAAGGTGTCATTTCTCTGTGGTAGCAGAACTGTCCCTGAGGTGTAACAGGAGGCTCTAGATACTGAATTTGAGTTTTGGCTGGAGTGCAGGGTGTGCACAGGTACAAAGCCAGCTCTGGTCTCCATGGTAGCAGGTTTTAAGAAGCATATGTAGGAAAATGCTGCAGAGGAAAAAAACAGAATCGATAAAGCATCTTGCATGTGTGGAAAAGACACAAATCCCCTTTAGATGTTCAAGTTTCATTTTAAAAGTGGCTTATTTCAGTAAAAAAGAAAAAAAATCTGTTCCTAATCAACTTTAGTAAACCAAAATAAAACTAGTTTTTAGGACATCAAGGTCTGAAGAAGTATAAATGCTTTGGCTAAGCTGGTGCAGCTTTCCTGTGTGAATAATCCTTTAAAAGTTAAATTTTCCATGGCTCTGTAGGGCATATGGATGCCCAGTTCTCATTACAATTAAAGGGAAATATTTGTCCAGAATCTTTTGAGGCAGTTACAAGAATTTCTGCTGATGGTTTTTGATCCAAAAGCAAACCTTAATATCCGAGATCAACGAAGGAATGTGAGCCGTCAATTTAAAACATAGAAATAAAATAGATATTTGAGGAATGTTTGATCTGCTTGCTCCTAAATTTGGGGTCCTGGAATTATCCTGCTCAGGCAAACTTCTGCTTTTAGAGAAAAAGCAGGAGTGAGCTCCAATGGCTCTTGCTGTGCTGCTAAAGTTGTGGACAGCTTTGGCAGGGGGGACAGAGCTTGTGCACGCCGAGGAGGGCAGGGATGGGAGTCTGGTTCAGATTCACTTCTCTCCTCAAGCAGCCATCCCTGCTTTTTAAAGACACGGCATGCTCACAGTTAAGGGTGTTCCCAAAGCTTTCCCTGCTCGTCCTTGTGCTGGAGCTGTGGCACGGTGAGGGGAGGCTTTGGTCAAGCCCAGATCAGCTGGGGAAGGTCCCAACCATTGCTGGGGCTCTGCTGCTGCCCCAAAGGCTCCTGGACACTGGGCTGTGGCTCCAGCAGTGCCAAGGCTGCCTCAGCTCCTCCCTCAGCCCATGCCAGGGAGCTGGGCTGGACAGGGAGCAAACCTGCCCTGAAATGCTGTTGGTGCCCATGCTCTTGCCCAGGTTCTCTCTCTTTGTGCTGTGCTGCTGGTGCTGCTGGCACCACCTCTCCCATCCTCCTGCACGCTGGGACCTTCTCTGCTCAACTTCAGCAAAATGAAAGCCCAGAGAAGCAGCCCGTGGCCAGGAGCCTGCCCGTGCCTCGAGTCACCATGGGGCAAAGAAAGGAAATGTTTCTAGACCATGAAAGCAGCCATCCAGCTCACCAAGTTCTCAAGTATGTGAGAAACAATGTTTTATTTAAAAATTAGATGTGCTAGCCAGAAGGAAAAAATACAACCTCGCCATTCCAAAATATAAAAATCCCTTAACTGTCTGACCTTCTCATCACTAGGTCATGGTCCTGCCACCAGATAAATCTCTGCTATCTGCCCATAGACTGAGAGTTCAATGTTGCTTGTGTTAGTGACAGTGAATTTGGGGCTGAAAAATGAACTACTGATGAGAACTCCTGTTGAACCTGTATTGTTTGTTATTCTGAGGCAAGGATCTGGCATGGGCTAATCCAGCACTTCAAAGTTAACTGCTCTTACTTTGTATACAGAGCGTCATAACGGAGTGGCGTGGGTGATAAGAGAAATAAGGGACTGAGGGTTAGGATACACTGGGAAAATGGGACCCTGTTGAAAAACTCTTTGATCTCTTTAAAGTATTTTTTGAAAGCAAGAATCTATCAAAAAGGAAATGCCATTTAAAAGGCTAAAAGAAACAGCTGACATCCCCAAATTTGTTTTAATCTGCCCTGGAGAATATTCTTTTTAAAGATGCGTTAAGTCAGTGGAAGAAATACTTGTCAGAAGAAGGGAAATTAGAAAAAAATGAGGAAAGGTCATCAGAATGGAGACGTAGTTCTTGAAGCCTCTGCACACCATTCTTTTCCCTTCTCACAATGAAGAGAAGTAGCCTCAAGCAGCCATGGCCAAGTCTCAAGCAGAATTTGGGGCCACATTTGTTGTTATCAGGGATGCAGGTGTGTCACCTGCCCTGGTGTTCTGAAAGCATCGCTGGAGGCATCTCAGCATGCCCAGCAGGTTCTCAGGAGGGGGTTGCTCAGCCATGACATGGCTTGTTAGCCAAGATGTTGAGTGAGAAGTTGTTTCCTGATCCTTTCACAACCTCATCTGCCACAGGCAGCACAGCACAGGAGCTTCCAAAACTCCAGTCACTGCTTTACTTGATCATCCCAAAAGCCAGGATTGTAAAATCTCTGTCTCTCTTTGGAAATCTTTGTCTTATTGTCTTAAAAAATAGAATTTCAGCTGCTGAGCTGCTAAAGTGCTTGGGGATGTTTTATCCCCCTGAAAAGACAGAAGGAAGCACTCAGTAGTACCTGAAGGACCAGTCACATCTCAGGGACGTGCAGTGAGCACCAACCCAGGTAAATCCGTGGGCTTCAGAGGGCACTGGCAGCCTTTGGTGAGGGCATGGCTTGGGTTGCTCCTGGTTCCATGCAGTTTTCTCTGTGGAAATACTGTTTGAATTCCCTGCTTGCCCTTTTCTGGTCAGAGACATCCCTTCCCAGCTAATGCATCCATAGGGGCATCAGGAATGGTGTTGGCATCTAAAGGGAGGTCAGGTTCCATCCTGGTGAGCAGGAGAGGGGTGAGGCTTTGTTGCTGATGTTCAATGTGGCACAACAACCTCATCTGCCACAGGCAGCACAGCACAGGAGCTTCCAAAACTCCAGTCACTGCTTTACTTGATCATCCCAAAAGCCAGGATTGTAAAATCTCTGTCTCTCTTTGGAAATCTTTGTCTTATTGTCTTAAAAAATAGAATTTCAGCTGCTGAGCTGCTAAAGTGCTTGGGGATGTTTTATCCCCCTGAAAAGACAGAAGGAAGCACTCAGTAGTACCTGAAGGACCAGTCACATCTCAGGGACGTGCAGTGAGCACCAACCCAGGTAAATCCGTGGGCTTCAGAG
This sequence comes from Passer montanus, assembly GCF_014805655.1. Classification (NCBI taxonomy): domain Eukaryota; kingdom Metazoa; phylum Chordata; class Aves; order Passeriformes; family Passeridae; genus Passer; species Passer montanus. Next base: position 4,968,725 of record NW_024369262.1, on the reverse strand, counting down.
GGCACTGGCAGCCTTTGGTGAGGGCATGGCTTGGGTTGCTCCTGGTTCCATGCAGTTTTCTCTGTGGAAATACTGTTTGAATTCCCTGCTTGCCCTTTTCTGGTCAGAGACATCCCTTCCCAGCTAATGCATCCATAGGGGCATCAGGAATGGTGTTGGCATCTAAAGGGAGGTTAGGTTCAATCCTGGTGAGGCTTTGTTGCTGATGTTCAATGTGGCACAGCACAGTCATTGTTCAGATGAAAATTTCAGCTCCTTCAATCAGCTTTGGTTCTCTCCCCTTTTCTGGTTTGCCATCCCCAGCCCAAAAAATAATATTTTGCTGGACATGGGAGTTTTGCAGCCACCCATCTCTCCAGGATCAACCAGACCTGCTCATGTGGGCATTAAAACACACGTGAGATGCCCACAGGATCAGCCAGACCTGCTCATGTGGGCATTAAAACACACGTGAGATGCCCACAGGATCAGCCAGACCTGCTCATGTGGGCATTAAAACACACGTGAGATGCCCACAGAGAGGCCAAGCCTGGAGAGCCTGAAAGGCTGGGAACTGCTGCCCCAAAGAAAAGCAAAGCTTTTCTCTTATCACTCCCTTCCAAATCCAACCAGCCAATTACACATCAATTAAACTTTGTTTGAACAATAATAGAAGCTTTGGCTCCATGTCAGCAACTGCTCCACGGTTAAGGGGATTGGATAGTAATAGTATAAATAAATAAACAAGAGATGCTTATTCTAACAGTTCATTTTAAAACAATTTGTGAATATCATGTAGAGATAAAATGTGCCTAGCATAAACTTAGCTAAGCAGTGACTGCTTCATTATCAGAACAAATAATTCACTAGCACATCATCTTTGAAGCTTGGGAGGCCTGTGGAATTGTGCTGCTTGTTTATTTTCCTGGCTTTTACTGTTTTTGCTACATTTCGTCTGCAGGGAAGGGTTTAGCTGGGGCTGTGGCAGTGTGGTGCCAAGCTCTGGTGATGCCAACCCTGCTCCCACTGCCCAGTCCCCAGTGCCAGGCTCAGCCCCTCTGCCCTCCCCAGGGCATCACCCAGTGACTGTGGGATTTTAGTGCCATATGGGGTGTCCTGGTTGCTTTTTTTGAGGGTGTCTTTCTTCTGTGAACATAAAATCTCCTTTAAGTTTTGCCTTGTGAGGGGCTGCTGCCATGGCACAGCAGCACTTTGTCCCTGCCAGTGCAGGGGTGGGACAGGAACGTGCCTGGCAGAGCCACTAAACCAGCAGAGAGCTTTGAGGGGCACATGAGACCCTCAGGATAGGGCTGAGGAGCCTGGATGGCCCCTTCTGCTCTGGCTGGAGCTGGAGGGAGGGAGAAATGGGTTTGAATGTGCCTAAAATGGGAGTGCTGTCAATTTTGGTGTTTTGCAGAAGAGGCTGTTGGGGCTGTGCTGAGTCCCTTGTGCATCACACGGGTGCTCGTGGCTGGTCCCTGGGTGGGCAGGGCAGCTGTGGGGCTGCTGGTGGCTGCTGGGCCCTGCTCCCTGAGTGGCCCTGCTGCCTCCACCTAAGGTGTGCTACTGGGTTGGACACACACCTGGTGTGGCTTTCAAAAGAAGGAGTATAAATTGGGAGGAAATAGGTCCAGTGCTGGACATCCCCACTCCAGGGGTGGTGTTGTCATTGGCACATTCAGGGCATTTGCTGCAGCCCATGGACACTGTGTCCAAACAGGTTTTGGGTCTGAACAACAGGTGATGAGCGAGGAATTGCTGCAATTAATTTCCTGAGTGTTGGTGGCTCAAACTTCACCAGACCTGAGTGTTGCTGTGCTGCACTTGTGCCCACCACTGAACCTCACCGAGCTGCCCCATTTGCCCAGGCAGGGCTGCAGCTGCCCTTGGCACAGGAGGTGCCCTGAGGATCAGATATCACCTGCTTGCACACGCTCCCCAGGAAGCCCCAAATTCCCAGTTTTTGTCCCCAATTTCTGCACAGCAATGCTCTCCCCCAGTTTGGAGCCCTGTGGGAAGGAGGGTGGATAAAACGGATCTGCCTGCATCTTGCTTTAGACCTCCCACCAAAGCCAGCCTGAGCTTTCCCAGAGCTTGGCAAGACTTTGGCAAGTTTTATTGCAGCACTGGGTGATTCTTGTGCCTCTGCTGGTCCCCGAGCAATGGATGATGAAGCAACCTATTGTGCAGGAGCTGGCCGGGCCGAGCATCCTCGGCGGAGCCGCCCATCCGCCCCAGCTCCTGCCTGGCCCGGCTGCCAGAGGGGCTGCCTGTGCAAAGGGGCTGCTCACTGCAGCTCCTCGTGCCTCTGAGTAGCTCCATTGACCTGTAGTAAATTTGGGCAAGCAGGCAGGTTTTTGGCCCCTTCCCAGGCCTGACAGGAGCTCTATAGAGCCACTGTAGGCATGGCCTCGCTCCCAGGCAGGGCTGGTGCAGCTCCACCGTGGGTTTCTGCTCCCTTCTTTCAAGTGGGACATTTAAAAAGGGCCAGGACATGATATGAGGTGCTGTCTCTTGATTTTTTTTTTTTTTTCTTTTTAATTCAATCTCTATGACTGCATTTCCTTGGCCCCAGCTCTCGGGTTTGTCATGCCTTCCCATCAGAGATGCACAACCCATGTTTGTATCATACCGCGGAGATATTTACTAAACGAGCCTCTGCCAAGGGGTTGAGAAATATGTTTTCATTAAGAAAATTAAACTGACAAGTCCCTGGACAGCACATTAGTCGCATATTTTTTCTTTAAGGCCAAAATGCAGCAGCTAATAATAATGATGAAATGTCCATGCACAGCCAAATTACTAAAATCTACCCATGTTTTCCTGGAAAAGAATGTGGAGAGTTGGCAAACTTGGTTGTAGCTGGGTCTGTGGACTGCTGAGCACAATGCTACCACTGCGAGATAGTGAGTGGTTTGCAAGTTAAGCAACACCTTCAATCAGATGTGAGTCCCCATTTGTTATCCTTAAAGAATTTCAGCTGTATATATTATAGTAGTACTTTGGCTCTTTGTATTTATTTTAGAGGGCTATACTAAAGAACATTATAAACTCAGGCATGTCCATGCTATATGAACTCCATATGCTGAAGCTTAATTTTAAATGCCATTAAAAAAGCACTTAACATTTACAATATATCAGTTCAGCTACTTTAGCAGCTTGGATGTTCTACAGTAAATGAAATGATTGAGGGAAAAAGAAATTCAGAAGCTCAGTGTTATAAAATCCCCAGTGCAGGTATGACACTGTCAAATTGTGTTCATTTCATTTATGTTTTTTAATAATTTTATCCTCTTTTTTTTAATTTTTTTTGTTTCATTTTAAAATGCCATTTTAAGGCCTAATTTAAAAAAGAATCTTGGCATTCAGATTGGATTCCTTATACAATTTTTTTCAATGTGTGAATTGGGCTGTGTATTCACAAATTGAAATGTCCCACTGTATTTACCCAGGTGCTTACCTGTAGGAGGAGAAGGTTAAGAGGAGTGCAGAGTTTATGAATGAAAATCAAAGAGGGACATTGCTAAACCACCCCTTTTTAGTCCAGGCTAATTACATGGTAAACATCTGGAATTTATGCAGGGCGCTTAAAAGAGTCAATTGAAACGATTTTGAACAGGGCCCATTTTGTTGCCTTCTCCCCAAGCAGCAACAAAATGGTGCTGCAGACTTGGACCAGCTCAGGAAAAGAGGGATAAAGTGGGGGGACAAAGTGGCCTTGATGTCTGATGGAGAAATGACATCAGGATTTGGGCCCATCTTAATTCACGTAATTAGAACGAGTCCAGGATGTGGCAATTCTCATCCTCCATCGCCTGTGCCGAGGGAAGGAGAACTTTGTGTCCTGCCTGGAGGGCTGTGGTGAGCCAGTTTGCTCTATTGACTCGGCTGTTTTTACTGGATGAGGAGGAGGTGGCGAGGATGGAGCCAAGAAAATAGTTATTCTGAGGATGTGAAGTGCCTAATCCTGCAAATCCTGGCTGCTGACACGGCCTCCAGGGACTGGGAAGCCCATGGCAGTGTCAGGATCCATTAGGGCCCTCTCCTTTGGATTGCAAGGCTGGACTGGGGTGGGATCTGCTGTTTTCACAGCCACATAGCTTCATAAAAGGTATTATTTAATATCACAAAGAGTCTTTAGGGATGTAAATGTTCTCTGGTGATGCACTGGTTTATGGGATGCTCTAGTTTGCTGTTGGTTGCTGCAGCCAGTGGGACAGGCATGTTTTGGTGGGAAGCTCTGCCATGCTCCATACTCCAGCAAGGTTTAAGGGTGTGCTGTGAATTTGGGAAACCCAGGAAGGCCAGAGGAGCCTGTCTGCACCACCACAGGGTTTAACCCTTCATCTCCCCCAGGCTTTACTGATCCTCAGCTCTCAGTTTGTTGGAGGGAACACAGGCGTAGAGATGGGACCTGGTGGATGTTGGGATTGTGTGGATGACAAAGCCCGTGCTTGGTTTCCTCTGAAATGTAGTCAGGTCTCCTGACTTTTCAAACACTTCCACAGCAGCAAGAAATCTGCAATTTTGGTGCTGCCATAAGCCAGGTAGAGCCTCCTGTAGAAGTGAGGGCTCCTTGTCCAAGCCTCCCACAAACAGGGATGTGTTGACCCCCTCTGTACCTCTCTCTGCACCCTCCTTTTCCTGGCACTGACCCATAGCCCCCCTCCCTATACCCTTATCAAAATTTGTGCCCACTTTTGCACTGACACACTCTGGAAAGAGAGAATTTAATTCAGGTGTGAACAAGAACCAACAATGTCCTGGCATGAATCCCTCTGATGGTGGATCTGCTTTTTGGGCTCCTCCAAGTGTCCATCAGTTCCAGTGCTCCATCCCTCCTAACGTGGTAACCCTCTGCTTTCCCTAAGGAGGATGTTTCCCAGTTACAAGGTCAAGGTGACTGGGATGAACCCCAAGACCAAGTACATTTTGTTGATCGACATCGTCCCGGCTGACGACCACCGCTACAAATTCTGTGACAACAAATGGTAAGACAACACTTCTGTTTGCCTGCTTTTCCATAGGAAATTTGCAATTGGATCAGCCATTTGTTGTGCAAACTTAGAAACCAACAGAAACACCTTCCCATGGGAGGGATGCCAACATCCCAGAGCTCTCTTTGCTGGAGCGGTGATGGACACAAGAGCCAGGGCTGCAAGTTTAAACCAGGCAAATATAAAATGAAATATTATTAACAGGCTGGGTGGTTAACTGCTGGAAAAAAGTGCTGCTGGGGGTGGTGACTTGTCCATCCCAAAGTGTTCCAGGCTGGGGAGTTTTCTTGGAGAAGGTGCTTTAGGCCAAGCACGGGTTATCTGGCCATGTGCAGTGTAGGAGGGTAAAGCCACAGCCTGCCTTGTACCAGAGGCTGGACAGGATGATCTAATGGTCCATTTTGGCCCTCAAAATCAGGTTTCTATGTGACTCAAGAAAAGTTTTAAATTCCTTTCTTCCACAGTAATATTTTGCTTTTAGGAGAGCAGCTATAAAGCGAAATATGGGGTGGTTCACTCAGAGCCCTGATTCTCTTCTGTTATTCTTCCCTTTGCCTTTCCAAGCAGAGCTACTTACCCGAGAGGCAGCTGGGATTTTTGCTCTCTGACAAAGGAAACGTGTTGTTTTCTCTTTTGATTTCCCCCCACAAAATGCCCGGCAGCCTCCCTCAGTGCCACTATTCGCTGTGGTTTCCCCAAACCCTTCCCCTGGCTGCTGCCTGCTGAAAAGCAATGGAAAATTTCACAGGGAACGAGCTCAGTGACATCCCAGAAAGCAGAAATTATTTACTTGCACATTAGGGCTGCTCCAGTTTTTTAAAAAAATTCCCTTTTCCGTGTGCTTTTGTCCCGGAACGCCGCTGGGTAAGAGGAGTGGACTGAGGGGCTCTGCACCACGGTGGCCACTTTGTGTCTTTCAGACATTAAACACGAGATGATGGATAGTCCTGAACCCTGTTTAATTTAGTTTTTGCCAGCCCTAGAGCTGTTTCCCCTTTTCCTTTTATTGCTGCTGGAAAGTTTCTGTTGTTTTTGGTAATATTGCTTTTATTGGGGTTTTATAAGAGGAGAACAATGTGGAGTAATGAGGGCGTTGCCATTAAATGATGTCTCATGGCTGGGCCTGGTGTCCATGGTGGTGTGGGGCAAGGGGAGCTGCAGAAGGGTGCTGGGCCAGAGTGGGAGGCAGCCCCTTCCCACTGGGGCAGGCTGAGGGAGCCCTGCCTGCCTGTGAAGGGTGCAGCCACCCCAGTTCTGCTCCTGCCCACGGGCACTTTCTGCTCTGCAGGGCCATCTCCCTTTGCAGAAGGCTCTTCCAAAAACCCAGACAAGTTTTCCTCCTTGAAAAGTGTCTCCACAATGCCCATGTGAGGACACTGCCCCAAGGAAATCCCGTGTGGGAGCAGGGATGGGGTTACCCTGCCAGCCTGTGATGCTGAAACAAGAATCCCAAAACCCGCCATGAGCAGCAGGAGCCTCCCTGACTCCCCTCATCCCAGTTCCCCCCCCCAGGGCTGGCAGGAGGGTCGCTGGGATGAGTCCAAGGACAAAAAGCTCTCCCGTGTGCCAGGGTGATGGCATGTGTCCCCTCTGTCCTCAGGATGGTGGCTGGGAAGGCCGAGCCGGCCATGCCGGGCAGGCTGTACGTGCACCCCGACTCCCCGGCCACAGGAGCCCACTGGATGAGGCAGCTGGTGTCCTTCCAGAAGCTCAAACTCACCAACAACCACCTGGATCCCTTTGGACACGTAAGAGACACGTTCTGCAAGGGCTTCGGGTGGAGGTGGGCCCACAATGCTGGGTTTGTGTCTGGGATGTCACAGTTAATAATCGTTAATTTAATAATTATTAAATTGTACATTATTTTGTGTTTGGGGAGAGTGTTTAAAGCAAAGGGAAGGGGTCTGTATGCTTCCCCTGCTCTTGGAAACACAGCCATGACTGGCTCAGTTGTGTCCTGCTAGATGCCACTGAGGTTTTCTTTTCTGCCCAGGAACTTTCTGGGCAGCACTGTGGGATTTTCAGCCTGGCACGTGGTACATGCAGCTCACAGAAGCTGGTTGCATAAACTGCTGATTTTCCAAGCTGGCTTTGGCAGCCCTAAAAAAGATGAAGTATTTTATTTGGAAAATTTGGATTCATGTGTATTGGGAATGCAGAGGTGGGGAGCACACAGTTATCTGCCCCAGTGCATTTAATAACTCAGACCAAGGGCCCTGGCAGCCTGTCAGGAGAGTGAGTGCTCAGATACTGCATATAAAAACACAGACCTGTCTGGTCTGCACAATTTGAGCTGAAAGTCATGTGAAAATAAACCATCCTTGGTGAGAGGAAGGGAAGAGAGAGGTTAAAACCCTTCTAGGTTTAGTGCCATCAGCTCCTCCTTGTACCAAAGGTAAGAGAATCTAATTTGTGTCATCAAATGTGGGGTTTAACCTGATGGTGTTTTAAGCAGCAGCAGTTTGGAGGGCCAGGGAGGCTGTGAGAAGGGTGCAGAGTGGGAAGGGATGTATCTGTTTTGTTTAAAATGACTGTGCACCCAGCCTCTAAAGAGCAGCTTTTCACTTGGAGCCAGTGTCCTGATGCCTCCCAAAGCTGTCCAGAAAGTGTGATAAGTGTGATGCTGGCACAGCTAAATCAGCTGGAGCTTTAGAGGGTTGACTCCAGAGGCAGGAACACCCCACCAGCTTAAAACACTGCTAAAAATTCAGAAATTTTGCCCGTGTTTATAATTTTTTTGTGGATTTTGAGCCTCCAAAAGCCGGGCCCTGACAGGGACTCGGTGATAACCCAGCCCCGTGCTGGGCCCTGACCCCCTCCCCACCCTACTGACCCCACTGAGACATGTGTGAGCTTCAAAGGCTCCCCGGCACCCTTTAATGCTGCTGCTATTAATCACAGCCCATCTCTGCTCCCCTGAAGGGGGGAAGCACCACGGAAATGAAATGAAATGAAACGACTGTGTCAGGGCTGTGTCAGCACCAGTGACACCCCTGCCACCGTTTGGCTGCCACAGCCATCCCGGGCCGCTGCCTTTGCACGTGGCATTTTTTCACTCTGTGTTTTCCTCTTGGTTAACTCTGCAGTTTAATATACGACTGTTTATGCTGTAAAATGTAAACCATAAAACATGCAGGATGTGCGATGTGGCTGTAAAACAAACAGGATGTGCCGTGTTGGTTTTGCAACTTTAAACGTTTGCTTTTCCTGACTTTGTCATTTTTTAACTGAGATTTTAGCACTGCATTTTAACAGGGCAGATTTTAACCCCCCCCTCCCTTCTCCTTTCCAATGAACAGCCTGCTTGTCTTTTCCCTACTGAGACAGTGGTTTGGGTTTTGGGGTGATATCCACCATGCTGTGGCTCCAGATGAGCCCTGCTCAGTGCCCTCACAGCCCAGCACCTTCCCTCTCACATTAATGGGAAAATGCCTGAAATAATCTGTTTTAAAGTGCCTGGTTTGCTGCTCTGTTCAGGCACTGACAACCTGCCTGGCTAAATGGCACTGAACCCACCCTCAGCCAGCTCCTCGTTAGGATTCTAAATTCATAATCTGCTTTAGAGATGTGGTGCTCCACTTTTTGTGGTGGTGCACATGGAGAGCTGGGCTCTGCAGCAGGACAGGGAAAGGCTCCCACCAGCTCAGGCTCAGTTCTGCTCCTGCAGGGCCTGTCCCACGAAGGCATTACGTTAGGAATAATAACAGCTTCTCATTTCTAGGAATTTGTTCCCAGTGACTGCAAACACTTTCTTAAAGCTCCCTAAAAAAACAAGTCAGGAAAGCCACAGGGTTTGTTTGCCTTCCCGTGCGCCAGCGGAGCCTGCCTGCCTTTCCTTTTGTCTTTGATTTCCTCCAAACCTCAAAACCACGTGGAGTGAGGATTTCTGCAGCCTTGGCTGGGGCATTTTTGGGTGTGTGGGCAGCAGCCCGGGCAGAGCTGAGCTGGGTCACCCACCCTGGCAGCCTCAGCCTCTGCGGTGTCCCCATCCCTCCACGGCTCCTCTGAGCCAGGGATCTCACCTGAGAGACAGGCAGCAGAAATTTCACATGATTCCATCAGAAATGAACCCATTTATCCATCCACGGCTGACTGTGCACTGAAATAGCTGCTTAATATCAGGGATGAGCAGCCCCATGGAGATTATGAGAAGTGGAGGCACATTTGAGGCTTAAAGTAAGTAAGATAAACATCTTAATTAATAAACTGTGGAGTTGAAGCCTTGCTGCAATCCATGGAATTAGACTGGAGATTATTTACCATGCTGGGGATGTGGGAAATCCTCACTCTCTGACAGCCAGCCCCTTCTCTGCAGCCTCACAAACCTCACTCCTGCTTGCCCTGGCTGTTATCTGTTGTGGTAAATTATTAGTTACAGTCAGAGGCATGGGAGGCATTTGTCAATGCAGACATGTAAAACTGAGCAGGTTTTATATCAGAACAAATTCAGAGCTCTGTAATCTGTGGCTGAGCAGGTTTTGTGGCAGGTAAGCCTGTGCCCAGCTCACACAGCACAGCCTGAAAACTGTGGGCTGTATATTTTGCTCCGGGGGGATTTTTCATCCATGAAAGGCTTCTTTCACACCAGGCTTAACAACTGAGGAACGTTCATGTTGGAAATGGATTAAGAAATCAGCAGCCACTGTAATGTTTAGCTACAGTGAGGTCTATCTGATCCCAAAGAAAGCACTGTAAGCCACCTCTGCTTAGAGTGAAATCTGAATTTATGTATTTTCAAAGCATTACATGCAGAGATAATCAACCTGATAGAGCCTCTGATTTACGTGGGGCTGGTGAGTGATTCTGAGCACCAGGGATTCTGGCAGGGCTGGTGCTTTGCTCTCTGAACAGGGCATTTGCAGAGGTGAAAATAATCTTGTAAGTACCAGCAAAGATGGCACATCCCTTACCCATTCCCAGAGTATGCTGTCTGGGAAATACCTGGTGGAAAATGGGAGTGACTCCATCACTCCAGGTTATTTTGTGCTAATCTCAGCTGCAGAGGAGGCACAAAAATCCCCTCTCTGTTGGACAGGGGAACACAGCACCTGTATTTCTTTAGAAAGCTGATTCAGGGCAGTATGGGGAAACAGCAGTGTGTGTCTGCACATGATAAATCCCCAGGAAGGGAATTCCACTCTCTCCAGAGGTTTAAAGTCCATAAACAGTGGGGTGGAAGGGGCCCATGGGATTGTCCTGGTGTGGGTCAGCTCCTGCCCTGGCAGGTGAGGGGTGCTCAGGGGGTGTGAGGCTGCTGAGGGACCACGAGGGGATGGCTCAGAGCTGCACTGGGGCTGCAGGGAGGGCATGGGAGCCTTTTGGGCTCTGGGGCTGGGTGTGGGAGCCTTTTGGGCTCTGGGGCTGGGTGTGGGAGCCTTTTGGGCACTGGGAATGGGTATGGGAAGCCTTTTGGGCACTGGGGCTGCAGGGAGGGCGTGGGAGCCTTTTGGGCTCTGGGGCTGGGTGTGGGAGCCCTTTGGGCACTGGGGCTGGGTGTGGGGAGCCCTTTTGGGCACTGGGGCTGGGTGTGGGAGCCTTTTGGGCTCTGGGGCTGGGTGTGGGGAGCCCTTTGGGCACTGGGGCTGGGTGTGGGGAGCCCTTTTGGGCTCTGGCCAGAGGACTGACCACAGTGGTGGCTCCAGACTTGCTGGCAGCTCAGGAGCCCAGGACCCTTCTCCTGAGGACTGAGGAATGAGATCTGCAGTACCCAGAGTTAAGGATGGGAGAAAACATTCCAGCCTTACCCCAGGCCTGGTTTTGAGCACTCAGAGTCACACCAGGGCAGCGCTGGAAAATGGGAGAGGAGTGAGAGCATCCCAGGAGGGGTTTGTGCTGCTGTTGTGCTCTGTTTTCAGTGACTCCTCTGAAATGAAACCTCTCTGCCAGGGGACTCAGCTCCTGCAGCCAGGAAAGGGCAAGAGCATCACATCAGTATTCTTGAGAGGTTCTGACTGGGACCAGATCGATTGGAAATGAAAAAATGGGAATATAAAGAATATATAAATACATTCTAGAATATAGAAAGGTATTCCTGCAGAGAAACAAGCAAATAAGCAAAGGAGGCAAGTAATAAATGGAGAATAGAAGTGGAGGTTGTGACAAATAAAAGTAGATATTTAATTTAATCCTCCCCAACTCAGCATTGCTGAGCTTGGTTGTGTTACAAACTCTGCACCTACCTCACTCCTGGGCTGCTGCTGGTGCCTTTTAATTGCCATAATTACTTTGTCTGCTTTTAAAAGAAAGCTTTATTTTAGTTTCTGGGATGTAACCAACCAACTACAGGGTATTATAGATGGCCTGTCACTCATGACAGCATCTGAAGTGATATTCCTGTTTTCCTTGACCCAAATCTGCTGTTTACTGGCTTCACTCATTAATGCTGATGAGTTTGTTATTTCTCTTCAGATTTAATATTTGCACACTTGGTTTTATTTGATTATCACTGAAAGCCTTAATTTTTCCCCTAGTCCTGGGGTTTCCTTTTCATTTTTCTATTAATTAAATCAGCTTTTTTCTGCCTGTGCCCGTCAGACGCACTCAGGCACTTTTAATTAGCTCCACGTCCTGCTAATCTTGCAAAACCCTAATTTTGATTCATAATTTTTTTTTATTTGTTTGCTTTATGACTTGTGGCCAAGCAGTTTCCTCTCGGGTGCTGGTGGGAGGTTTTATGTGCTGCCTTGGAAGCAGCTTCCCCACCCCGGGCACTGGGATCTCCAGAGGGAGGGAGGGAGGGAGGGAGGGATGGGGGAGAGGACACAGCCTCAGCCCTCTTGTCCTGCTCAGAGCCATCTTCAGCTAAAAATTTCCTGTATTTTAATGTATAACATTTGGGGGTTTATAAATATAAATATAAATATAAATATAAATATAAATATAAATATAAATATAAATATAAATATAAATATAAATATAAATATAATAGAAATATATGTATATCTATATAAATATAAAAATAGATAATATAATCTATATTATTTCTTATATATGGCATCCCGGGCACTGGGATCTCCAGAGGGAGGGAGGGAGGGAGGGAGGGATGGGGGAGAGGACACAGCCTCAGCCCTCTTGTCCTGCTCAGAGCCATCTTCAGCTAAAAATTTCCTGTATTTTAATGTATAACATTTGGGGGTTTATAAATATAAATATAAATATAAATATAAATATAAATATAAATATAAATATAAATATAAATATAAATATTTCTATTTCTATTTCTTTCTTATATATGGCATTAATTTCTATTTCTATTTCTATTTCTATTTCTATTTCTATTTCTATTTCTATTTATATTTATATTTATATTTATATTTATATTTATATTTATATTTATATTTATATTTATTTATATGTAATCTCCCCCACTACCAAACCACCTTTTTTACCAATCCATTTAAACCCTTTTGCCCACCCCTAAATTTGCAGACAATTTTTTCAGAGCATCACTAAGCCTTCTGCTGAAAGAATATCCATGAAAAGATTCTTTTCCTTTTCTTTTCTTTATTTTTTTTGTACCCATTCATTTTAGGAAACCAGAGCAATAATGGCACCCAAATAAATGACAAAGTGAAGTTTTACATTGTTTGCAGAAAGACAAAAAAGAGCAGAGCTGTGTGGCCCTGGGATGGTGTGTGCTCCACAGGGAGGGATGGGTCCAGGGTTTCCATTTCAGTCCTGGGCAGAAGAGGCCCATGACCTGGTGGTTGAAAAGAAGATTTACTTCTCTCTGTTCAATCTTTTTGTTGTCACATCGCTGGTCTGTGTGAGTCAAATGCAGCAGGTTTTGGTACAGCTGAGCTGGAGTCACTCCTGAAACGGCCGGGATTGCAGAGGGAGCCAGCCTGGAGCGGGGCAGGGCAGAGGTGACAGCAGGGGTCACCCGGGGGGTCACACCCCAAAACCTCCCGTGGCAGAGCAGGGGTGGAATCACCCCAAGCTGTGTCCCAGTGAATTCCAGCTGAGGGGAGAGCAAACCCAGAAACTTTGGCCACCTCCTAAGGAACTTTTCTCTGAGCTCATGTTGAACCTTTTCCCAGGATTTTCCAGCTTTTCTTTTCTTCCCCTCCGTGCTGATTGCCAGGGCAAACGTGTGCATTTGGGAGGCTCCCCTGCAGCCCTGCAGGAGCCCCTGGCTGCACCCAGGGCTGGGAAGAGCCTGCTCTGTGCCTGCCTTGGGGCAGAGAGAGGGGAATCCTCCCCTGGGAGGGAAAACCCACAGCGTGGGATCCAGGGAGTACCGGAGCAGTACCGTCAGCTGCTGCAGAGCCTGTGGGCACAGAATGTTTTATTTGGTTGAGCTGGGTGATCTCAGGGGCCTTTCCCACTGCAAATGTTGGTGTGATTTTCATGCTGGCTTTGGGGTGAGGTGTCCCAGGGTGGGTGCAGGGAAAAAAGGGATCTGTGATCCCAAATCCCCTGGACACATCCCGGGTCAGTTCCAGTGCTGATGGAGCATCTCCAAACCATTCACTCCTAAAAACCCCTTCAGTCTGGGCTGTTTATACCACCAAATGCTCAAAATATTAATTGAGATGATTCTGCAGAGCCTCCTTGATTAAAACACGTTTTTTTCCATGCAGAAAACTGGATTGTCAGGTTTTTGTGCTGGGCCATCACACTCCAGCTCCGAGTCCCAGTGTGGGACCAGGGCCAGCCTCAGCTCAAAGGCTTTTTCACTTTGAAAGAATAGAGGGAAGGAAGAAAGAAGCAGAAAATATATTAAAATGCAAGATTTTATATTAGTTATGTGATCCCCCGGGAGCAACCATAAAATTATGTGGCTTTTTCGTGGCCATTTACTATTCAATATAAAAAGGGGAGTTGCCATAGCAACCACTGCATCATCTGACATCTGATACCTTGGCCAAACAGGGAGCTCTTAAATCAACTCCCCAAATTTCATATGAAAGTAAATACATTTTACTGGTGATTTCAAGGCGAGTTTGCCTTGTGACAAGGAATGTGGCACCATTTCCCCAGCTCAGCTCGTGGCCTCTGGGTCCCATCCTGCAAACTCAGGCCCTGGAGCTGACATTACTCAGCAGTGTGAGAGATTAGGACTTAGAGGAGTTTGTTTTCCTAAGTAAAATTAAATGAAAGGAGCAAATGACACCATTTCTTTTAACATTTCTTGCTGGCTGGGGAATGCCAACAAAATGAAGAAGTTGAGTGCAGTAAGAGCTGAAGTTCCAGCTGCAAGTGTGTGAGCAGCACAAAGGAGGGAGACAGGGGAGTGAAAATAGAAATAAAAATTGGAAGGATGTTTGTGTAAGCTCCCATTGGACTGTGGGGCTGGGCTGCACGAGTGACACTGAGGGGTGGCAGTGACATCACCCTGGGGTGCTCTGCCTTCTCTGCCAGCACCAAGGCAGTGCCAGGGGCTGGGGGAGCAGCCAAGAGGGGCAAAACATTTCCCAAAATATCCAGGAGCTCTTTGGGTCTCACCTGGTGCAGCCCAGGAGGGTCCCAACCTATCCCAAACTGCCTCCTTCTTGTACAAAAACAATTTCAAAATAAGTGTGACAGTGTCTGAATTCATCTCCCCAGGAACAAGGGAAGTGCAGGAAAATACAAAATTATTGTTTTGACATCACCTTTGAGGCCAAGGGCTCCTACATCACTGCTCAGTGCTCTGTCCCATCTATTAAAATACTTCTCATTTTTGACACAATTCTTGAAGCTAATCTTTCCACTGATGTTCGTCACTGGAGTGGAATTTACATTTGTTTTGTGTATTTTTAGCTTTCCAAAGCAGCCTTGAAAACTATTTAGCCCGAATTGTTGGCATTTCACTTTGCACAGACTCGGTGTTTGTGGCTAAAGGTTGTTTTTGGGGTGGTTTGTAAGGGTTTTGAATGCACAGGGATTACACCAAGCACAGGTGAGGGGGATTTGTGTGCAGACACAGCCTCTGTGCAGGAGTTCTTGTTCTTGAGTAAAATGCTGGTTTTATACAGAGAGTGGTTGCTGATTCCCAAAAAATGTGGGAAATCCCCTCTGCATCTGGTGGGGAGCCACACACTCAAATTCCAACAGGAATTACACTGAGACAGGTGAGCTAATATTAATTTTTTGTGCAATGGACAGAAATGCCCTAACTTGTAAATGCAGTGGCAAAATTTGGCCATTTAGGGATTTTTTCGTTATAAAACTCCAGGCAGATCTGCAGCCACAACTGAAACACTGAGCATCTGTCAGAAATCCTTTCCTGAGTTCTTCTATCAGGCTCCAAGAAGTTCATTTGTTCATTTTGGAAATTGCTTGAGCTCATTACTTTGAAGATGTTATTAAAAACTCATTTATCTTTTTAAAGGGGTCATTACAGCCCAGTGGGTCCTGCTTTGGAGGGGGAACACAGGCTGTTCATGCAGGGTGTATCAAAACTTGGGCTCCTCATTTTCCCTTTGGAAAGCTCAGTTTAAAGTTGTTTTCTCCATCCTGAAGCTGAGTTGCTCCAGCTCTGGGGAAAATCCACCCGTGCTGGGCAGTGTGGGACAGACAGTGAGGAGAGCTCAGCAATCCCCAGTTTTGCTCCAGACAGCCATTATTTATCAGCATTGCCTCAGCTCTTAATTACTGAAAATTGAAATGTCCCTTCTTTCAGGAAAGTCCTGTCCCTTGGGTGTTACTTTGTTTTATGAGTGGCTGATACATGAAAGGGAGAAAAGGCTGCAGCCCCAAACCTGAGCCGACCCTCTCAGATCTACACCAACAGCCACAAAGTGGTTCAGAGGCTTGATGCAAAGCTGATAAAATGCCAAAAATTCCTCATTCTCTCTCTTGGGGAGCAGGGAGGGTTGTCTGGAAAACGTCAACAGTAAAAATTGCATTTAAGTGGTGCATAGTGCAGCAGCTACTGTGGGCAGGGGGACTGCAGCAGATGAGGGGGTTTGGAGAGCACGAGCTCCATGCTCTGCCTCCCATCCTGGCTGGAGCACCTGGAGCTGCTGCTCTGAGCTCTCCTGGCCGTGGCAGTCATGGGGAAGAAAGGGTTTCTGGACACAGAGTAATCACTGAGCAAAAACCTTCTGCTTCTTGGTAATTCTCATTTAAAACTGGCTAAAACCATAATTAGTGTGAGCTGATGTTGGTGTGCTGCAGTGTGCACATCCATCCATCATCCATCCCTCCATCCATCCATCCCTCCATCCAGTCATTTATCCACCACCAGTGGAAGACGCCAGCCATGCCAGTGTCCCCTCCTGTCCCTGTCCCTGTCCCTTTCCCTGTCCCTGTCCCTGTCCCTGCCCTGGGCTTTGGCGCCCCAGGGCTGACAGCCTGGCTGGAGTCCCTCTCTCCCAGGAGCAGGCAGGCTCAGGAGCCCATTTGGGAGCAGGAGGAGATTGGACAGGACCATGCTAAGAAAACAAGGCAGCAGTGTTTCTTCTTTGCCCAGTGAAAGGAATAAAGGTTTTTCTTAAAACCATCCCACTTCTTAAAAGAAATTCCATTTCTCGAAGCCATTTTCTTCTGCAGTGTCTGGGCACATCCCTGCTGTGTGGAACCTCAGTGCTGCAGTGGGATGAGCCTGGGCAGCCTCTCTCAGCCCAAAAAGCTCCAAAAACCCTTTCCTGGAGCCAGGCTGTGCTCCCTGCTGGCCCCCAGCCCCTCCCCAGCCCCCCTGGCACCCTCCAGAAAGATCCCTTGGCTGGGGCTGGTCCTGCCTTTCCCTGGCCAAGGCTCGAGGAGGGGAGAGGTGCCTGGACCAGCCACCCACACTCAGCCACTCCACAAACAGCAGAAAAACCAAGCTGCTGCTTTGTAGTTTTTTTAATTTTCTTTTTTTAATTTTTTTTTTACCAGCAGATAAAAGAAAAATAGCTTTCTAGCTTTTTTTCCCCTGTGGTTTCTGTGCTGGTTTTTTTTTTTCCTCTGCTAAACTGTGTATTTTTCAGCTCAGTAAAGCATTTATTAGGAGTCTTTACAGGCCAGGCTGCTGGTGAATTATATATTGTACAGCTTCGGCGTGAGCTGGGGGAAAAAAAATTATGACATTTTTCCACCCAGACCGATTCTATCCAATAGCAATGGAAAATGAGGGTTTACCAGGAAAGCTTTAAGTTCAGCTCTGCTTGCCAGAGCTGCAGAAACCTTCTGTGCCTTGGTCCATGTGCGTTTCTAGAATGTCAATTTTCCTTTCTAACTCACAAGCGAAGCTAAAGCTGAGCTCTGCCGAGCTTTGGGTCCTGCTGCAAAGTCTCCAACAGCCGTGGCTTGACTCGTTTCTTTTTTGAAAGGATTTCTCACTTTGGCATCAATTGTTTTCCAGATCATCCTTAATTCAATGCACAAGTACCAGCCGCGGCTGCACATTGTGAAGGCGGACGAGAACAACGCCTTCGGCTCCAAGAACACGGCTTTCTGCACCCACGTCTTCCCAGAGACCTCCTTCATCTCTGTCACCTCCTACCAGAACCACAAGGTAGGCAGCTTTTGGGGCTACAAGTGCTTTATTTCTGGCCAGGAACTTTGTCAGAGAATCTCCCTGTTCTGCTGGTTTAAAAGACAAGTTTGTGTCCTGGCTGTAAGCGGGAGGGATGAGCCGGGGTGCAGCTCTGCAGGAGCAGGGATGCTGCTGGTAACAATATTTTGGCAAAGCCTGGGCTGCCCTGACTCGCTGTGCTGTCATTCAAACAGCAAAGCACATGGAATAATGAGCAGTAAAGCTTGCCCATAAATCTGCAGTGAGCAGTAATTACAGAATGTGTGTTTAGTGAGACAGATGAGGAATGTAACCATAAAAACGGAACTCGGAGCTGCCCCTGCGGTTTCACGTGGGGACAGCAGGGGCTGGGGCTCTGGGGAGGGGACTTTGGGGTACAGAGGGGCAGTTCTGTGCTCTGGCTGGGTGTCAGGGCACCTGTGTGCTCTGGGGCTGCTTTGGGGTGTGAGCGTGGTGTTACCTGTGCAGTGGGCAGAGTTCTGCCTCAGCTGGACCCCAGCAGGACTGACAGCAGTGGGACAGGAAATTGTCACCTCCCTGTGTCACCTCAGCAGGGAAGGGACAGGGGAGGATGACAGCAGGGCATGGAAAGGCTTCAGATTCTTTCCTGCTACTGCTCTGCCTGTGCACAAGCTCCTGCTCCCGGGCATTTTCCTAATGGCAAAGTCCAATAGCTGTTTGAGGAATAATTAATAATTTAATTGGAATTTTTAAAGGGCATCAAGATTCATAACTGAAGGTGCAGAGTCAGGTCCTGTCACCCTGAGTGTGAAATCTGCCATGTGTAACTGTACCAGTTCCTTTCCTACACATTCACAGGAAAATCCTGCAGGAACAGGAACAAGTGTGAAATTCTTCCTCCCCAATAACCTGACCAGAGCTTTTCCTCCCAAGCAGGATGCCTGTGTGCCCTTTGATGCTGGAAGCACGGAGTGCTTGCAAAAATGCTGCAATTAGTGAGCCAGTAAAGAGACTCAGAGCAGGAGCATGGATGTGGTATGGTCAGGCAGGGTGGGGGAAAGGCCCATTAGGACACTGAAGGCAGAAAAGTTGTAGCTCTTGATGTAAAATGACCAATTGCCCAAACATGGTTAACCAAAAAGACTCAAAAGAGCTTATATTTAATACATATTTAAAATGGCTGCTGTCAATGGTGCCTTTCATCCCTAAAGTTCCCAGAGTGCTCCAGGAACTCCACACTTGCACTGTCACTGCTGCCCAGCTGTGCTGGGGGTTTGTGGCTGGGGGGCAGCACAGGGAGCACCTGACAGATTTAGGGAAAATGTCCCAGATGAGCCCAAATTCTTTAGTGAAGATCCTGTGAGGAGCCTCTGGGGTCTGCAGGAGGGGGGGATGGACACTGCCCTGAGCAGGGGACACAGGGACCTGCAGAAGTGACAGCAGGCAGAAGGACCTCAGGACCTCTCCAGAACCTCAGTGTGGTCTGGAGAAAATCTCAACCTCGGAGGAATACCTGAATGGTTTTATTTATTCTCTTAAGCATCAACAATGAAAAACCTGGTCTGGGTTTCTTTTAGAAGAAAAACAAACTGCTGAACTATATTTAGCTCAGAAATCTCCTGCTAGCAAGAAGTGTGGCTGTAAATAATTGTATTCCTAAAGAAAAAAAAGAGGATAGAGGTTACCCCTGGGCACAGGTCAGGGAGGAAGGTGTGTGATCCCCCAAATCCCCTCGTGGGCTGGATGAGGCCAGGCCCAGGTGACGAGGAGGGACTGAAGCCCTGATCCTGCTCACGTCAGAGGAAAACCACGATCGCTAAATAACAAAATGAAATTAAGATGTACAAACCTGCTGTCAGGCTGTGGGTTTGGAAGGGTCCTACTCTTCTTGTGGTTCATCAGCTGCTTGAGCTTCCCTGGAAGAGTTTGAGCCCTGGAGGCTGCTTAAATTCACATGTCACCACCTTCCCCTGCAGCACTGATAGCGGCCAGCTGTGCTCTCAGGAGTTTTTTTGGTAAAGGATATTTTTCAACATTGCTAAAAAGTGCATTTGTTAGTAACAGCAACGCTCTGGAAAACCATCCCAAAGCAGAACTGGCTGCTCTCCTCAGCCTTAAAATGGGATGCAGGGGGCTCAGAGCAGGGAGAGGGGCTGTGCAGGGATAAAAGAGTGTTTGGGTTGTGATTTTCAGAGTTAAAATGCCTGAATGGTGGCCATAAAGGTGTGTTAAATTGTAGTGGAAATTAGGGAGAGCCACACCATGACAAGCAGGGCTCTCTAACATGGAAACAGAGGAAACCTTTTAATTCAGACAAATAAATTCTCTCTATCAGGAGTCCAGAAAAAGAACAGAGGGCTTAGAATAAGACCCAGACCCTGCATTTCACAGGGGTCACCAGGACTGGGCCCCTTGAGACCCAGCAGCTCAGCCCTGCTGCTGCTGCACTTCTGCTCTGATTTGCTTTCAAACACTTTATTCTTGGTTTTGTTCTTTTCAAGATAACCCAGCTGAAAATTGAGAACAACCCCTTTGCCAAGGGCTTCCGGGGCAGCGACGACAGCGACCTGCGCGTGGCACGGCTCCAAAGGTACCTCCCTCCTCCTCCTCCTCCTCCTCCTCACCCTCACGGGCTGCAGCTCTTGGCAGAAGCAGCTGAAGGTGCCAGAGTGTTGCTGGTGCCCGAATGGCACTGATACCCTCCGAAGGCCCTGCTGCCACCCCGTGCTGCCAGCCTTGCCCACGCCCAGAGCAGCGCGGCGAGTTCATCCTCTGAAGCAAAGGGTGCTGAAGTCACTGGCTGGAGCTGCTCTGGGGGAGCCAAACCAAGATTTCCTCACCCTGCTGATGAAATTCTGATGATGCTGATCACTGACTAACAAGCCTTCATTCTTCTCACCTCTTTTAGCAAAGAATATCCAGTCATTTCCAAAAGCATCATGAGGCAGAGGTTGGTGTCCAGTCATGGCCAGCTGTCAGCAAAGCCAGATGTTAACCCTCTCCATGGGAACCACCAGAGCCTGCAGCATTACCAGTATGAGAATGGTGCTCACATGCAGTTTGCAGCTTCAGATACTCAAGATCTGCCACTCAACACCTTCACAGCACAGAGAGATTCAGGGCTCTTCTACCATTGTCTAAAAAGAAGAGGTAACTCGAGTTCACAGTTATAAAAATATAATAGAAAATCAACCTGAGACCATGAGTTTGGTTTGGATTGGTCTCTTGGGTCTTGATCTTCAAAAATACTGCTGTGACTGAGGGTTTTGGAGGTCAGGAGGCAAAAGCTGCTGTTTGGAGCAATTTTTAGTGGGTTTGTTCCATAGAAGGTAAATTCAGACTCTGAGACAGAGCTGAAACAATTAATTAGAATGTGTAATTCAAATGGCACAGAGCTTCAGCGGAAAATGATCCATTGTTAGGATCAGCTGAATTCAAAATTGCTTGCAGGAGGCCATTAGCATTACCAAAATTCTACACTTTCCAAGGCAAAGCCATGAGCAATTCCCTCAATGTCTGCAGGCCAGTGGGACTGTGGGAGCTTGGTATGAGCAGCCCTTTCCTCTCATCCACTAATTCTCAAATTTAAGTGAGCTGTGACTGCATTCTCTTCCTTTTAGTCCAGCATCAGATGAGATCATGGCATGTTTTAAGTTAAATGGAAAAATTTTGCACAGAAGAAAAAAATCCTTCTATTTGCATGTCTCACTGCCTGCTAATTTATTTAAGCTGGGAGAATCCTCTGATCATGGCTAAATGAAGAATCTAACAGCACCAGTAATGAGGGCTGCAAGGCAAATGTGTAATTTTAGCAGATGTTTAATGTGCAGATGAATTCACTAATTCATCCAGAGAATATTGCTAATAAATAACAGAAAACTGCTGGGGAACAGGGCCATGGTCCTCAGAGGGGCTGTGCAGAGCTGAGGAAGGGCTGCTCACTGGGAAAGGGCTCCTTTATCTGAGATATTTCTGCAGCTTTTGACGTGAATATCTGGGAAATGTAGAGTCATTTTTGCAATGACAGGAAGGCAGGCTGTGATAAGAGCCTTTAAGAGACTCCTTGAGTTTGTCAGGAGGAGCCGTGCAGGAGTGCCAGGGCCCTCCTTATCTGGGTGAACGTGGAGTAATCCCTGATGTGAGAAGAGTCCCTCACTTAGGCTGACAAATGTCACCGGAGCGCTGTGAGGCCGTGAGGATTAGCCCGACATTTGCGGCACAATGTCTTTTTGATGTTGTACATTGTTTCCCCAAACTAAGACGGTTTAACTGGATTAAGCCGAGAAAGGGCACCACTTTAGTGCCATAACCTCGGCCTCCAAGGGCACTCCCCATTCCCAGCCCAGCGCAGCAGAGCCGCTCCTGAATGTGAACTGGATGTGAATTGAGTGTGAACTGAGTGTGGACTGAACTCCCCATTCCCAGCCCAGCGCAGCAGAGCGCTCCTGAATGTGAGCTGGATGTGAATTAAATGTGAACTGAGTGTGAACTGAGTGTGGACTGAATGTGGACTGAATGCGAATTGAATGTGGACTGAATGTGAATTGAATATGAATTAAATGTGAACTGAGTGTGAACTGAATGTGGACTGAATGTGAAGTGAATGTGAACTGAATGTGAATTAAATGTGAACTGAATGTGAATTGAACTGAACGTGAACTGAATGCGGACTGAATGTGAACTGAATGTGGACTGAATGTGAATTGAATGTGAATTAAATGTGAACTGAGTGTGAATTGAATGTGGACTGAATGTGATTTGAATGTGAACTGAATACGAATTGAATGCGAACTGGATGTGAATTAAATGCAAATTGAATGTGAACTGAATGTGAACTGAATGTGGACTGAATGTGGACTGAATGTGGACTGAATGTGGACTGAATGTGGACTGAATGCAAATTGAATCTGGACTGAATGTGAACTGAATACGAATTGAATGCGAACTGGATGTGAATTAAATGCAAATTGAATGTGGACCGAATGTGAACTGAATGTGAACTGGATGTGAACCGGACTGAATGTGGACTGAATGTGGACTGAATGTGAAGTGAATGTGAACTGAATGTGAATTAAATGTGAACTGAATGTGAATTGAACTGAACGTGAACTGAATGCGGACTGAATGTGAACTGAATGTGAACTGAATGTGGACTGAATGTGGACTGAATGCAAATTGAATCTGGACTGAATGTGAACTGAATACGAATTGAATGCGAACTGGATGTGAATTAAATGCAAATTGAATGTGAACTGAATGTGAACTGAATGTGAACTGAATGTGAACTGAATGTGAACTGAGTGTGAACTGGATGTGAATTGAATGCGATTTGAACTGAACGTGAACTGAATGCGAATTTCTCTCGCAGAAAGCGCTCGGCACCTGGACCTGCCCTGCAAGCGCTCCTACCTGGACGCCTCGTCCTCGGTGGGGGACGATCACTATTTCCGCTCGCCGCCGCCCTACGAGCAGCCGATGCTGAGCCCGTCCTACTGCGGCGAGGTGGCCCCCAGGGAGGCCTGCATGTACTCTGGCTCCGGCGCCGACATCGCCGCCGTCTCGGCCGTCGACGATTTACCGCCTCCCCCTCCTCCGCTGAGCTGCAACATGTGGACTTCGGTGGCACCTTACACCAGCTACAGCGTGCAGGCCGTGGAGACTGTGCCCTACCAGCCCTTCCCGCCGCACTTCCCCGCCGCGCCCGTGCTGCCGCGGCTGCCGGCCATGGCGGGCCAGGGCTCGCAGCCGCCGGGGAGCGGCCCCTTCGGCGTCTACAACCAGCTGGGCCCGGCCGCGGCCCGCGAGCGCGGCCCCGCCGCCTCCTTCCCGCCCCGCGAGCGGGTGCACCCGGCCGTGTGCGAGAGGAAGCCGCCCTCGCCGCACCTGAACGCGGCCAACGAGTTCCTGTACTCGCAGGGCTTCTCGCTCTCCAGGGAGGCGTCGCTGCCCTACCATTCAGGGATGGGGGCTGTGGAGAACTGGACCGACGGGTGAGCCCGCGCCGCGGCCTTGCTGCTCCGGGACGCTGCGGGCAGCGCTGACGCCTGTGGGTAACTTGCACTTCGGTGAGACACGCGTGCGCTTCCAGAGGGATCTGTGTGGGTGAAGAGCTTGTGTCCTCAGGCACACACAGAGTTCCGTCTCCTGTCTCAGTGGGCTGGATTCATCAGGCTCTTAGTGACTCCCAAATAAATTCATTCTCGTGTCTTCATCCAGTAGAAACCATCTTGACTAACGAGTGACCTAGCTAGTCATGTTCTTTTGCTTGTAATGTCAAACATCCGTGAGCAAATTTTGGCTATTTGGGAAAAAGACGAGCTTCGCTTTTACGGTCCTTGGCTGAGGAAGCCGCAGCCTCCCGAGGCTCCAAGGAAAAGGCCGCTCCAGGACTGCCGTGGCAGCGCTTCTCCAGCCGTGCTGTCCGGAGAGTCCCGCTGCTCCGGGGCCGGGCACGGGACCGGCACCGTGCTCCAGCGGCTCCCCCGACCCCACGACACCGGTCGTGGCTGTGGGAAGCAAAGTGAAGAGTTAAGTCCGAGGCCAAATTCATTGCAGCGTTAGGAACATTCCCAGTGTCTCCAGACTCCCATCCCTTGATTGAATCACATTTGCTTATTGCAATATATTTATGAAGTTTAAGCTTAAAAGTCGCTAATACTTTCCAGAACCAATTTCTGTATTTGCTGGTCCTTGATTTCTTTCGTATTCAGCTGAAACGTGCCTTTTGTGCTGTGTTCTTTCCTTTTGCATCTAGCTCAGACAGAATTGTCTTCGGCCTGAAGGAGGCCTGGAGGAACATTTCCTAATGATGGGTGGGGAGGGAAGAGCTCCCGTGGCCCGTCAGGCTTCACAGTGTACAGATGTTTGCAGAACAGGTAAAATCTTCACAGTGTACAGATATTTGCAGAACAGGTAAAATCTTCACAGTGTACAGATATTTGCAGAACAGGTAAAATCTTCACAGTGTACAGATATTTGCAGAACAGGTAAAATCTTCACAGTGTACAGATATTTGCAGAACAGGTAAAATCTGTCACCAGGGCACTCGTGGCTCCCTTTGCTCATGGTGGAAGGTCAGGGCTGACTCCTGGCTGTGCCCTCTGCTGTCCCTGTGAGCTCCTGGGGGATCCATCCCAGGGTGGCTCTGATCATCCTAGAGATCCTTTCCAGCCTCGGTGCTTCTGGCAGGGGGGGAAGCAGAGGGACAGAGGGACAGAGCTCCCACTGCCCTGGCCACAGAGCTCTGTCCTGCAGTGTCTGTCCTGCTGGGCTCCCAGCTGTGCCACCAAGGGGACACCGAGGTGAGCGTGTTCCACTGCAGAGCACAGTGTTCAGGCTTTGGTCATTGACAGTGGGGTTTTATTTCATTGTTTCCCAGACAGGCAAAGGCAGAAAGCTGAAATGCAGCTTTGGAGTGGGGAGCACAAACACCTCTGTGCTTGGTGAGTCCATCCCAAGGAGGAGCCTGGTCTGGGGGGCTGTGACACACCTCCAGGTCACATTTCAACCAGGACAGTCCCCTGCACCCACTCAGCAGAATTCCTGGGTGGCTGCTGGGGATTTTGTAACCAGATTTTGGAAATCACTACAATTTTTGCATGCTGAATAGCTATTTATATACATATATATTTTATATATATATATATATATAAAATTATATATATCACAAATGCAGGCCACGTGTCCAATTCAGCTTTGCTTTTAACAAATGAAATACTTAATAAAAATGAATGTTGCAAAGGGTTTTTTTTTTTTGAAAGACATCTATTTAAAATTTTTTTTATTACACACCTTTGATGTAAAAACTAAGAATTGGTTAGACAAAAAAACCATATATACTACAGATAAATCTTTATTAGAAACCACATTAGATACAGGTGGTATGGAATTTTGAAATGTTTGTTACATAGCATGGACATTTTATTTTACATATCAGAACATAAAGTCATTTTACTACTACAAGCTGTCTCTGGGTGCATTTCAATAATTAGTATAAAAATGTTCCATGGTGAATTCAGATGCTTTGTCTCTCTTCTGTCTCCTGCTCCTGGCTACACCAACCTCCCACTTCCCCAGGTCACACCCGACCCTTTTCCACCACCTCAAACTCCACCATCAGGTTTTAGGTGCCCGTGGGTTTCTTTGGGATTTTCCAGGTGTTCCTTTGTTTTAGGGGTCACTTGAGTTGGTTTGAGCACTGAGTTAAAAGCAGCCTTGGCCCCCAGAGCTCCAAAGCACTGAGCTGCAGCCCAGGGACAGTGGTGAAGAACCAGAGGAGGGAGGGAGGGAGTGGGGAGAGGTCTGGGGGTGTCAGTGCCCAGAATTTGCAATGCTCAGCTCATTTCTCACCTTGACACTGCATCAACACTGACCTGACAAATGGAACCCGAAAATGAGTGGGGTCAGCCCAGGCTGCAAAGGAAAATCTGCCTGGATCTTCTGCTGTTTTCCAAAGGTGACCAACACAATAACAATGTCATTTTTACTGAGTAATCACTCTGCTATTTTAACCGTTTTTCATGTACCTTCTGCTCACCCATGCAATATTTATTGATTTGAGGCAGTTTAAAAAGTGATTGCTGTAAGAATCCTCCCAGAACCTTTCAGTCAGTGCAGGGGGTGTAGAGAAATCTTGGCCATGGAATTGCTGCAAGTTTTACCTGGCAGCCTTTGCAAAGGGCAGGGCCCAGGCTCTGTCCCACAGCAGCCACTGGAGCTGATGAGTGCCCTGGGAATCCCTGTGCCAAACCATGAGCTTTTCCTTGTAAAAATAGCACAGGGTATTTATGAGTACAGGACCTGATTGGGAAAGGCTGAGTTAGCATAAAAATGTGCAAAATTTGGATATATGCTAATCTGGTCATCTGGGTTCCTTTTATAGTCACTGGAGAGAGATCAGACATTGAGATTAAATGGGATGAATCATTCTCCAGTGACAATCTTTTTCCACTCAGAGGAATCCAGTTCCTTAGAGCAGATTTCCCATTTCCAAATGGCTCAAAAAGTCATTTTAGTGGGATCCCCCTCCTGTGTGACTTTGACAAAAACATTGGGACATCATTGAATTATTTGCATTACAGATCCCACTCAAGATGAGCACAGGCAAAAAAAAAAAACCCAGCCCAAAACCAAAAAACCAAAACAAACAAATCAAACCTGGTGGTGTTAATTTATGGGATGGAAACAGGTTGTTCTTTTTTAGTTCACTTTATGATGTTTTCATTGAAGGTTTCTAACCTGGCTGTGTGTCCAGTCCCAGGTGAGGCACCCAGGTTCCATTTGATTTCTCCTGCTTTTCCCACCTGGACAGGCTTGGCAGGTGCTGTTCCTGGTCCTGGTAGAGCAGGATCCTTCCTGGGGATGAAGCAGAGCACAGCAACCCTGAGTGTCCTGGAGGATTTGCTCTGTTTGTTTTTCAAATCAGAAACACTAAACTGGGGACATCACTAACAAAAAATCCCAACAACCTGCACAGCTTTAAAAGAGATCAAGCGTGTTACTGCGTCCCACTTTGATTTACTGCACTTGAAACAGCTTTTCATTCTCAAGAATGTGGAGGTTCATGTGTGAGGCTTTTCCAGCCCCGGAGCTGCAGCCTGGAATGGCAATCCAAGCTCAGGGAAACCAGGCCCATTTCAAATCAGATTAAAGCAAAAATTAGCAAGTGAGAAAAACCTGAATACACACGAGGACCGTTTTCCATTGATGTGCTCTAATCTGTGCTAAAAGGCCCAGGGAATTTTTTAATTCTGTTTTTCTTGAAGGTAGATGTCCAAATTTCATCTTGGCCCAGGCAGGCTCAGTTCCAGCATCCCAGCAGCACTCGGTGCCAGACTGAGCTTGGACTTCCCTCCAAATAGAACAAATATTTGTATCAGCTTGCTGAGAATGTGAGTCACAGGAATATTTGCCAAAATTTAAACAAGCTAAACTTCAGTCCTGCCAACAGCCCCACCATTCAATTTGGCATCGCTGGCAGCTCACAGGCTCAAGAGGGGCCTAAGTCTGGAAGAGCTGGGGTGTTTTTGGCAAACATAAATTTATTTTTCTCTCTCTCTACATTTTGGAAAATTTGTGCCTCTCTGTATTAATTTATGATGTCATTAAATAATTCTTTTTGCAGCTTGTAGAGAAAGAATGTTTCTTTTGAAGATGAGAACTCCCCTGAGGATGGTTATAGTGAAAAATTCCAGCCAGAGGGGAAAAAAAAACCTCCTCTCCCCTTGGCCACTCATGTTTCTGCAGTAGTGCTTAAACAGCAAAAATATCTACAATATTTTAATTTAAGGACCTGCTCCAAGGAGGTGCCATGCCCTTGACTGTGACAAGAGGCAGCCTAAATTCAGTGTGACTGGAGGGATTTATTCCTGTGATAGCAGGCTGGGAGAGAATCTTGAGCCTGGGACTTGCTGGTAGAAAACATCACGTTTTGCACTGATTTGCTCTCTGCAAAGAACAGGATCAAGACGAAAAATTAAAGAAAAGGAAATCTTGGGAGTGGTACAAGCAAAGCACAAAGCCTTGTCCAACATGAACCTTATTTAATGTGCAAAGCCTGCCATGAGAGAAATTCCTGTAAAACTCTGGGGCTGGGGTGGTTTCATCACAAGGTGCACAGCCCAGCCTGGTCCCACTTAAACCAGAATTAAATTTAAACCTGGCCTGGGCTGCTCAGCCTCACTGGGACATGACAGGGGAAGGTTTGTGCACCTTGGTTGGTTTTTGTGGCCCAGTCCTGCCAGGAGGATCCTTCCCTGGCCATGGCCAGCAAATGCTCCTGGCTGAGCACTTTGGGAATGGCAGCTCAGGTGTCCCAGAGGATTCACAGCAGCAAGGATGGAAAATTGCCCTCCTGAGCCCCTGCCCACCTTTGGAATGTCCTGAGAGAAGGAAATAAAAAAGAGATTAATTAGTGCAAATAACACCAATTCAATTAAAATCAGGCTAATTGCAGGTTTTGTTAATTAGAAACTCATTTAATAAAAGAAAAGCAAATCCCACTGGAATGAAAAGAGGAGGAATAGCTGCAACAGGTCACAAGGCTCTTGTTCCACTGACAAATACTGATGGGAAAGAGGTCTGAAGGATTGTTTGGCAAATGCCAACATTTTTCATCTGGGTTTTTTTTGTTGTTGTCATTCCCAGCAAACACAAACTTTTGGCTTTGAACCATACATTGCTGCAGTTTGGATGAACATTTCAGTGGGGCTGTATTTACAAACTGGAGGAAATTTGACTTTTTAATAAGAAAAATTAGGTGGAGTGTCAGCACTGTCTGCCTGGGCAGCTTTGCTTTTAACAGTCCTGAAAGACAAAATCTGACAAATGTGTTTTCTAGCTGGGAGGTTCCCACTGATAAGAGGACTCTGGGCCAGGTTTGTGTGCTCAGCCCAGCCCTGGCAGCGGGGAGGACATCCCTGAGCATCCCCAGAGAACAAGATGTGCAGAGAAAATTCCTTACAGGCAGCAGTGCCTGCTGCAGCTCAGCACACACGAAAATCCTGCTTTTGTGCTTTCATGCCAAAATCCTAAAGCTCAGTCCTATTTCTGTTGAAGTCAATAGGAAAACTTTTACAGAGTTCAGAGTAGCAGGAGCAGCCCTTTCATCTTCCCCTCACTGCAGCCTTGGCTGTGCAGTGCAGCTCAGGAATGAGGCACGCAGTATTTGAGTTTGATGGATGACACAGCCACACTGAAAACTGCACTTTGCTCCTGCCCAGGGTGTCTGAGCAGCTACTGAGAGAGCAACAAAAGTCTGAATCTGATATTCAAATTAGTAATTTAATATTTTCGCATTTAATACTTTGTATTTAACACTTAATATCATAAATATAATATATAAAAGTTTAAATTATTATATTTATACATAGAATCATTTATATTTAAGCATTATAAATATAAATATAATAAATATAATAGTTAGTATTTGATATCAGCTATGAATCTAACACATGGAAGGTCAGCTGAAAATGGAACAGAATAATACCCAAACCATTGATTATCCCCTCTAAAGCCAAGAGCTCGTTTTAGTCTGAAACTTTGGAGCAGATTGCCCTGGCCATGAGGAATCAATCACAGGACATCCTGGAAAGGTGATGAACTTGCCTGGTGCACCAGAGTAATGGGAACCAGTTGGAGTGCAGGGCTGGAGGCACAGGGGACAGGGCAGGGATGGCAGTGGGGACAGGGAATTCATTCACAGAATTTCCATTCACAGAAAAAAAATCAAAGTACATTAATTACATTTATTAGCCACAGTGCCTGACCCGATCAGACACCTCTGGGTGAGCACTTGCTCTAAGCCTGACTCATGAGAGCACCAAAGGTGATGAAGAGTAAAAGGATTTCATCCAAATAAAAACTCTGCTTGCAATGAGTCTGTTCTTCCTTCTCCCCTCCCATGACACAGGCAGTTCAGAGCTTGGGGGGTCCCCACTGCCCCTCACCCTTCCCTTCCCCATCCCTCATCCAGGCAGGGGGCAGGAGCAGCTGCCCTGGTTCTGTGCAGGATCAGAGGGCAGCTCTGCATTCACACCCAGCACCAGGACTGAGCCCTCCCAGCAGTGCCAGGGAGGGAGGGAGGGATTTTAGCTCTGGGGAAGCCTCGCCCAGGCTCCCCAGGCTGGCAGGGCTCAGGAGGGCTGGGGGGCTTGCCTGGGGGGCAAACATTGTCCTTCCAGACATCCAGGACACGCAGCACGAGGCAGGAGGGCTGAGCTCTGCCACCCTGGGATGCACTGCCCATCCTCCCTGCAGGGACATATATAAATAATAGATAGAAACAAGGTGGAGGTTTTAGGGCCATGGCTGATCCTTCTTTGTCACCTTCCCCACGGGTTTGGGTGGTTTTGTGTAATTGGATAAGAAAGGCCACACTGTTGGTTGTTGGGTTGTACCCTGGGGGTGCCCTGCCCGTCCTCCTGCAGGGACACACAAACCTGGCAGCAGCACAGACACTCAGTGCAGGGTGTGGAGCCTGAAATGCCCCAGGGCTGAGGGAATCCAGGAGTGAGAGCTGGGGGAGCAGAGCAGGAGCTCCCCGAGCTCAGTGCCTGCTGCCAAACCCTGGCTGCAGCAGGCACAGAAGTCTCCAAGATCTCATTTGGGCCAACTGCAACTGAAAATCAGCAGAAGTGAAGCTGAACCCCCAACTCACCTGAATTCCTCCTAGCTGGGAGAAAAGAGCTCCCACTGCAGGCCATGGACTCCATGGAATTCAGGATTTACAGATGCTCCTACCCCCAGCCCTTAGTGAATGGGTTGTTTCTCTCATGCATAACACAGAAATAACATCCCCTCACCTCTGGAAGTAGCTAATTAGATTGTCCCCAAATCAGTTTTCATCCTATTAACAGCAAAAGAAGGGGAAGAAGGAGGTCAGTGACCAGGAATTAAATACAGGGAAAACGTGAGCTGGAAAACTTAAAGGAGAGAAAGGGGGGAAAATAAAAGTAAAATAAATATAGATGCTGTTTTCTTGCCAAGGAGTTGCAGTGTTGGATGAGTTATAATCAGGAATATGGAGAGGCTGAGCTTGTTCTGTTCACTTCTTTTTGCTGCTTCTCTTCTCATCACACAGAAAGAGCTGTGGATAACACAGCCATGCTTCTCACAGCTCCAAAAACAGATCTCTGAAGATGTGCAAAAAAGGAGAGAAATCACTTTTATCCTATCTAAGACAAACTAAACATCCCCCTCCTCCTGGGAGCTTTTATCACTCCTCTGGTTAAGTTTCAATTTTTCAGGTCCAAGGGCCAGTCCTGATCATCACATTGATGTTAATAAAAAATCCTATTAATTTCCAAAGGACAGCACATTCTCCTTGCACAGGTACTGTATGACCCTGCTGACAGTCTAATATGGCAATAATTCCTTCCTTGGCTCTGCCACCACACTCAGAGGTTTGCTTGGAAATACTTTGTTCCTTTCTGTTGTTTCTTCCTGAGGCTGAGATCCTTTGTGGGGCAGTGCTTCCTTGGCTTGGTTTTCCACTGAGCTCCTCTTGTGTCCTTCCCAGTTTTCCTTTCCACAGACACTGCACTGCACCATTCCAATGAATCATGCTTTCTTCTAATAAAATATTATTTGAGTCTGATGCCAAAGGCCAGATTTCCATAAAAGAGATTCAGAATGAGTAATAAGTACAACAAAAAGGATTTTTATTCTTCTGTGTTTCCCTCCCCACTCTCATTTTTGGGGGTCAGAGACTCCTTAGAAGACCAGTGGCACTGGAACTGATATTTTATATCTCCAGTTTTGCTTAAGAGCTGCCTTTTCTTTCACCATTGAGGTGTTTCCACCTTCTCACACTCTGAGCAGGGCCATCAAGAGCCAGTTTAGTTCTTGGTTTAACAGAACATCTCTTATTCCTCTGACCTTTCTCACCCCAGCTCCTACAGCCAGGAGCCAGAGGCTGCCAGGGGCCAGCACAGAGAACCCCCAGGGGAAAAGACTTTTCCCCAAGGGAAATCTCCTGCTTATCCCCCTCAGCCTCCCAGCTCCCCTCTTGGCAAGGTGAAGAGCCAACAGGAAAGTGTTGGGGCCAACATTTGGGCCATTTGCAAGGCAGAGCAGGGCTGGGCAGGCCCCCTGCAGCAGGATGGAGCTGGCAGGGGCATGTGGCTCCTGCTGTGGATGAGCTGTGCCCAAACTGCAGCAGGGCATGCAGGGCAGCAGAGAGCACAGCAACCCCCAGCCTGGAAATGCACCCAGGATTAACTGCAGGGATCCACAGAGGAGCTGCTGCAAGGAGCCACTTAACCCCAGGGGTTTGTTGCTAACCTGGAAACATCCCCAGCTCTCCAAGGTATCAGCAGTGCCTTTCATGTGCTGGTGCCATGCCCTGAGCAGGGAACAAGTGGGAATTGCCAGTGGAAAGTGATAGTAAAGGCTGTCCTCACTTGTGTTTAATAGGGTACATTCCTCTTTGTAATATTGCTGAAAGTCCCTCAAATCTAAGTGAAATAAAAACTGTTCTTTTACTTACTGCTAATAACAGCCAGTCATGCTGTCCTTGAGAGCCACACATAAAAACAGCCAAGAAATATTTTCAAGTGGTAAAATACTGCACTATAAATGAGACTTCTGGAGATGTTACCTAAATTAGCCTCGTTCAAATGCCTTTGTGATATTTAATCATAATCATAAAAGTCAGAGTGCTTTTGCCTTTCCATCAGAAACCAGCCTTAGATGTTTTGCTAGTCCCAGCTCCACACTGGCTGGGTGTCGTGGTGTATAATTTCATAGACACAAAGACACTTCACTACCATAGCTCTCATTATTAAACAATATATTTTAATTGTCACCACCTTTCTCATATAGGCATGGGCCAAATCTGCCCTTATTGGCTTCAACTGAGCTCCACAAGGGATGAATTTGGCTCAATATATATAAAAATACAGCAAGTCGAGTAATAAAAAGAAATGTTTGGGTTTCTTTTTTTATAGCAGCTGGGTTTTTTTGCCATCTGAACACACATGCCTGGCCAGTAAAATCCCCTGATAAAGGACTGAAGTGTTTAAGACTTCATATGCAGAATAGCCCATGGTGTTTAATTACAATAGCAAAGATGCCATGCTATAAAAGACTTTCTTACCTGGAGAAGGGATCCATGCTCTCCAGTGAAGCTTAATTACCCAGGACATGCTGAGTTTTCCCCTCTGGCAATAACCTCTCACACCAATAACTCCACTGGTTCTTTTGACATCTCAATAGTTGAATATTGTTAATTTTTGCTCTAATTTCCTTGTTTGGGTTACAGCTTTCCAGTGCTTTGCTTCTGCTGAAAGTATTGAGCATTAGAAGAGCTGAATTCCTGGGACATTCCTCTTCCTTTCTTCCACTTTTCCCTTGGAATTCTGCTCTCTCAGCCTGCTCTGGCACTGCTGCTCCCCCATCTCCTTCCCAGCATACTTGGCTCCAGATGGGGATTTATGCATTTCCCCTCCTGTGATCCTTTCCTGCTCCACCAGCAAAGCTTTCAGCTTCATCCCAGGCCCAGAAGATGCAAATTTCTGCAGAATGAATTGACTTTAGGCTTTAAAGGCAGAGCTTTACCTGGCTGCCAACACTCCCCAGTCATGGCTTTCACAGCTCTCACACACAAACACAGGGCACAGCACAGTAAAATTCCCCTTCCAGCTGATGTTATTGTGGGGACACCCAATCTTTGTTATTTATTGAGTTATATCAGATTTACAGCTCACATTTCTGCCCAGCTTTTATTGATTCATAAAGGGAAGATTCCATTTTTACCTGGAAAATGCTGCTTTTTGTGGGGAGGGAGGAAAGCTCTCCCTGGGAAAGCGCTGGGATCTCAGGCCATGATTTAGAACCATCACCTGCGTGATCCTCCTCATCCTCACTCCTGCATCCTCAGCTTTTGATGGAGCCAATTTCCTGAGTGCATGTGAAAGCCTGTGGCTGCAGCCTGGAACAATCCTACCTCAGTGCTTCCCTTCTGTTGTTGATCCTTTAATTTCCTCCAGCCGGCTCCTGCAGGGGACTCGCAGTTTTATGCTGCTCCTTTGGACTAATCATTTACAACTGCCTTGAAAAAAACCAACCAAATCCCTTCTGTGTGCTACTGCTCCATGCAAGGGTCACTAATTGGGATGTCCTTCCAGCCAAAAGGCAACACAGGCTTAACAGCAATTCACAGCAGCCTGAAAATTCTGCCCAAAGCTTTCTAAGCAGAGCAGTTCTGTAGAATTTTACTCTAAAAATCAGGGTTGCAATCCATAAAATTCCTCTGCAGTGCAGATTTTCACACTTTGAAAAGCCAGGCCAGCAGAAAGGCAGATAAAAGTGATCAATGGATGAAATGCCAGTGCCAGGATCTGTCCTGGTGGTTGGGAATGTTACACACAGGGCTCTATCATGGGCACAGGTCTGGGTGTGGAAAATACAAACCTGAAAAGCATCTGCAGTTGCAGATCTGGGAGAAAGGCACAGGCTGGATTGGAAGTTTAAAACCATGTGCCTTAGGGGGAACTGTTACCTAATGACAAAACAGGAAACAAGATGAAATACAGAAGGGACATACATTAATTCCTCTGAATTATTGATGTTTGTGGCCTGTAAAATGGAGATCAAAACAGTAATTTTATTATGTAAGAAAACCAATATTCATTTGAGGTTATTTTAGTAAAAATATATATTAAATTCCAACTTAAAGCTGAGAATCTAATGCCCAAGTTTTAGGCAACAGCCTTATTAATTTATCATGTTAATTATGTAATCACAGCTCCTTCCAAATCCATTTTTAATGGTGTAGCTTTTTGAGCTGTGCTAATAACAACCATCACAACAGTTGGGACTTAAACACACAGACATGAATGAGCAGTTATTATAATTTTTTTTTGGTATTTCCATACATTGCAGGTGATAAAATTGTTCTTGAAGAATTATTTTATTGCATGAAAGGGTAAATTTATACAACAGTTTGGTGCATTTTACACACCAGCAACCACAACAAAATATTGTTAAACTTTTCAATGAATACAAGCACATTACTTGCAGTGAAAACAAACCCACAGCAGATTTGCAAGAGCAGAAATGGGGTTTGCAGCTATTTCTGGCTGTGTCAGCCAGTCAGGCTCACCCTGAAAATCAGCAAATCCCACCTTTCACATGCTCATGATAAAAACCTGGGATACAATTAAAAAAAAATATGCTGGCATCCTAAACAAAGTGTATGCCAAGCTACTTTAGGGATAGAAAGGAGATTTTAGGGGACAGAAAGGAGACTTGAGGGACAGAAAGGAGAATTTAGGGATAGAAAGGAGATTTTAGGGGACGGAAGGGAAACTTTAGGGGAAGAAAGGGGACTTTGGGGGACAGAAATGAGATTTTAGAGGACAAAGGAGACTTTATGAGACAGAAGGGAGACTAGAGGACAGAAAGGAGACTTTATAGGACAGGAAAGAGACTTTAGGAGACAGAAAGGAAACTTTAGGGATAGAAAGGAGACTTTAGGAGACAGAAGGGAAACCTTAGGGGGAGAAAGGAGACTTTAGTGGGCAGAAAGGAGATTTTAGGGGATAGAAAGGAAACTTTAGGGGACAGAAAGGAGATTTTAGGGGACAGAAAGGAAACTTTAGGGGACAGAAATGAGATTTTAGGGGACAGAAAGGGGGCTTTAGGGGAAGACAGGAGACTTTAGGGGACATAAAGGAAACTTTAGAGGAAGAAAGGAGACTTTAGGGGACATAAAGGAAACTTTAGAGGAAGAAAGGAGATTTTAGGGGACAGAAGGGAGATTTTAGAGGACAGAAAGGGGGCTTTAGGGCACAGACAGGAGGAGCTGGAGGGGCTGCAGGGTGCTTTAGGCCTGGCTGAGCAGGAGGAGCAGCACGAGTGCTGCTGATTCCTCCTCAGACATCAGCCTCAGCCTGCTCTGAGTGCAGCAGGAAAATCTGCATGGAGATCAGCCCTGCCCTCTGGCACGAGATCCTCATTATTTGAAGGTTTGTTTTCATGGGTTTTTGGTTGTTTTTACGTGTGCAGGGCATTTTAATGCCTTCCTACAAGGCTGTTTGCAGCAGCCCGTGGCTCTGCTTTGTGCTCCAGGGTTTCACCTCCATGCTGGCCACAGAAATATTTTCCAAAATTCCCTGTAAAAGTGGTGGATATTTCCTAAGAAAAATAGTGGGAGGTTTTTTGACCTGCTGTAATTTGCTGTTGATAGGGGAGATAGGACGTGGGGGGGTGTGTGTCCCTCTGTTTGTGGCCTGCTTGCAAAAAGGGTTTGTGCTCATGAAAGGATATTCTTGCTAGCTCAGTTTTATAGGGCTTTTATAGTTACATAAACAAATGGAAATGTTTTTATTTCTGGGTTTCTTTAATTCAGTTGTAATCACAGCGAGACAAAATATGCCAATGCTCCCCTACCAGGTTTTCAGGCCAGACATTGCCATGTGGGGTCTCTAAATGCACAAGAAATTAAAAAATGAGGCAATTCAAACTTGGAATAAAATGGAATCAATGAGAAGTTTTTGATATTAAATTACTTTGAGGGGTATGTAAGGTAAACAAACATTCAAAAGTGAAAAGGAAGATAAAAACACATTTACCAGCATTCAGAAAACCCCAGTGAAATATTTCTTTTGAACATATGGTGAAGCCTTTGCTTTGTGCAAATGGCAGAACCCCACTGAGTTCAGTGGGGCCAGAATTTGTACCCAGGTAGCTCCTTCCCATCATCACACACAAATATTGTGCTGAACACCAGCTTGGTTGAGGTTGGCATTAAATAATTAAAGTCCTTTACTTATCTGTCCCATTAGTCCTGATGAATACACAGCATTGATCAGCAAAACTCTTCTAAGACAAAACAGAATCTAAATGTCCTGGTTTCAGTTCTGGAGGGTTCTGTAGCAGCAAGCAATAATGAACAGAGGAGGGAAGCAGCCAGACCTACAAAAGAAATGGTATTTTAAAAGGACTCGTTTTAGGGGGGAAAAAAAAGGGTTTGCCTTTGTACACAAAGAGCTCTATTCATTAAAAGAAGTTTTTACAAATGTGGTTATTTCAAATAGTCCAAAAGTGTGAAATACACTTAAAATGAGTCAAATTTGTGGGTTTTCCTATGGGTTAAATATGTGCCATACTAATAAAGCTCTCCTCACACCTCTTCCTCCCTCGGAGTCTTTGGCCTCATTCTGCAGGATGTTTGGAGTGGAGGGAGCTCAGCAGCTCCCTGAGGGAGCCTGAGCCCTGCAGATGCAGAGGGATGTGCAGGAATGCTCAGGGCTGCACCCAGGGAGTGCCCAGCACACAGCACTGAGCTGCTGCCAGGAGAGATCCAGGAGAGACCCCAGCACTGAGCCAGTCACAGGCACCAGAGACAGCCAGCAGCCTCAAACAACCAGGAATCAGAGATATCCAATAACCTCAAACAGATGAGAAATCAGAAATGTCCAATAACCTCAAACAGATGAGAAATCAGAGATATCCAATAACCTCAAACAATCAGAAATCAGAGATATCCAATAACCTCAAATAGATCAGAAATCAGAGATATCCAATAACCTCAAACAGATCAGAAATCAGAGATATCCACTAACCTCAAACAGATCACAAATCAGACACACCCAGCAGCCTCAAATAGATCAGAAATCAGAGACATCCAATAACCTCATACAAATTAGAAATCAGAAAAATGCAGGAAACTCAAACAAATCACAAATCAGAGACACCCAGCAACCTCAAATAGATCAGAAATCAGAGACATCCAATAACCTCATACAGATCAGAAATCAGAGACATCCAGTAACCTCAGATCACAAATCAGAGACATCCAATAACCTCAAACAGATCAGAAATCAGAGACATCCAATAACCTCAAACAATCAGAAATCTCCAGCAACCTCAAACCTTCTGCCAGGCAGCCCCCAGCAGGCCTAATTTTAAACCAAAAATTGCCTGAATTCTGTGTAGGTGCTCAGACCTCGTGTCACTGCACAAGGTACCAAGCACCTCTCAAGTACATATAAATATATATGTGTGTATATACAAATATATCTAAAATTATATAATTAATATATAATATAACGTGTCTTAATATCAATATGCTAATCATGTCATTATATATTATTATATAGCAATATATGTGCTATACCTAGTATATATAAAATGATATCTATATAAATATATTATCTATAGAACTATATAGAAACTACAATACTACATGTTAATTAATCGATAATAGTTATATAATTATATAACTATTATCGATTAATTAACATGTAGTATTGTAGTTTCTATATAGTTCTATAGATAATATATTTATATAGATATCATTTTATATATACTAGGTATAGCACATATATTGCTATATAATAATATATAACATTTATCGATTAATTAACATGTAGTATTGTAGTTTCTATATAGTTCTATAGATAATATATTTATATAGATATCATTTTATATATACCTAGGTATAGCACATATATTACTATATAATAATATATAATATATTAATGTGTTATTATATATTTATATTAATTATAATATTATTATATATGAATATAAATATATATAAACACACATGTATGTGGGGTCAGAGCCCCAGCATCAGGCACACCTCACTCCTGACTCTGCTGTTTCATGAAGCTGCTTTCTGCAGGAGTGCTGTCCTTCATTCCTGGTTTTAAACACTTCCTCTGTGTAAAACCCACATCAGCAGCTTGTCCATAAAACCCATCCCTGCCTCAGGTTTGGTGAATGTGCAGGGCAGCATTCCTGGGGAGCCCAGAGGAACCCAGCAGGATTTACTGGCAGCTCCTTCCGCCTTCAGAATCTGATGGAAACCTTACAGGACTGATCTGCCAGTGTGCCACCCTGCCTCACTGCTGGAGGAAAGCTTCCAGCAGCTTTGGAATGACACAAAGGTGTTAAAATCTCATTATTTATAAGTAGCCAATTTCCAAGCTTTTGTCCTTGCAGTTTCAGCCACCAGTGATGTGCAGAAGTTGGGATATCAGTGTTCAAATAAATATGTTTCAACCTATTTGCAGCAGTGTAACTCTGCTGTCTGTTGTTGCACATGTCAGTGACACACCTGAAAGGTGACATGACATCTCCAGGGTGGTTTAGGTACAGAAAAATCAGACGTTCTGGGAAGCATGGCTTAGATACAAAAAAATTAAAAGCTGAATCTCTGCTGTAGCAAAATCCTCTCAAATGTTCATAGCACTTGGTTTAATGTAGCAAGAAAATGCTCAGTCCATTACTTAGTTCACATGCACTGACCCAAGGAATCAGAATGATATTTTGTAAAAGAATAGGGATAAAACCACATATGTTCCAGCCTCGTGGTATTGTAGCACCCTTCACTAAGTACAGATTTCCTTTGCTTCATCCAGCAGCAGAGAAGGAGAATTTAACAGCAGAATAATCTT
Organism: Passer montanus; assembly: GCF_014805655.1. Lineage (NCBI taxonomy): Eukaryota > Metazoa > Chordata > Aves > Passeriformes > Passeridae > Passer > Passer montanus. Next base: position 4,929,438 of record NW_024369262.1, on the reverse strand, counting down.
CCTGAACACCAAAAATTAATAAATTTTTATTTATTGCTGTATATTTATGTCAGGAGAGATTAATGGAGGATAGAGCCACGTGTTTCCTGTACCCAGTTGTGCTGTCTAACAAACAAAGTCCAGAGCAGGAATCCCAGAGCAGGAGTGATGTCTCACCCACTGCTCCAACTCCCTGGCCCAAAGGAACACAGAGTTCCAGGAGAGCCTCTTGGCCAGCAGGACATCAAACCTGGGTGTCCCAGGTGACCCTTTCCTGATGTTCTGGGATGGGACAATGTTGGGGTGACCTCCAAAGCTGCTCTCTGGATGAAGCTGAGCCCATGAAACCCCAATTCCTGCCCTCCCTGTCCTTCAGCCCTGCCAGGGCTTGGCCAACCCTCTCCGAAGGAGCCACGGTGGGACCTTCTCTGGATTTAGGCACCATCAGGTATTCTTTGAGCAGAAGATGAATTTCTCCCCTCAGAACAGAACATTTTGTTGTGACAAGTCCCCATCCAGCCTGGAAGGTGTTTGGAACATGGGGAGGTGAAAATGGGAGCAGTTACAAGAGGTTTTGTTCAAAAACATTTTTGTAAACGTTAAATAATCACGCTGTGCCAGCCACTGAAATTGTTTCCTTTCCACCAAGCTCACGCAGTGATTTTACAATATTAACAAAGCCACAAAAAATCTGCCTGAAATAGCAGCAGTAACCCTTAAAAAAATCCTTAAAAAACCCTTCACCTGAGGGGCAGTGCCCAGGAGGGTCCTGCCTCCCTCTGTCCTGCCTGTGGAGCCATTCCCAGGCTGCCTGTGCACTCACAATTAATCACTTCTGCTTCCAATGATTCCCCTGCCTCTGGAACTGAGCTTTTCAGTGTTCCAGCCCATTTGTAAATACATCAGCTCACACCTCAGTGTTGTACTTGGTACCAAGATACCATCTAGAGCTAATCTGATCCAGGCAGGCTGCAGCACAGCTCCTTCCCATCCTCAAAAGGTGCTGGGCCAAAAGTCGTCTTTTAAAGCTGCAGTAGGCCTTGTCCTGCTCTGGAAGCTGTTCCCTCCCCTTTTTGGCTCTGCAGGACCCACTCCAGCCACCATTTGACTTTAATCAGAGCTGTGAGTGAGGTCCAGAACTCGTTGAAAGCTCATTTATCCATCCCAGTTCACTCCCTGCATGCCCAGTAGCACTTTTCTGACAGAGAGGTGCTGGGAATGGCTTGGTTTCCCTCAGAATCCATCTGTGGTACACCACTGTGTGCAGCCTGTGTGTTTATTGGATTCAGAGAACTGATTTTTAACTGGAAAAAACTTCTGGGAGTCTAAACAGTGCCCTGGAACTGGGATTGTGGCACAGCTGTGGTGACTGCAGCTCTGCTCACACGAGCACCAGCAGGGATGGCACCTCTCAATTCAGCAGAGCCTCGGAGGCTCTGTGGATCCTGGATTATTTCCTGGACCTTTAGGACTTGGATTGACCTCCAAGCTGTTGTATTTTCAGTTTCAATTAGTTGTGCAAGCTGGAGTAAAGTCAGAGTAAGTACACAGCATCACACACAGCAGGGAGATCACCTGAAATCTTGCTGCAGCTCTGCACTGAAAGAAATTTAGAATTTAAATTGCTTAGTGCAAGAAAAAAAATCACCCCTCAAATCCATCAGCAAAAGTTTCTGCAAATGCTTGGCCTTTAAAATATGATTTCCAGCACTTGAACCTGTACTTTGATACTGCCCCAAGCAGCTGCTGTAGTGGCTGCCTGCTGCACTGGGAAAATCTCCTCACTCCAAATCAGTTATCTGCAAATTCTATGCTTCATCTGAGCCACATAATTAAAGAAAATTTCCAGGGATTTCATTGGTAAGACAATACTTCCAGCTTGTATTACTCTGTTACCAGCCATAATGATCTCCAAATCCTTCCATAGCCTATCCATCATTTCAGTTACATTTCCTGCTCAGAGAGGATGACTTTTCTGAATCAATTTCCCACCTTTGGAAATCCCTGTGTCTGCCAGCAGTCACTCTCCCTGCCTGAGCCCAATTTATTCTTTTCCAGCCCACCTTGTCCAACAACTGCAGCCTGAGAAAGGGGACTTGATTCCATTTCTTTCCCAGATCCCAATTCAGAAAGTAAACTGACCAAATCTAGAGAAAAGCTTGAAGCTTTATCCTCATTCCTCTGGAGCTCAGCACTTTCAGCTTCATGTCCTCACATTCCCTGAACTGATTGAGGAACATTCCCCAGACATTTCTGAGGCTCTGGCCTGGCCAGCCTCAGAGCAGATTTTATGGCCAATTTCTTCATAAGTCTAATATTAAACTGAACTACTTCCTTTCTTTTTTTCCCAGCTGCCAATTTTCCTTGTTTCACAAACGAAGATTATCACTTTTCCTAATTGTACAGTAAGGCCAGGGATCAGATCAGGATTGCCCCTTTTCATCATTCATTTTCCAAGCAGGAGTTGAGTTTCAGGATTTGGCTGCCAGGAGCTCCAGTTTCTGCCCACCTTTCCAGCCATTCATCAGGGCTGGGCTTTGAAGAACATGCTCCTCCTGAAGCCCAGAGCTCAGATGGAGATGGTTTGTTAGCTTGGAAGTTGATTTAAAATATCCCACCACAATTATTCTTAAATTTCAAATTATAAATTTGGTTTTGGTCCTAATTTCTCATCTCACAGAGATCACTGGCTGACAATCCTTTGTTGCACCGTGGGCTTCAAATGAGACCTAAGATTCTTTGATTTGGCTCCAAAATGAATATTTTAACTTATATCTTCATCTGCCCCAGACTTTGCTCCTTTCTGCCATTTTCTGGGAAGCTCTGTGGGTGATGGCAGCCAGACCTTGGGGTCTGTATCCAGCCTTCCCACCCGGCCTGGGAATGTTCTAGATGTCCCCTGAACTTTCTTTCTTATCACAGGTCTCAGTCCTTCCAAAAAGGGCTTCCAGATGTTGCAGATTCTTGTTGCAATTACATCTGGCTACCTTTGATTTCTGAGTCCTGCAGAAAACAAGGGACTTCAGGAAAAAAAAAAAAAGAGAGAAAAAAAGAAGCAACAACTTCTCAGATACTGATGTTTAAAAACACTGTCTGGATGTTCTGAATTAATATTGTGTTAGAAGAAGCCAAATGGCTGCGTGCCAGGGCTCAACCCAAGGTGTATTTTTATGGCAAAGCTATAAACCCACAAAATAAGTGGTTTATAATGGAAATTCTGACACACTTTTAATATTAAGAGCAGAAATGTAGTGCTTGTGGCAAGTGAGTATTTGACAGCTGCAGTGCTCACCTGGCAGCTGCAGTGCCTGAGCCATCCCTCCTGAAGGGAGGATTGGTTCCTCCTCATCTCATCCTGCTCCAGCCCTGCTCAGCCACTCATCCCGGAGCCTTTTCTGCCTGAGTGCAGGGAGAAGCAGCTCTGGGCATCCCAGAGCTCAGCCCTGGCTCCAGCAGAGCTCAGCAGCTGCAGGGTGGGAGGGTTCCTGTGCCACTGCTCCTCCTGAGTGCCACTCACCACAGCAGACAGAGCCAGGAGCAGCCGTGGCACTGAGCTGCCAGTGAAACCCAAATCAGCCCTGGAAACTTGGTACCAGTGAAACCCAAAACCAGCCCTGGAAACTTGACACCAGTGAAACCCAAATCAGCCCTGGAAATTTGACACCAGTGAAACCCAAATCAGCCCTGGAAACTTGACACCAGAGCTATGGATCAGTTCTGGAGAAAGGAGGAACCCTGAGCAGTATTTAGGATACTCTTATCAGATCATTGATAGGCTGTGATAATAATAGAAAATATTGGCAACAATGAGAAAGGGCTAAAATGAATTTCATAAGGTTGAAATATCAAAATGAACACTGTACCTAAAGCACTTTAATTTGGGAAAGTCAAGGGGGAGTTTTAGTCCCACGGGAATGTTCCAAGTGGTCACCTACATTAGCAGGCTCCCATCAATAAATCATTTCTAACATATAAATATATAAAGGGAAAGCTGGAGGGAGAATTAGATCTGTTCAGCTGACAAAATCAATCCACTGGTGTGTGCTGGCTCTGATCTGCTCTGTCTCTCTGCCATGTATTAAAGCTGAGATTTCCAAATATAATTCAGGGGTTCTGGATGTTTTTGCCATCCCAAACATTTTGATTTGCAGTCACATTCTTCAGGAAACCCCAGAAAGGAAGGAGTCAAGGTTTGGCTGCCAGAATGGAAGCAGAGACCTGTGTACACACACTTGTACACACAGCTTGAACTTATTTCATACTGCACACAGCCCTTGCAGAGAAAGGACTGTGAGCAAAGGGAAGGAAACCTAAACAGCTGGCAAATAAACACAGGGTGATGGATTCAGCTCCCCAAGCAGCATGAATGCTTTCCATGCCATAAATTAACTTCTAATGCACAGATTAACTACAGCAGCAAAGAACAATGCAGAAGCCTTTTAAAATAAAACTAAGAGAGAATGAAAACCAAATCACACGTTACTTAAAAATAATCTGTCTGGAGATGAATTAAAACATTTGTGACTCTGAAGCAGAATTCACACCTTTATTTCCAGCATCTTCAATTAACACCTCTAGGAAATTTAACAGAGTTAAATGAATGTTCTGCTCTTAGACTCTCCTGAAGGCTGGAGGCAGTTGGTGTGCCCCAGGCTCTGCTTCCCTGGACCCAGCTCTGATGCTCTGGTGAGCTGAGAACAGCATCCATGCATCTGGAACAAGAGCTGGAGAGTTCACTTTGATTTTTCTGAGCTCAGGCTTTGCTTTATGATTACTTTCAAATATCTCTTGGTGATTCCTTGGGTTAATTTTAAAATATAAATTAATGTTAGTTAGTTTAATCTCCATTTGGGTGCTGTTGGAAAGGAGCCCCAGCATGGTTTGAAGCCCAGCTGTGCCTTGCAAAGGAGGAAGAGGAAGAGGATTGACAGCAGCTCTGGTTGCTCCCTGCCCAGCCCTGCAGTCTCCAGCAGCCCCAGTGCTTTCCTTGGAGAAGCTCCTCTCCTTTTATTAGCTCCTAGCTGCTTTTCTGGGGAAGGAAATCAATGGAAACTGGATTTCTCAAAATATTTGTTTTGGTGGAAAACAAAGATAGCCCAAGAAAAGTACTTCAGGCAGAAATCTCATGACTGAAAAATTAGACTGGTAAGATTTTAAGACCAAGTTAAAAGTTATGGGTTTTCTTGGGTTTACTTTCTTTGGAAGCAACAGAAACCTACAAACTCTTTTCTGGGACAACAATGCTCAGGACCCTTGAGGGTCTCAGCATCACCTTCTGGCACGATTTAAATCAGGAGGATTTTCATAAATAATTTTAATTATTAGACTTCAATAATTTAGATTTCAAGACACATACCCAACATCCATCCCTGAGCTGTAAAAGGTTTAACAACTCAGACCCCTAGAGTCCAAGCAACAGAAGAGCTCCAATATTCCCTCTATGGCATCCAGCAGGATGTGGAAAGCTGGAAGGTCAGTGGAAAAACTCTGTGCCATAGGAACTCATTTTGTTCCTTGGGGAAATCACCAGGGGGAAATAAAGGGATGGAGGCCACGAGCACAAACACAGCCCTGAGCAGGGCGTGCAGGGGGGAGGCTGGGAATTTGGATTTTGGGAGTTTGGGATTTTGAGAGTTTGGGTGTTTGGGGTTTTGGGAGTTTGGGAATTTGGGATTTTGAGAGTTTGGGAATGTGGGGTTTTGGGAATTTGGGAATCTGGGAATTTGGGAGTTTGGGATTTTGGGAATTTGAGAGTTTGTTCCTTGGGGAAATCACCAGGGGGAAATAAAGGGATGGAGGCCACGAGCACAAACACAGCCCTGAGCAGGGGGTGCAGAGGGGAGGCTGGGAGTTTGGATTTTGGGAATTTGGGATTTTGAGAGTTTGGGAATTTGAGAATTTGGGAATTTGGGAGTTTGGGCATCTGGGAATTTGGGAGTTTGGGATTTTGGGAACTTTGCTTTGCCCACTCACAGCACTGTGCAAACCCCATTTACCTGGGCATTGCACAGGGAGCAGATCCAGCACCTGGGAATGTGTCCCACAGAGCCTGGGGGGAGCTGGGGACCCCTAAAACCCCTGGGACAAAGCTGAACGTGATCCTCACCCCTGCCCAGACCTGGGAGAGGTTGGGAATGTGTCCCACAGAGCCTGGGGGAGCTGGGGACCCCTAAAACCCCTGGGACAAAGCTGAACGTGATCCTCACCCCTGCCCAGACCTGGGAGAGGTTGGGAATGTGTCCCACATAGCCTGGGGGATCTGGGAACCCCTAAAACCCCTGGGACAAAGCTGAAGGAGTCCCTTACCCCTGCCCAGACCTGGGAAGGTGTGCCAGGGCTGGAGCTGCCGTGGTCCTGCAGGAGCAGCCTTGGCCCAAACCCCAGTCTTGGGGGACGAGGTCGCCCTGCCAGAGGCAGAATTGGGGTTTTGTTGAGCCCCTTTTCCCTGTCTGCAGCTGAGGGGAGGAACCCCAGCCCTGGCACAGCGAGCACTTGGCTCGCCCAGAACACGGGAGGTCCTTTCCTCAGAGCAGAGGACAAGCCCAGGAGTAATTGTGAAAATAAATACTGCAAAACTTGGCTCTCTTTCTTCACCTCCACAAAAAGGAGCAGTTCAATCCATAACCTGAGCTTCAGACTAACTTTTATAAATTATTTCTCCTCTGCAGCATTTCTTTGATCTTTGTGTATGAAATACTTCAACTTTCAGGGGAATCATAGTCAATGTCCACTCTCATTTTAAAGTATAATTTGTGGCTTCAGTATTTACAATGTTATTTTGATGAAACAGAAAAAATATAATTCATTCAATATTGTTTATGTCTGGTTTGAAGTCCCAGATGTTACAAATTGAAGTTGAGATATTCAGATTTTTCACATCTTTTGGAATTTTAAACTGTGCCTATATGGGAAAAAATTTTTCCCTTTCCAGGGCTCCTTCCCTGAATGATCTCCTGTTGATTTCAGCATGATTTGGCTCCTACCTGACAGCAGAATACAGAAATTGGCTAAAAGTAAATTCTGTATCATAGTAAGGATTATTTTGCTTTCTCAGTAACATTATCCTGTGAGTCTATACAGTATAAACCACACAGCAAAGGAATATTTATATATGAATTATTTCCATACAAAAAGGAACTGATTTTTCCTATCAGTGTAATATTATTGTAACACATACATGGGGCTGTCTGAAAAGATGAAATCTGAGGTACAAGGTGGGAGAAACCACTTGGAGCTTGGATGAAAGGAAAATAAAGAGCTGGAGGATGTTCATGGGCTCTAAAACAAAGCACAGCAGTAATTTAAACAAGGATTAATACAAAATAAAGTTTATATTGACAGAAATATTCCCTAATATAACACATGCCATTTTATATGTAGTAATAATTAGGAAAAAAAAGATTGGGAAAGAATGGGAGCACATTTTCATGTTTTCCTGTCTTATTTATGATTGTTTTTAAAAGATTAGATAAATTGCACTACCTTTGCTTCCCTTAGGAGGAATATCTCAGTTTGAAAGGACAAGCTCTGCAACACCCCTCATGCAAACAAGGACTGGCCAAGGAGAGAGCAGGGTCCTTTTTGGGAATCACTTCACTGCATCCCCTCCAAAATAAAACCGGCTGAGAAAATAGAGAATTCCTTCAGGTACAAACCCGTGTTTTATTTGTACCAGCATTCATCTCATCTGTTTTGGACAGCCAGAAATGCAGAAGGACATCTCCAGAGCCCAGAAGGGAGAACAGCTCTGAGGCCACGTGAGCCTTTGTCACCGGAGAACGAATCCTCCCAAGAGGCACCAACAAAATTAGAACTAGGTGGCAAAGATAAAGCCAATTAGATGCTTCTAAAGCACAGCCCCATCCCCTGTCTCTGCTCCTTGCCAGCACAGCCCCATCTGGAAGCGATTGCCAGGATGCTCCTGGCGGGTGCCGCGGTGCCCGGTTCGCACCGTGAGGGCCGCGCTCCCGGCCCGCCATTTCCCGGGATGCACTAATGTGTCAGACTTGTAAAACTGCTCTTAGAGCTGCACTCCACTTAGGGAAGGAGGAAACTCACTTTAAATACTTAAGGCTTTAATATCTAGTCCATTACTCTGCAGAAAGGTCTTGTAAAGAGTCAATTATGGGATACTTCTGATTCGATCCACATGCAAGGGAAATCCGCTCCTTTGCCTTTAAAGCTCGGGACTAAGTGTCCTGTTTAAATAATTAGTGACACTTTTTCTTTGATCAAATTGATTCACATTGTTATTCTTTTATGTTAATTTAAAGCTTAATCCATGTAAAATCCAAGACAGATCTTAATCCATCATTCAGAGGGCTTTTACAAAAAGGCACCGTGGTGAGATTGTCCAGAAAACACGACAGGTTAAAGACAGTAGTGACCCAAATTGAAGTAAAATGCTAAAATGCCCTTTTTTCTTCTTTTTTTTTTTTTTTTTTTTTGCTTTCTAAAAACCTGTGAATGACCAACCCAGTTAATAGCAGTAGCAGGGTAACAATTTGGAAATAATTGTGAGTGGAGACACAAAGCTGGCAGCTGCTGCAGCACAAACCCCATTCCCCAGCATGTTTAATAATGAAGCCAAAATCTGGGCGTCTCCTGCTATTAAAAATGTGTTAATAATGGAAAATATTTTAAAATAAACTGCAGTTACGTTTACTTATATTCTTGTTTTCTCCTCAAAGCTTAGTTGCCCAGGTTACAGGGAAGTTACCAGCAACAAAGTTGGAATGGTTTTCAGCCAGAGCTTGTTAAGGTGCTCAGCCAGTAGAGAATGTAGGAGAAAAACCACTTTCAATATTTATAATTTCCATACTTCGGTAATATTACTATAAATCTACAAATGAGAGGTTGATAATACAGTTAGCTCTATAAGTGCATAAATATTTAAGTTTTGCCCAAGCCCATAAATTCAAGAGGCTTTGCCAACTCTTTACTTGCTGTACACATTCAAGTAATCCAAATTAGTCTCTCAAAGCTGAGGTAAAAACTTGTTACACTCTTACTGGAAAGTGACCTGATAATTTCTGGCTATCAGTTACAGTCTAACCATAACATTTCAGATGTTTTTGTGTTTTCTCATAACAATTAAAAGTTGTGTTTCTAGACAGCAGCCCTGCTGCTAAAGGAGGCACAGATGAGGCACAAGGAATACTTTGCTAAAATACTGCTGGATGTGTCTTCAAAAGAGTCAATAAAGGATTTAAACCCTCCAAGTGTTTCTAAAAGACTGCAACTTTCTAAAATTACTGCAACACTGCAGAGGAAATAACAACAGCAAATATTCCACAATAATAATAATAATAATAATAATCATCATCATCATCATCACCATCATCATCATCATCATCATAATTTTAAAAATCAAGGCAAACAAGATGACTGTTTTGTTTATCTCCATGACAAAATCCTTGAGCAAAATTATTTTCTAGAGAGACAAATGGAAGGTAATTGCTGCAAAATTCCCACTTGGGGATGAAGAGCTGGGTCTGGAGGACCTCTGCTGTCCAGGGGCTGTACAGGCACACCGTGCCAGCCCCAGCCCTGCCTGCCTCCAGCAATTCCCTGGCTGTAGCAGCACTGTGAAACTGCCCAAATGAGTTCATTTAGCTTAATGAACTCACTATTCTGTGAGAGAGTGGCTCAGCTATCTATGATGTATAAAGTTAGAGACTCTGTGAGAATTGCCATAGGAATATTTTGATTTGCCTGCTTAAATTTGTACACAGGTGATGAAACTTGGGGGTTTGTGGATATTTTTCTTTCCCAATTTCAAAAGGAGTGGAGTGTAAAGAAATTCCCAGGTGACACTGGGGACACCACAGCACTGAAGGTGCAGCAGATCCAGTGTGGTCCCACCAGACACAGCCTGGTGAGCTGCACCCTGGTGAATCCAGCTGGACAGAAAACCTTCACAGGTTCCTTCTGCACAGAACAACCTCCATCTTCTGGGAGAAATCAAAATACAGGAGCTGGGGACAGTGGGATGAGCCCCAGGACAACAGAAATGCACAAAACCCCTGGGATCCATCCCCACTGACTGGAGGGCACAGACACAAGTCCCTCTTTGGTACAAGAGAAATATTAAAGTTGTGCCTACAAATGTCAGGAAGAAAAAGAAAGCCTTGCTATTAAAGCAACGAGGCACTTTAGGGAGCATGAGGAAGGAAAGGATTTTATTCTGCTCTTTAAGCTTGGGGAGATTCCCCTGTCTGTACCGTGCTGAGCCCTGGCCAGGCAGAGTTCATACACAATTGACAGACTTATAAAAGCAGCTGGGCTATAGTCTAATCTTGGTTAAGCTACTAATTTTCCTTTATTAAGGAATAGATTTTATTTTTCAGGAGAAGCTGGCCAGCAGAATGCTGCCCCAGCACTGCTGAGCTGCAGCCACACTTCTCACAGAAAAAAGCAAAGCACAACTTCCCCAGAGTATTTCTAAAATTCACATTCTCTGAATCTCAGAGAAAGAAAAAGACAATTCTTATCTCATTTAGTGCTCCTGTGTTGTTCACAAGTAAAACACATTGCAGAAGATTGTTTACCTGAAGAGAATTTAACTGGATTTTAATGTTGATGTCACTGACCAATTGAATCCATGTGTGTGTATCAAAACTGCCAGCTGACAGTCAGGAAATTCTTGTCAGTTGATTTGAGTGCTTAACAAATTCAGTTTAAATGTAATGTAATATCAAATAATCTAGTATAATAAAGCAATTAATATTAATAAAGTCAAATGCCTCATTTCTCTCCCCCTCCTGTCTCTCCCCTGCCTGTACCACACTGAGTGCCACGTGAAGGGAGGCTGCCCAAGGCACTGCTCTGTCCCCTCCCTGTCCTGCCCTTGACAAGTATTCTCCTTTTAGAGGCATTAAATCTTGGCACCATCCACTGCACTTCCCACTTAAGCTGAAGTAAGTACATGTACAGAAGGGCTCTGTCAACATATCTGGAAAGATGTTTGGATTAAGGAACAAAACCTATTTCAAATCTCAGATAATAAAATGCCCTCCTAAATCCTAATTGCAACTTTCCTCTCGTGTCTGGGGCCAGCAGGCAGCAGCTGATGTGCCGCTGCAGATCAAGGTTTAGTTCGATAAATGCGGCTTACGGGCTCGGGTATTGCTGACTGCAGAGTGGCTGAATGGGATCCAGCCTTCTAAAGGTGATTATCTGCCTAAAGAAGGAAGAAGATGAGCACAGGACAACCTTGTTTGTCATTTTGTGCGCTTAATCAGACAAAGCTCATAATGCTAAGAGCTTCTCTATACTATCAAAAATAAAACACAAGCAGCTTTCAAATAAATTACACCACGTTTTCCAGAGGGGAGATCTGTAAGTGTGCATGGCAGAATTATCTTCTGGTTGCTGTTTTCCAGCAGAAGAACTTGGAACTGGAATATTAAATCATATTCCCAGAGACTTTTCCTTACACTGCTGAGGCTGCAGCCAAACCTCACATACAGGACACAAAAAGCAGCTTTTTTGTTTTAAAGAAGATGTGCAGATAGTGACTAGTTAGATAACGAGATCTGTCCTTTGGGTTAAATTGCTATCTAAAATAGAAATAGAATGTTCTTTCCAGGAAAATACCCCTTTTCTGTACTGACATAACACCAGGGGTATGTGGGTATTGCTTTGGCTCTGTGTCTGCACTAACAATAATAATAATAATAATAATAATAATAATAATAATAATAATAATAATAATAATAATAATAAAGAAAAGCAAGAATAAAGCAATTCTGGTGTAATCTGGCAGAGTGGTGCATTTCTCACTTATGGATTTAATTTACACAGCATTATGTTTAAAGCAGGTGTCCTGTTACACCTTCCTTTCAGTTTGTTTTATATGACAAAGAAAAGAACAATTCATTTTCAGGAAGGTCTCTTGACTTTCAAAAGGGAAAATCTGAGAAGGGCAAAAAATAAAATTTATTCCTGGTTCTGCTTTAAGGTTAATACAAAATCCACAGCTCTGTCACCAGTTTCTGTATGGTAAAACATCTGTGATATTTACTTCACAGTACTTTAACAAAGAAATTAAATGAAATTTAGCTAAGTACTACTATAAATACAAATGTGGTATTAAAAGCAGACTTGTACAAACTGCATACAAATAAACAGCATCTGCAGTGGGGAGTTCTCCACCATTTCAATGACAAAATGCTTTCTGAAGAAGCAGTAGGGGTACCTAAAGAAAACAACTTCAATACTAGTGTTTGAAAAAACTATAGGAATCAAAATCTCAATTGAACTGGGTTCAGTCCTGGAAAAATTAAACATTTAGAATTGCCAATAACTTGTTCCTGGCAGCTGATGGCAACTAAAGTTATTCTCAATTTTATCCCAATGTAACAGCAATTCAATTCTTATTTTCATATTTAAATACAAAGCCTGCACTTGTGTATAGCAAATATCTATAATTAGAAATATACTTCATAGTGCAAATTTTTAAGCAGCCTAAATTCTGAAGTGAAGGGCATTTTCCGGGTGTGAGCAGGCCCAGTGACAGGAGCACTCAGTGCCAGGGCCAGTGCTGACACTGAGAATTGCACTTTTTGGTCTTTGATATCACAATAAACACATTTCAGTTCCCATTCACAACATTTTCCAACTAATTATTTCCAGTAATTATTCCTAATCATTTCCTAGCTGAAAGCTTTGCATTCTCCACTCTGGCACTCCCAACAATTTGCAAGTGTCCTGTGATCACACCTAATTCTCCATGTGAGTCACGAGCAGGATGCAGTTGTTGCACTTGTAATGGTATTTGTCCTACCCTGAACATTCCCAAACTGTTTTCTCTAATCCTTTAGGAAACACCATAATGAGCCTCATCTAATGCCTTCAACTAGTTAGGAAGGCAAACTCCAAGATTTAGCTCCTCAGTCTGTCTCTAAATCTCCTAAGTGAAAGATGATTTACAGTTAAGCTATGAAAAATGTGACCACTCTCGAGTCTGGAAAGTCTCAATCTGATTGCAGGGAACTTCAATCCGAGCAGAGACTGAGCCTCCCTCACTGGGGACTGCCTGATTTAGGCAATCAGCAGCTGGTGTGAAACCTTCATTAACTTAGAAAAGCTTTACAGACCTGTCTGAGCTTCTCTCAGGGACAGAATGGTCAGGTTTTGCACTGAAAACACTGAGCTGGAAGGTGAAGTTTGTAGCTTCTGTGCTGGAGATTGAAATGAAATGTTTTCTCTGTCCCACTTGCAAAAATGTTATCAAATCAAATAAACCAGAAATCGTTATTGTAAGAACAGAGTCATCTCAATACATGAGGGCAAACATGAAGAGGAATTCAAAGGGAAAGTGGGGTGGTTCTTGTTAGGATGCAGCCAAATCCCATTCTTTGGGAACTGAACCCAAAGGGCCTGGAGAACAAAAGGACAGGACTGACCTCAGAGAAGCCAGAAGACATTTCTGAAGACAAACCTACATTTTGTTTAGGATTTAAAGCAAAGATTTAATAACTAATTTCACAGTGAGCAAATGAGGAGGTGAGAAGGAGAGTGGGACTCTGCAATTCAATTAAAATATAAATGTATTTGTAGCAAGACTTTGGAGGTTGATGTTTGCCTTGTCAGAGACCCTCCTGATATCACACTCCAAACTCCATCCCCTGCTAACTCGGGCTCTACTCAGCATTCCCAGCCAGGCTGGAATTTACAGCACAGCTCTGCCCACTCAAAACAGCACCAGCTGATCCAAATTAATAAAACTCAAGTCTTCAATAAAGCAGTAGAGGCTGTTTTGTTAAACTGAAATTTTCATTTCATAATTAACCCCTGTGCCAGGCAAAAAAGACAAAAGTGAACCTGCAGCCAACTCAAAGGAGCAGAACTGAAGAGCTGAATGGAATATACCAAGGCAAATATTGACCCAAATATGTATTTAAAGAAATGGATTTTTAAAATCTGATAAATATATAAAAGCTTTGAAGAAAAACAGCCTAGGGAATATGCAAATGATGTCTCTGAAAGCAAATTTGGGGTTGATCCTAAAAACCACTCCTAATTAAGTCAAAGAGGACTATTTCCTTGCAAAAATATTCTTCTGTCTTAAAGTTCTGTACACTGAGCAGGAGTTTTATTACCAGTTTGATGGCCCACCAATAATCACCTCAGTGCATGAGAACTCTGCTCAGGCTGACAGCAGAATTTAAACCTCTGCTCCCCTCCTCATCCAGAATAATGAAATGGCTGGAAAGAAAAGCAGAGTCCCAGAAAGGAAACTTTAAAATGGCTTGGCATGGAATGCACATCCAATGTATTTATTTGTAAAACTATTTGGAATAGCCACAAGTTCCTCAAATGGAAATGAAAATTAAAGAAAGAAGTTTAGTGCTCATTTTGCCTTCCTCTAAGAACATATTCCAACAGAAATCTGGGACAGGAGCTGCTGCAATGTTCACAGGGCCCAGCTTTGGGCAGTGCTGGGTGGGTTCAGCAGGACCAGCATGACCCTTATTCTGAATGCTGAACCTTTATTCTCCAGTCCATGTTCATTATTCTCCAGTTCTGGGTGGTTTTAGCTGGAGCAGCAGCATTATTCCCATTTTTCTCCAGTTCTGGGGGGTTTTAGCTGGAGCAGCAGCATTATTCCCATTTTTCTCCAGTTCTGGGTGGTTTTAGCTGGAGCAGCAGCATTATTCCCATTTTTCTCCAGTTCTGGGTGGTTTTAGCTGGAGCAGCAGCACCAGCACACCTGCTGGACCATTCTTCTCCAGTCCATGTTCATTTTTCTCCAGTTCTGGGTGGGTTTTAGCTGGAGCAGCAGCATTATTCCCATTTTTCTCCAGTTCTGGGTGGGTTTTAGCTGGAGCAGCAGCATTATTCCCATTTTTCTCCAGTTCTGGGTGGTTTTAGCTGGAGCACCAGCATTATTCCCATTATTCCCCGGTTCTGTGTGGGTTTTAGCTGGAGCAGCAGCACCAGCACACCTGCTGGACCATTCTTCTCCAGTCCATGTTTACCTGGGGAAGGACAGTTTGGGCTTGCAGTTCTCGCTGTGCCAACACTGCAGAGGTGATTTGAAAAGGTTCTTTATTTCAGCAGCTCCTTTTCAGTGACCACATTTGACTGTGGGGTGCTCTGGGCTTTTCTTTGCTGATCCAAAGGAGTTATGTGCAAGCTGCTGCCCAGAGAAGCTGTGAGAGGCTGAATTAACTGAGATGAGATGAAAGCATCTCCGGTGGCTCTGGGTGTGCCCCAGGACTGGCAGCTGGGCACTGTGGTGTGTCACTGCTTTGGCACAGATCAGCTCTGGAGGAAACCAGCCCAGAAAAGCCCCTGCAGGGCCCAGGGGGTTCTCAGCTCCTGTTTGGGTTGCTCTGAATGCAGCACTGAGAGCCCCAGCCCAGGCTGTGACTCAGGCAGGACAAAACGAACACCTCAAACAGCCAGGGAAGCTGTGAATTGCTTATTTGTTCTGCAGAATATATTCAAAATATGCTTTGAACTCCCCTGGGCTGTGAATGGTGACCAGGAAGAACGTGAGAAAGGCGAGAGAAAGCAAACAAATGCCATTTTCTGACTTCCAGCTCCATTGTCCTCAGTGGTGCTGTGCCCACCTTTGCACTGGGAATAACTCCAGGTTTAAGGGGAAGTTCCTTTGTGCCATGAAAAGCTTTCATCCATGGTTTGATCTCACCACAGCATTGTCAGCCCACCCACAGCCCACAGCAATAAGTAATGTGAATTTACTTTATAACTAGTTCTGTAATATTTCAGATTTTTAGGGGGGAAAAGAATTCTGATCAAAGGTAGACACAGTATTATTGTTCTCAGTAGCAACTCCAATGAAAAACAAGGTAAAACTGCTGTCAAATAATAAATACAGAACCTGCTTATGTTTGTCAGACTCATCTTTTTCATCTCCTGTCTCTGATAATACAAATTATTCCCACAATCTTCAAAGAGGAGAAGCAAACAATATAAAATATTCACTTACAAGCAGCTTATATTTTGTATTATGGTGCCACTTACAAATATTTGACTATTGTACGGGATTCTGTCCAAAATATCTGGCAGATCATCTGCTTATATTTAAAGCTAAGTGCTAATCTTATTAATGTTTAATATTCCCTGTTCTGGCTTTATACACAGAATATCAGTGATTTAGAGTTAAGTAAATAATTGTATTTCTGCAGGCATCAGAGTGAAACTCTCTGAACCCTGGCAGACCAGAATGCTCTGTAATACCAAAGAGAAACATCAATCCTATTTGAAAAAGAAAATTTGAAATATCTATTTCCAGGTTGCAAATGGAAAAAAAAAAATTTCAACAGCATGATCAGCTTTCATGTTATTAATTGGCTAGAAGCTGATTTAGATACTGGGGCTGGTGGAAATAACACCAGTGTTCTGCTGCCACCTGCAGCTGAACCAAGAGGCCTCAGCAGCAGCCCAAGTGTGGCTGAAGTTACACATTACTTTCAACAATTAATATTATATATGCAGGGTTATTATTCCCAAATCTGGCAAATGTTATTATCTTGCATGAGTGAAGAGAAAACTGGTGAGAAATTCAAAAGGCTGATGCACCCACTTGAGCGATTAAGGAGAATAAACAAATTAAAGCATTGAAAAGTATGAATAAATGTCAATTAATGGAATATTCAATGCTCGCAGAAAGAATTTCAAACTGGTCTTTACTTAATATTTAAAGTATTTTCACATGCTGTAATGTTTTCCTTCCCACATGGAAACCAGGACCAAAAAGAAGAAAATATAAGAATGTATTGCTTTTCTGTGTGGGCCTGGCAAAAAAGGAAACACAAAAATCAAATTCTGTTTCTTCAGAACAAGCCATTAACAAAAAAGGGTAAAGAAGTAAACCCCAAGTAAACATGCTGTGTTTTAAACCTGTAAATGTTCAAAAATCAATGTATTCACTACTTGTTATTCTTATCATTTCTACAAGCTTTGGATCTGTTTAAGTGGTCATTAATAAAACACTCCAGATACTTCTGGAGCCATCACAAACACACTTGTCACAGCTCCTTGTGCTTTCCTTGTCACCACAATCTGTACAAATAGTTTCCTGAGATTACAGGTCATCCCTGCAGGAATGAGGCAGCAGCAAAGATCTGTTACAGCCTCCAACCACATCCTGATCCCTTGCTCTGGGTGTGTTATTTCCAAATATTTATTAACATCCAGAAGTCACCCAGCCCTGCATCTGAAGTGACAAGTAGGACTTCACACAGGCACAGAAATGAAATGAACAACCTCCCACTCATCTTTCAGCATTGTGTAAAACACTCCTAACTTCTCAGTGATTTTAAAAATAAACAAAGCCATTGCCAAGAAAGACTCTTAAAGCTGGAGATTAAACCAGAAACTTTCTGTAACAGATTTGAATGGTCAGTTCTGAATGGCTTCAATTCTCATGGAATTTTTACAGAATGGAAGTCACTTATACACACAGATCCATGTGTATCTAAGATATCCATGTGTATCTAAGAGATAAAGATGCTCCCTAAAGCAATGATTGCACATCTGTGTGTGTGTTTGTGTGCACACATATTAATCCATTTTTAAAATACAAGATATAAAGGTATTGCCTAAAGCAATGGAAATCCAAGGTATGAACAGCCAAACAAAATGAAACAGATCATACCCTGATAACTTATTGTTTCTGCAAGATCTAGAATCAATAAACAGATATCAGTATTCAATCAGAGGAGTAGGTAAGAAAATGCAAACTAAGCATTATCTTCTGAAAAAAATATTTTATCCCAATAGCATGAGTTTGATCATCAGCACAGAAAATGAGCCATTTCCATTTCCTCAGAGCCAGGGAAGGGTGGCTGCCATGCTGGCCATGCCAGGGCCTGGATCTCTGCTGTCATTCCATCCTGGATCTCTGCTGTCACTCCATCCCAGATCCCTGTTTTCATTCCATCCTGGATCTCTGCTGTCATTCCATCCTGGATCTCTGCTGTCATTCCATCCTGGATCTCTGCTGTCATTCCATCCTGGATCTCTGCTGTCATTCCATCCTGGATCTCTGCTGTCATTCCATCCTGGATCTCTGCTGTCATTCCATCCTGGATCCCTGCTGTCATTCAATCCTGGATCTCTGCTGTCATTCCCTCTGCTGTCACTCCATCCCAGATCCCTGCTGTCATTCCATCCTGGATCTCTGCTGTCATTCCATCCTGGATCTCTGCTGTCATTCCATCCTGGATCTCTGCTGTCATTCCATCCTGGATCCTGCTGTCATTCCATCCCAGATCCCTGCTGTCACTCCCTCCTGGATCCCTGATGCCATTCCCTCTGCTGTCACTCCCTGCTGGGTCCCTGCTGTCATGCCAAGGCAGCCATGGCAAGCCCCTGGCACACGTTCCCAGTGACCCAAGTCAGCTGTGTCAGTGTCAGCCCTGGCACCAGTGAAAGCAGCTCCTTGTTCTGCATCCCCACATGCAGGAATGACAGAGGATCATGGGGAGCTGTGATGGGATTGACAACACAATGCTCTGACAACAAAACCATCAGGCAACATTTGCTTCTTAAATTCCAGGAGGATGCCAGGCTGGTCCTGGCACTCTCTCCCATTGCTGTTCCCATTGATTTTGCAGCTCTCCATTCTATGAAATAATACATCTCCTCTCAATGTGTGAGTGTGTGAAACTCATCACTTCTGGTAATGTCATCAGCCTTGAATTATTGCTGAGCTACATGGAGACTTCTTTCAGAGTTTCTTTTGGCACTTCATGTGCTCACTTCCACTTTCTGTCTGAAGCATTGCAAGATCATTAGCTAAATCTGGAATGCAATTGGAGAACATGCAGGCTGACAGAAGGATCTGAACCTTAGATTCCAGAGAGAAAAATAACTTCTCAGGCAGATATCCTCATTGCTTGAAATATCTGGCACAGTGTTCCCTGGGAAACCACTCTGGCTGAAGGCCACAGCAACTCCCATGAACTCACGCTGGGTTTACTGCAAATGCTTGATAGCAAAACAATGCACACGTCTGCTAACAATCAGAGAGGGCACTGTACCATCCTGTAATGCAATCCTGTGCCCCCAAAGAGGATAAAACAATCCTGCCCCCCCTTAGCCATGGCTGAGGAGGAATTTACCAGGCACACTGCAAGAGCAATGAAGCTTTTCCCTCCAGAAGGGAGTTTCATGTTGTGAGTGGTGCCCACAGGCTGGCAGAGCAGATCTGAGTGTCCTCACCCTGACACACACAGAAACCACCCCAGGAGTGACTGTGCAACTCCTCCTTTCTCTTGCTCATTTCTTTGTGTTCCCTCCCAGGGAACCTCTCCAGTGAGTGACCTGCAGAACAGGTCACAAAAGAGCTGCCAGTGCCAGATTTTCCAGACCAGGTGAATACCAGGTGTGACTCTCAGTCCCAGCTGAGAAGTGCAAAGCACACTCACATCAGGGGCAGCACTACCTGGCCCTTCATTAGGAGGTGCAGAGCTGTCACATCGCCCAGGCCTCTCTGGGGATGGATTGAAATGAATTATTCAGCAGAGCATTGCCAAGCTGAATGGTTTTTTGATGGAAAAACAGGAAAAAAATGTTAGAACTCTAGGAAACATCAAAAAGAAAGAAGAAAAAGAGCAAGGAAAAAAGAGCCTGAGCTCTCTCTGCTCTGACTGTCATGCCTGGAGCAGCCACTGGCACTTCCTGGATGGTCACTTCATGAACTAATTGGCTCATCATTTTTAAGTTGAAATGCTCTGTGCCTGGACAAGTTTTGCTTTTGTACTTTTCTAATTCCTTCATCCTTTTAGTGGCTTTAATGCAATTCAGTGCTGAGTCAGTTCATGCAGGAGAGATGCAGTTTTAGTTTGGATAGGAATTAAGAGGCTCTCCAGTAGCAGCAAGTTTTTCCTTCCTGCACAAAATGCTTTTTCCCTCTAGCATGCCATCCTTCCATTGTGCCCCTAATCAAATAAACTGATGAAAGTAAACATCTGTAATTCAGGAGGCGTTTGATCACTGCATTTGAAGCCAGGGCTCTTTTACAAGTGAGCTGCCCTCTCCCAGGGTGGGACACGTGATTACCCAAGTGCTGTTGTTCCAACAGACATGCTTAAACCACCCATTGTGTGTTCTCTCCATAATTCTATTTGTGGTTTTGTTCTGTCCTGGCTCCTGCTCTGTGAGCTCCTGCCTCCCCTAATCCTCTTTAAATGAATGAGACACAGTTCTGAGGCCCAGAGATCTTGTTATCAACAATTACCAATTTCTGCCTTTTTGCAACACTTAAGGAATCAAAGGTACAAAGAGGATATTAAAGATCTTTCAAATACATGAATCAATAAGCCATATTGGATTAAAAGAATTTATCAGCAACCCTTTCATAAATCTGGAAGCATTAAAACTAAGAAATATTACAGTGACCCCAGGTTAAGTACAATAAGGAGCAGAGCTGATGAAACCTGGCTAATGATTGTGTTTGAATTGCACACACAGGGGCTGCACAGGCACTGCAGCTTGGCCCCCACACCATTATTTGCATTGTGCTGCTACACCATGAATGCTCCCAGCCCACAGAACAAAAGAAAGCAAAAAGCCCATTTTTTGTAGCAGAAAGACTCAAGAAATGTGAGGGCCCTGCACGGGCTGGTTCTAAAGCATTCTGGCCACTTAAAAAAGAATATTTCCTTGCTACCAACCCACGCCAGCTCCATTTGTGTTATCGATGAGTTTTGAATCATCAGAGAAATCCACATTGTTTACACAAATACCTGGCAAGGAAAAGCAAAGCCCCCTCCCCACCATGCAGGGAGAAGGAGGAAAGGAATTTTATTAAAATTATTATTAAAGTAACCCAGTGGCACTTTCATAATTTTGATAACCCAGGAAGTTTTCTTTTGGTAATTCTGTAGCAAAACACAGGTTAAATAACAGGAGTGTTCTATAATGCACAGTGTGCTCAAAATCAAAGTTGGGGGAAAAGCCCTCTCTTCAAAGGTCAAATGTTTTTAATGCTTGATGGAAATTTGAAAAATATCAGAATAATAAAATTTACATTGAATTTGGGACACTAAAAAAGTATAAAAAATCCTTTCATTATAAAGAGAGTTTTGGTTTTGTGTCAGTTATTTGATGTCTAGAAAGTCTCATACCTCACTAAAGCTACCACCTCCACCTCTATTGATTTAATTCATTTAAACAAACCACTGCAGGATTACTGAAATGTATATTTGCTCCATTTCAATGAACATCTAAGCACTGTGTCCCTACAATAATCATATTCATTCCAGAGATAAATATTTTACAGCAAGACCTTACCAGAAAGTTAATATACTAACTATATTCTTTACTCAAACTCAAGAGACAAATTAATATCCACTCTATGCTGATACCACACATAAAAGGTACTTAATTTAATTGGAATAGCTGGTAGAGTAAAAGGAAAAAAATATTAAAGGCTGCATTGGAATACTAACACCCTTTTACAGCCCACAGTATATTTATTTCCTTACTCTGATGGGTTTATTTTCTTTTCTCTATGTACAACCTTTACCTCCAAGTTGGATTTGAGATTAGAAAGTGGATGGAACTTTTTCATTGGAAGGGGCCAAATTCTGAAAGCCCTTTTAACTGAATATTAATAATAACAATTTAAAAACTTGTGTAGACCTGCATGAGTATTGGACAGCCTCTGCCAGTGCTTTAAGGTGCCAAGAATTAAAGATTCAGGTGCCCAGAAAATCAGGTTCATCAGCAGTTTAATCCCATGCCCTGGCTCTAACAGGACCAGCATTATTTAATTCAGAGTCACACCTGAGGTGACAGGGGTGACAAAACTGAGGTGCCCAGTCCTGGACCCCCAGTCACAAACTGGATAAACTGGGGTCAGTTCAGCACCAGGAAGGGGAGCCTGGGATGAGCAAATGCCAGGGGGGCACAGCAGAGGCTCCCTGGCACCCCCAGGAGGGGCTGCTCAGGACTCAGACAGGAGCAATTCTCACTGCACTGAAGGAAACAAAACAAAAAGTCCTCTCTGAGGGAACAACTGAGCAGTGCAAGAGCCCAGAGAGGCAGGGAAACCTCCACCCTTCCTCCAAAGTTTTGGGGATTGGACAAATTCCCAAGGAAGCTGCTCTGAGCTAAATGCTGCTTGGGCTGTGGCTCTCCCAAGGTCTCCACCAAGCTGAATAAAGCAGTTTTAGGCCAGACTCAACCTGAGATCCACCTGAATCCACAAGACCATTCTTCAGAGAGTGGCCACAAGTGACCAGGAAGAGAAAAAAATCAGGACAATTATAATGACTCATAGCCCAGATTGCAGTTTATGGATTTCCAGAGCTGGTGGGGTGTTTATTCTCTATTAACATCTTGTTTTCACTTCTTGGAATAATTAAATCAATTCTTGGTGCAGAGCTTTCTTCCATGAGTATTTCTAATTGCTTTTGGAATCCATTTACTCAACAAAGCACATGTCCTAACCTGCTCCAAGGAGTCACAATTCAATTCAACAATGCAGGAAAAGCACCAGAGTCTTTCATGTACATCAAACACTTCTCATTCATTGCTGAGCTCATTCTTTTTTTCCTCATTAGAAACCTTTTTGTTGTTATTTTCAAACAAAGCAATCAAATGTAATCAAGGTTCCAATGATTCTTTGGGAACTGAGGCAGCAGTGATAGAAATGTCCTTTTGAGGACATTTTTTCTGCCAGGTTTTTCAGGTTTTTTCTCTGCCAGGTCTGCCTGGAGCAGAAGGCACCTCCAGCCAGATTGAGACATTTTCTTGCTGTGTGGCTCCAGCAGGGCAGGGTCTGGGCACAGGAGCTCACGGCTGCTCGGATTTGATATTTATGCAATTCTTCTTTTGAATATATTATTTCTCACTGTGACAGCTCCAGAGAAGAGAGGGTAAGAACAACAAAGGGCTGCCCTCCCTTGTCTTTCAGCAGCTGTTTCTGCTCTTCTGAAGGTTTGCACTAAATTGAACTCTGCATTGTTACCAGAGCTGCCTCCTCCCAAACCTTTCAACACGTGCTTGATGATCCCTCACTGAGCAAGGGCTGTGGGACAGGGGAGCTGGGCTGAGCCTGCACCGAGGGAACACCGAGGGAAAACCGAGGGAAAACCGAGGGAAAACCGAGGGAAAACCAAGGGAAAACCAAGGGAAAACCGAGGGAAAACCGAGGGAACACCGAGGGAAAACCGAGGGAACACCGAGGGAACACCAAGGGAACACCGAGGGAAAACCGAGGGAAAACTGAGGGAATACTGAGGGAAAAGCAAGGGAAACCTAGGGAACACCAAGGGAACACCGAGGGAACACCGAGGGAAAAGCGAGGGAAAACCGAGGGAACACCGAGGGAACACCGAGGGAAAACCGAGGGAACACCAAGGGAAAACCCTTCCAGCCCCAGGAGCAGCCCCAGCAGGGTGCCAGGGAGCCTCTGCCAGTGAAGCTTTTGAAGGTGACAAACATTGGCAAAGATGGTCTCGTTGTGTCTGAGCTCACCCCAAACCAGGATGTCTCTCTGGTCCATCCCTCTCTGGTCCCATCCTTCAGTGATTTCTGTGCTTGATGGATTCTTTTCCAAATTTTGGCTTCTGTGCATTGTGCAAATTTATTTTTGCTTCCAAACCACTCCATTCTCCTGCTCGTGCATCAGACTGGGAAGTCTGCACACACCATCAGTACAGCAAATTCTAAACATGTCTAAAGTTTTATGCAACTCCAATAGATCTCAGGGTTTTTCCTTTTTAAAGATAACACCAGAATTTTCTCTTATTCTCCTTTTAAAAGTATCTAAATACACTCCATACATTTACCATTCAGGTAGAGACCAACACACACTAGAAAGACAAAAATTTTTTAAACCTAATTCCAGAAAAAAATGGCATTTCCTGGCCTCCCTTATTCTACTTGCTGAAGTTTGTTTAAATTATTATAACTTCTACATATTAAAACATTTTTCTATCTATATATTGAATTTTCAAATGAGATAACTTGGGAGAGTCACTTGTCCTGTTTTATCTTTTTTAAGAGAGCAATGAAAATACAATATTTACAAAGTTTGCCCCAAACCAGAAGGGTTTGATTTGGAAAATGGGAAGATTATTCCAATTACATCTGTAGAAACTGCTTTAAACTGCTTAAGAAACCTTCTTGAAATGGTCCTAATCATAATGAACACTTTTACATGTATTTTTAGACAACTGACAGTTATATCAAGGGGGCAAAATTGGGCACGTTAAGAACAAAATGATGAACTGAACTATGAAGCTCATTGATACTTTCAACAATGCATTCAATGTTACTATAACCTATTTTTAATCGAATTTAAACTAAGCAGAACCCCCTGAACACCACATAGAAACCTCCACTGGGAGAAACCCTCAATTACTTTCTGCATGCATAATACCCCTCCATAATAACCTTCAACTTCTAGAGGAAAGCAGTTGAAGTTTTTAACCAGGGATTTGGTCACACTTCATCAGTATCACATTTACATGAGCTCAGCCAAACACCAGTGAAAGTTTTACTGTCAACTTTCTTTGCATGTTGTGCTATTAATCCACCCCAAGCCCACGGAGGTGCTCCCCAAGGTGCAATCAGCCCTGCAGTGGTGGCAAGGGTGTTTCAACTCCAGCCTAAATGGATTTGCCAAGGTATGGACTTTGTCCTGTGGCAAGTTTTCAATGTGTAATGCAATTAAAAACATTCTGTAGGAGCAGCTCGAGAGATGGCAGAGAAATAATGCAGAATATGAAAGATGGGAACGCTGTGCACCTGTGTGATTTGTGCACATTTATAAATGCATCATAAAATATATAAAAATCCTCCCTACAGACAAGTCCTAATGGATTTAGACACCCTAGAGATAAAAGATACAACAGATAATACAAGAATTTAAGTCCATGTGCCTTTACCAGTGTTTAATGTACATTTCTATATAGCCACAGCAATTTTTAGTTCTTTAGCAATTACAAATAATTGCTGTGTATATGGGAATTTAAGGTCCAAAAAGTGAGTGAATATGAACTATTCTTGAAGTTAGGCACATAAAGCTGCACATTTTAAAGCCATAAACTTCCCAGTCTATTAGAAATAGAGCACATTTGTATTTTAAGAGGTTTTCCAAGTGCAAGTGTGATTTACATTGTTCAGACACTTCCAGTTATTATTCATTTCCATGAAGGAATGCCCAGGAGAATGGCTTGGAATGATTCATCTTAGACTTGCACCAGTTCTGCACTTTCTGTTTACACCTGTGTCTGTGGCAGAGGTTTTGCTCAGGTTTTTGGGGCTTTTTTTTCCCCCAGAGCTATATTTTCCCTCTGAACCACCTCAACAAGCACCATACCTCTTATTTTACAAATACTGCCATCCTTAGAGAATATTTGAAATATTCTATGTGCTAGCTCTAAAAAAAATCCATATAGTAGTCAAGAACTATCAAGGTCATTTCCTTTAGATGAGTTATGTTTTGTCTGGATTTTTCAATTTTTTTCCTCTGGCAACATATGGCCAATCAGAATAAGAAAATCCCATCTGTTTGCAATTGGTTTCAGCTACCATGCTTTAGTCTGCTGGTAATATTTTGAATTCTAAGCTAAGTAGGTCTTAAGCTGAGATTTTTTTTTTTTAACAGATCTCTACAAAGGAGAAGATTCCAAACCAGGTTTAAATCAACAGCCATATTTTGAGAAATAATTTTGATTTTTCATTCTGTATTATTATCAGAATAAAAGCTGGGTTTTTACAGCTCATTTCTAGAACTGTAGTTCTTAAAGATAAAAGCACAGGGGAAGTGACAGCCCCACTTGGAGTGGTTTTACTGTTTATAGAGAGCATTATTGTGCTGAGATAATAATTGTGTGGCACCAGTTGGTGACAAAGCCCGGCTGCTGCTGGCATTGCAACCACACTGGACTTGTCCAACCAGCTTGGAGTGAAGTTCCTCTCTCATCATCTCCTCTTGCTAAGCAAACACCTGGGTGGGGAAAGCAGCTGATGAACCAGGGCTGCAAGCCTGGGCTACATTTATTTTTGCTGGATTATTTCTAATCCACACCATTCCTCCTTTGTAAAACTCTGCCATTGAGACGTCCTTGGAAGTGTTCACATCACCACTTGTGAAGCAGCAACACTCCCTTTGAGAAACCCAGCCCAAATGGCCACGAAATGATCAAGTGGGACATTGAATTTACAAAAAAAGAGGGCAATATTTCCTGTATTTGAGTTTTTATTCACTGCAAGGTGCTGCACCAGATGCTAGGAGAGGTGACTTAGGAGATTTCCCTACTTGCTAAGCAGCAACTAAAGCAAGTTGCACATTCACAAGACAAGGAAATCTTTCAGATTAGTGTCTGATAAGGGAGTAAATAAACCCTACAGCAAACAGGAATAATAATCTCAGCATTTCAGTTATGAAACCTACTGTGCATCAAATCATCTCAGCAGCGCCTAGCAGGAAAACTTTGGAGAATAAACACCTGATAAATCATCCCTGCAGAGACACAGTTAAATACAAACTCATACAACGTCCACGAGCAAATGAAAATTTCAGGGCAGATTTATTAGCTTGTGGATGTTCCTAATTACTTGAAAAACTATAGGCTTACTACCAATGGTAATAGCAATCTGTAACAAGACCCTAAATCTTGGGAAAGAAAGAAGTTGCTTATTGAAGAAATGGTTTCATTTTCTCTCTCCTTTTATTCTTCGGTCTTGGAGCACAAAGCAAATCTCTGCAGGGCCAGGGCAGTGGGTCCTGCAGCAGCTCTGTTATCCTGTCACTCCCAACAAGGCTTCCTATAAGTATGGACTCAGAGATGCAAAGCAGAGGGCAGAGCAGGGGCTGATTTATTGCATTCAATTATTTTTGTTTAAAAGTTTCCTCTGGGGCACAAGCACATAATATATTGTACTTTCCATTACCTGGTGCAAATGTAAAACATACCTGAAAAACACATTTCATGCTTATAACATATTAAAACAACAAGTAAGATGTCATGGCATGAGTTTGATAGATTAACTGCCACTTACTGATGTTGTACTATATTAGTTAACAGCAAATTAATATCATCAGGCATATTTCCTCTCTTATACCTAAAAAATATTAGTATGGAACCAGAGATTCCTATAAATTCTTATCACTCAGTTCTAGAAGAGGCCTTTTAATCTAATTTGGGACAAGATAAGCAGCCATTTCTCCATTTGTTTGCAAACCTGTTACTCACTGAAATCCTTTTTGACCTCAGTTACCTTTTGCTAATTAGAAATTTTTTATCCTAAAAGCCCAAAACCTGCACAGGCATCCCCATGGGTTTTTCACTGTGATTCTACCTGATGCCCACACACACTCCTGGACTTTAGGAAGCAGCTCTTAAAGAGCATTTCAACAATTTGTCCAGAGCTTCCCCTAACTGTCCCTGCCATGGGACGTGATCAGGGCCCTTGTCACACACAAGGATGATTTAAGGGAATTTAAAACCTCAGCCACCACAACAGAATTCTCTATTCTCTTTTAGAATTCCCTAAGTATGGCATAGAGAATGCTAAATCATTTTTAAAGAAGTCATGAGTAGATACAAAAGCCATAGAACAGAGGTAGACTCAGGCTGTGTTTTGAATTTTAGGTCTAGTGTGGTATTTATGGTTTAATATGGAGTGCACAGAGGAAGAAATTGTCTTTTAAATGCCACCTTTCAAGTTTTTTTCTTTAGCATGCCATGAAGCATCAAAACAATTGGTATTTGTGTTCTTGTGCACTCAGAACATCCCTGCTCCAGCTCCTTTCCAAGGCACCTTCCCAGGGCTCTGCTGCAGATTAAGTTGTGACAGTTTAAACCCAGCACAGCTGAGATTTGTGTCACTGAAACACAGAGTCATGAAGGGAGAGTCAGTGATGACAAACGAGCTCTCAAGGCTGACATTCCCAGCTTCTGCCAAAAGGAAAAGCAAGAGCATCTTTAATGAGTAGCAATCAACTGCAATCAAACCAAAGAGCTGCTTGAGAAGGCTCCATGAGAGGAGCAGGGCTGTGGCAACCCAGAGAAAAATCAGACATAAAACAGAGGAAGAGCTCCAAAGAAGAGCTTGGCTGATGCCCAGAGCCAGCTGGCACAACTGGAACTGCAGAAAACAAAGCTTTGGAGCATCAGGGTCCAGCTTATTCTAAAAATATTATTAATAAGATGATAAATAGAGGAGAAGAGAAAAAATGAGTTACATTGTTTTGGGCTATAAACCCAAAAGCTGAAGTAAGTAAACATGGATCTCTATGAAATCCTTATCTCCATATTTTCCAGACCCAGCCATAAGGAAGTAAAGAGTGGAGGAAGTGGCTTCAACTAATTAAAAAAGAGGCAATACAGGAGTGCAGCTGTTCCTGCTTAAGCACAGCTTCAGAAAACTTGGTGCAGTTTTGCAACCTTGATCTCCAGGCATTTCAGCCCAGTTTTCTTCAGAAGAGGATGAAGACCTTGAATGATGCTGTAAAACACAGCTGACCTTTCATCCAGAGTATCTTTTGTGGGTTTTGTTTTGTTTAAATTAGGAAAATATTTTTTAAAAGAATTTTTTTGGGGAAAAAGCCCTGGTATACAATAAAACATAGAATTAGAAAGCAAAAGTGTTCTGGTAAAATTTTATTTAAATATTTTGGAGTGCTAAGCTAAAACTGGAATATAGATCATATTGCTTGTAGGTTATTTCAAACAATAAAAAAGAATGACTGGGCCTGGTTTATTTAGAATCTAAGGAGTGTTCTCAGTCCAAAGGGGGAAGGAAGAAGTTCTGTGCTGGAATCCTAAATGAGCAAGTATCAAAAAACCAGTGAAATGTGCAGCCCAGTGAAAGGTTCAAGCATCTAATGATAAAAGCACAGCAGTGGTTCAAAAGCAAACAAATCCTGCTAGAATGAAAAATCAATGAGCTTTGAGAAATGGTGACAATGAAAGGTCCCTCTCCCTGTGAGATCAAATGGAGAAGCCCCATTAGCAGAGCAGCCATCTGCCTTGTCCTGCTCCCCACGTCCTGGACCCCCACCCTGCTACTTTCTCCTTCATCAACACCAGCACATTCACAGTGCAGCAAACAGGCCCAAAATTTAGGGGAAAAATGAAAAATAAATGGTCTGGGCTGACAAAGAAAGGTGCCAGAAATCAGCCCTTAAAACCAAGCCCAAGCCAAGCCAGGCCAGCATTTGGAAGGCAGGGAAAGGATCCCTTGGTGCACAAAATCCCCCAGAGCAGGGGAAGGGATGGATCCATGAGCCTGAGGCACATCCCACAGAGCAAAGTGATTATTCACAAAGCCCAGATTAAATATTGCTATAAATTCTTTTGCAAGGTTATCCCACACAGCAGTGGGCTAAAGGTTTATGGCAGCCAATGTCAAACAAATGTGATTTCTCTGAATGCAGCTGAACAAACCTGGAGGTGAAGGACAAATCTGGATTATTGATAAGTGTCTCTGACTTGTTCCCTTTGATAACTCTCCAGTGTCTTTCCAGCCAGGCTAAATATTTCTAAAATAATGGCTGCAATACAAACTGTGAGGGAAGAAATTTTACTAGAGACACCACAAAACAAAGTGCAGTAGATAACACGAGTTTAAAAGACAACAGGAGTAAAAATCCCACTCTCTTGAAGAGAAAATTGGCTCTGACTCATTCCCTGAAGGTGACATTCAGAACAAAACCCAAAGCAACAAGTGGTTTATATTTGGGCTCTGTTTTATCAGCTGAGAGTTGAAATCTGACTGTGAGAAAGGCAACATTCTGCTTCCATTCATGGCAGCCCTCTCCTAGCTTTGCATGACTTTCAAAGCAACAAAATAGTTGGGAAATCAATTCAAAAAAGTTCAAGAACTACTCATTAACAGTCAGACATCTGCACTTCCCAAACCACCCAAAACAAAGCCTGGCTCTTAATCCCAGTGGATCATGTGGACAGCAGACTGTGGGGGAATGCAAGGAGTGTTTTGGCTGCAGCACTAATTCTTTGCAGTGAATAAATAGATTTGCCTAAAAAGTAATGCAAAACACACATATTCCTTTCCAAATTCCCCAAGTGCCTCGTCTTCCTCTCCCCAGCTCCATCCACTGGACAAGCCCTGCTGCAGCTCAGGCTAATGAAGAGGATGTGCCAGTTCTGTGCCCCTGGAGTCCAGATCTGTTTCTCTTCAACAAATCCTGCTCTTCAATAAAAGTTATACTCACAGTATAGCATGAGCAGAGCAACTCTGTACAATGGCTCTCCCATTTATGACATGAGAAAATCATTTTCTCTATTACTATAAACTCTAATGATTCATTTGGAACCAGTAAAAAAGGGGGTTTAGCTGCCTTGATGAACTTCCACATCCACTATGGATTCATCTTTTAAAAAGCATAAATAGCACAATGCAGCTGAAAAACCCAAACCAAATCATTCCCTAGCTTGTGGCTTTATGAGTTACAATAAAAACAACCTTTATGTATTTATTTTTCCACCCATAAATATCAGAGAATGTTAAAATTTGGCAAGGGATCTATCTGCATCTCAGTGCTGTGCACTGATAAAAGAGATTGCAATCATTTAAGAGACAGCAACACCTGCTTGTGCCCCAGGGGAATGAGGTGTAAGCTCTTGGTGGGGTGGTTCAAACAAAAGAACATTTACCCCAAAAGCCCCACCCCAAGCTACTCTGCAAACATATTTCTTACTTGCAGAAAGAATGCACAGGACTCTCGTGGCTCACTGCGACTTCTCAGATGATTTCCAAATGTTTCATTACTACAGAGTATGGGATAGCATTTCT
Source organism: Passer montanus (assembly GCF_014805655.1). NCBI lineage: Eukaryota > Metazoa > Chordata > Aves > Passeriformes > Passeridae > Passer > Passer montanus. The sequence goes on along the minus strand of NW_024369262.1, from coordinate 4,898,703 downwards.
GATCCAGATGCTTAAAAGAACAAATCTAACAGAGAAACTTAATCTGAGCTAGACTTGGCAAATTTTCTAGGGGGAAAAAAAAATAAAGAAAAAGTAGAATGATGTTTTGGAAGCTGCTCAAACAAAAGCCAAAATGGAAATATGCCTCTTTCAACCATACCCTGGGCTGCTGTTAAAAATAAGAGGGACACTTAGAGTTTCCACAAGTGTGAACTGCAGCTGAGGTTTATAAAATAGAAAACTTCGATGTCAAAAGTGCCCAAGAACAGTTCTTTACTTTTATCTTAAGTTAAAGCCACCCTTCTCTACAATGTATTAACAAAAAAAAAAAAAATTATGATGCTTTCAAAATAACCCACAGAAGCATGTAGATGGCAGAAGAGTGACACAGTCCCTGGTCAGTAATAATGCAGAGTATTTAAACTTCAACCTGACCGTTTCAGAGCACCTAATGAGCACAGATAAACTTACAGAGAAGGGTTTTTTTACCTCCAGACTGAGAAGCTGTAGCACAGAGAGCCCCAATCTGCTGGGAGTCACGTAGGATTTATGTGAATTCAAATGTGCTGAGGTATTGCTGTATCTGATAGCCTTGTTCCTCCCCTGAAGAAAGACAAGGCTAAATCTTTGTACAGCCACACATCTCTCTATAAACACCAGGAAAATTTCAAATCTTAGCCAATGCTTTTTATTATTATTATTTCAAGCCATTCAGAGAGGAGAAAGAACCAAATTTACGTTTGGCTTCACTTACTTCTGGGAAAGAATTTGGCCAAATGTTTGTATTCCATCAAGAGGAAGAAACTATGAACTTCAACAATAAAAATAACCAATACCATACACAAATTACATATGGAAGAATGGTGGTAATTGTCTGTCTTTTCACCCCCCCACCTTATATTATTGCTGTATGGTTGCAATTTAAGAAGTAGAAAAGCTCTCAAAGCAGGATTGCTGCAGTGAGCAAGCCAGACAGAACTACTACAGGGAGTACCCCTGCATACCACAGGCTGTGTGGAGTTTAATTATGTAAATCTAGAATACCACATTCACCTTGTATAAATCAATTTCATTCTAATTTCCCAGCAAGGAGGAAAGGCTCACAGAACCCAGAGGTATCAGAGTTAGACAACATCTGCAACAAATCTAATTCTTTTCTTCTGCTACAGCCACTTGGCTCCCAAAGTGTGAAAAATGGCTATCACTTAGTAAAGCTGCTGTCCAACTACTTGAAAGCACACTCACTTTGAGAAGAAAAGTTAAATTACAAATGTTCTTACCTTGATTGGAGATTTACATTGTATAATAGCACAGAAATTTATGGGAAGGGAGAGTTCAGTCTATTAAATTTATGATGAGTTTAGATACTTTAACTTCACCTCGATTTTAATTACGTAACAAGATACCAAAGTACAATTTTAAAAAAGACCTGAATACAACCATTAATATAGACATTTAGACTCCTGTCAGTGAATTGTGGAGCTTTTAATTTCCCTGTGCCTGACTGCAATGCTGGTTTGAATTCAGCCCCACAATGGCCAAGACATTTCCCAGAGTGATAACAAAGAGGGGTTTTGTTCCGGCTGCTGCAGGGGTCAGTGGCAGCTGCACCCTGGGCCTGCCATAATCACTGTAAAATACTGGCCTGCAACAATGCCTGCTCGTTGGAATATCAAACAATTGGAATGTTGAAGCTGGAATTTCAGCAGCTGCTACTGGCCATTTTCCATAGCTTTGAAGCACCAGCTATCAGTGTGCTCATTTTGTGTCTTCGCATCCCAGATCTCATTTTAGTGATAAAAAACATTCGTGGGATTGCACCACGAGTCAGATGCCTGATATGAGCCAGTATAAAAATAATCCCACAGAAATGGCAACATTCTAAATGCAAACCATCCCAGAGCTGCATTTTGCAAGGCAGCTTCTCCAGGAGCTGCCCTGTGGAGCAGAGGAAGAGCCTGGAGCACGGAGTGGGAGGGGAGAGAGGAAAGGGCAGAACTTTTCCACTCAGCCTTTCCTCCAAACCAGTCTCATCTGCAAAGCTACCTGAGTTTATTTCAACCAAACTTTATTTTTGCACCAGGAAGCAAGTAAAATGATTGCATTTTGCCACTCAGCTTCAGTGAGCACTGGCCATGCCTGATGAAAGATCACTTGATTATCAGCACCAGGCAGACAATAAATCACAGTGCTGTGACTGTCTCAGCACTTTGTTATTCACACACATTGCACCAGCCCAATACCAGGTTTGTCCCTCTATTTTTAAATCTTTCTGTCCTTAAAGAACATTTAAAGAAATTATTACGTATTTTAAAGCAAATTTCAATATAGTGGAATTGAAATAATTCTGCTAAGTTAGATGTCAGGATTTTTCTGGGAGGCATGAGCAGGGAGGAGCACTGCTAACTGCAGGACAGGATTCAGAGGTTGACATTTATTTCTCACTCAACAGGATTTAATTTCACTTAAATATAACCCTGAAGGAATTAAGAAATAAAATATTCAGTCCCTGACACCTTGGAGCTCTGAGCCTTCCCAGTGAACAGTGTAAGCATGGATGGGATGATAAATACATGGCAGATTTTGCAAACACACATAGAGACATTTACGAAAACACTCCTCAGCTTCTTCCCAGAGTTATAAATCTATTTTTTCTTCTTTAATAAAGCTTCAGCAAACAATATTCCCAGAGAGTTGAACACAGCACTGATCCCAGCGAGGATCTACTGGCTGGGACAGGAAGAACAAACACATTTTGGCTGAGTGAAAAGAAACATATTTAGTGTCAGGCACAAGGAAAGCAATTCAGACAGATAATTCCTGGGAGACAAGTGATTCTGGCACCAGCAGAAAGAAGCAACATGAAAAACCTTTTCCAAGGTCATCTCTGGATGCTCACCATGAGAAGGGGAAAGGCAGACTCATGGAAATATTGAATCCATTGACACAAACTCAGGTGAGTTGGAATATTCCCTGGCCATCAGAACATTATTTCTTGGAAATCCTCAACAAGCAAGTGCTCAAGGGTTGATGTGTGGGTCATAGCCCTTCATATCAAATGCAATCACACACTGAAATAAAGAGTTCTATTTAAATCAATTAAAACTGGCGACTAAACAGGTCAGTTCAAGTAGCAGGCAAAGACAAAACACGGAGCAGAAATAGAACAGGAAAACACAAATTGTGAAGGAAAAGGAAAATTGTCCAAAGGAAATGTGGACATGAGTCCTTTGCAGCCTGGTTTGATAATTGGCTGCAATTACAGACAAACATCAGTGTGCAACACCATCACTGAAAATTCAGAAAGAAAATGCTGACCATGGCTGCAGAACCTCTGCATGAATAGCACAGCTGAGCCTGTTCATAGCAATACATTCATTTGAAATAATGTAAGTAAATATTTATTTCTGCAATTATTTTCAATTTTTGTCCATCAAGTGATTTATCAAGTCAATATCCGTGTGCCCAACAATGAACAGTGCAGTGAAGGGAATTTGGTTTCCACAGAACAATTTCATTTTGATTTTTTGGAAGTGTAATACAGGTCTGTGCTTCAGAAATAGTCAGTCATGATCTGTGTGAAATGTTTAAATGATATTTACAGCTCATATGCTCCATTTCTTTTAACTGAAATTGCATGAAGCCACCACCACATTTAAGTGGTGGTGTCAGCTGACAAAAGCAGCTATGCAATATCAACCCAATGCAGACACTATAATTATTTCATATAAGTAATGAAATAATTGAATGTTCTTCTCCTCCTAACCCTCCAAGATACCTGTTTCAGTGCTCATACACAATAAAAACTGTGAAATAGCCACTCTTTTATTTAGGCTGTCAACAACAGCAACGCTAGGAAAAGCCAAGCTGATGTCATGGTTTTTGTGGCATCTTCTCGACAACAAAGCCTGGATCCAAGATCTGAGCACTCACAATTTCTAAACCAGATTATAAAGCTAAATCCATGCAAACCCTTAATGGATCAGGATTTTATTTCGAGCGCTGCAAAAACTTTGGTTGTGGCCAAGTCTTATCAGCTACGGTGGCAGGCAGATTACAGGAGCTGTGCCACGGAGCAGGGGGAGGCACTCCCAGCCTAAACCAATTACACACTTAGCACAAAGTTGTCAAACTGCAGAGCCATGCCAAAGCCTGACATGTCATTTCTGTGATGCTTACAAATTTTAAGGAGAGTTACACTGAATGGAGGGTTTGGGAAAATGTTTGGTGGAACGAGCAGTGTGTGGAAATGCAGATTTTAGTGCTGTGTAAATGAGGGATCCACACCAACTCTACCACTGCAGACTCCACTGGATTCTTACCAAAATCCACGGTTCAAACTCCCCTGCATCCATTCATGGGCAGACAGATCTATTAAATGATTTGCCAGCTGGGAGTCATTTCTTTTACAATAAGCAGAGGAGTGAGAGGTAACTACAAAGCAATCCAGAGCTGTCCTAATTACTCCTTGCAGGCAGGAAAACGTGTGATAAAATGCATGTTTTGTGATTCCCTTCCCCTTTACTGTTAACCTGTAGCTTCTGATGGCCTTCCCCAGTGCTCTTAAACCTGGTGAAAAAGCCCGAGACAGACAATCACTGTACAATTTAAGGCACATAATTAGCAATTATTTCATGCACACTTCACAATAATAATCTGTTACGTACGAAGGGGAAAGAAACATTAATGAGCTACTTCTGGTGCCGCTCTGTGTACTGTGTTTGCATAATAATGAGGCCCAATCTGCTGGAAAACACAGAAAGGACAAATTAATAAGGTCGTCATTTTTGTCTAATGATGCTTAATACAGTTTGAGCAATCTGCTCGAGACAAAAGACGGGCACTCAGACATAGCCGATTATGCATTCGCGTGGCAGCTGAAATCTTTATTAAACAGAATGATGAATCTGATTAACATGTGATAACAAATATACAGCCTGGGAGCAGGGCCCTGGCACCTCCCGCCAGCTCCAGCCCCTCCGAGGCTTTACTGAGATTGAGGTCAGACTGGAATTCCCCATAGGCGCATTAAGATAAAAGTTTGCCAAATGTGGTAACGTGCTGAACAAAACAATATCCTGTTATATAAAAGCTACTGTCTCAACAGCTGACTGTCTAATCAGTGATAGCAACAACTCCTTAATAAGTTTAAAATTTTAATTGTGGGTTTGGGTCGCCTTTTAACCCGTGAAGGATGATTTAGTACATGAGCTAAGCTACATCTTAAAGCTTGTGCTGCCAAAATATTCTCTCTAATTCCAAAGTACTGCCTTCTATTCCATTTCACAACACAATTCTATTCCCAAAAAGGAATATACAATTATTTAGGGTCCTAAAAATTACAATTACTTAGGGTGTATACAATTACTTGGGGTGTTTAAAGCAAAACAAAAAAAAAATAATTATATGCCAGTGTTTTGGTGTTAATGGAGGTTTCTAGGTCAATGGGGAACACAGGATGTGATTGAATTTCTAGAAATGTAGCATTAAATTTAAAAATCTAATTTTCAATAGAAATAATTGATAAAAAAGGAGGTTTAAACAATGTACAAGATGCAATTTGTTAATCCCACCTTAAATTTAAGTAATGAAAATACAGCGTTGTCTCTTTAAAGAGTGACCAAATCTAGGAGTAAATAACAGCTCTTAAATCCAGGGATTCTATTTTCAGCTTGCTTTGCTGCAGCAATGTGATTTCTATTAAATGCACAGTTCCTTGCCTTGCAGAACCAACTGTACTTGATTTACAGTCAGCCCATGACACGAAGCAATTTAAGATGACACACGAAACCTCACGACAATGAACATGATTTAGCACAGGGTGGGCAGCAGTGGAAACTGGAATGTTGATTTTATCTCCACAAATATATTGCTCAGCACCAGCAGGAGCTTGGATGCAAGAGCAGAGAACTGGGAGCTGAGATTGACTGGATCACAGCTTCTTCACTTTAATGCATCTGTGTTTGCTCTGGGAAGTGACAGCACACCATAAATCATCATTTTCAGCTCCTTCTGTGTGCCTTCATTTACACCAATATATTCAATTGTATATGGTATATTCAATATATTCAATATACAAGACAACAGCCAGTGGGTTTAAAGCAAGGAGGTGATAAAATGAAAGCTGTATTTACCTCCAGCATCATTCATCCCCAGTCCATCCTACCTTTGTAAATTAATATTATTATTTTCATACATAAAATTTAAAATAAAAAAAAAAACAAACCTAAAAATAGGGGTTTCCTTCCTCACCCCCTCAACCCCACCTTCAAGTCACCTGGCACAATCATTTACCCTAAGACTTGGTGAGATCCAAAGCAGAGAGGGACAGTGGAGCCCAGCCCTGGGGAAGATGATGGGAGATGTTTTTGTGCAACAAAGCCGTGCATTAAGAGATGAGATGTGCCTCTCCCAAAGCCAGGAGCTCTCAGAGCCAGAGCTGGGGGGTTCAGCCTCTTGCAGGCCCACAAGGTTCTGAGGTTTCTTTTTATTTGGGACAGGAAGAATAACAGGGAAGAATGGGAAGGGAAGAGGCTCATTCAGAAAATCTGCTGCAGTTAACAGAGTATTTTTAGCTAAAAAAGCCAGAAGTTCAATCTGCAGGTGGGCTGAGAAGAAAACACTGCTTTGTTTTACATTTTTAAGCTAAATTCAGCTGATCCCATATTTACATCTGATGGGATGGAAGAGCCATAAAAAGACAGTTCAGAAGCTAAAACAAAACATCAACTCATTCTGCCTCAGAGGATCCCTTTATTTCACATTCTGCCAGAATAAATTCCCTCAGTGTAACATTTCATGATGTTTGCTACAAAATGAATGCTGGAAATGCCATGAAATCTTCGTGGTGGTGTTTGAAATCCCAAAGTTCATGGCAAATAATTCTTTACAAACCCTGTCCCATCACAGTGCCACACTCTGCATTTCAAACAGCCTGGACAGCTGATAGTGACACACACAGGCAAAACATGAGGATCCTGTTCAGCTTTTGGCCAAGATTCACTCTCAAAAATCTCTCATTGAGCTCAACTGTCTTTATATCCATGGAATAAATGAAGGAAAATGCAGGGAAGGCAGGGGTGTCCTGGGCTTACCTGCACAGATCCCTCAGGATGGAGCCTCACCTCCACTTTTAAGAGAAAAATAAAAATACAGAATTTTCTCATCTAAATTTCAAAGGCTCCTGTTGAGAATTCAGTTTGCTCACAGTGAAACACAATACCTAGAAATAAATTTCTTCCTGTTGACTCCATTAAACCGTGTCCATGTTCATCCTTCAGGGGCTGATTAACTTCTTCTTTTTTAGTGCCAAAACTAACATAAAATTACATGTCTGAGAACTCAAGTCTGCAGCACTTGTGTAAATATGTTTTGTTCTGGTTTTCCTTTCATGAAAGACATGGATGGCTGCTATTTTCCCATCTCTTTTCAGATGTAATATTACAGACTTTGCAACAAATTAGGTACAGACAAATATATTCAGTGACCTGAACTCAGTTATAACTAGCATTTCAAATCTCTGTGGTAGAACTCAGACAAATCACACAAAATTATCTGGGTAAATATTCATTCTACCTTTTACAAAAATAGTATTTTAGTATTTCCTGTACAAATCATTCCATGATCATTTTATTATCCAAAATAAACTGATCTGACTTACCCATGACTGCATTTTATTAGTGAAATGAGTAACCTCAGCTCCTATCAAAGGACTTGGAGAAATGGACTGAAGGACACAGCTCCTGCACTGCAAGTAACTTGTCAGAGAAGATTCCTTCTCATTCCAAATAGCATTTAAAGATAAACTGCCATTCAGGTCTTTCAAAAAGAAAGAAAAAGTGGTTTATACAGGAATCCAGAGGGATTTTTGAAGGAGATAAAAGTCATTTTATCAGTTGCATTTCACACATTTCAAAATGTCAGAAAGACTGGCAAAGAATGCTCAATAATCCCTCCTAAAATGAGTCCCTGTGGCAAAATCACCTCTCATGAACTGTGCCAGCCTAGCACCACTGGCTGGGCAGCAGAATTGCCCACATATGAAATAAAACATTTTATTTTTGCTCTCTGTCACCTGAAGAGCCAAAGGAGTGATTTCCTGTCAAACACAGCACTGCTGTTTGACCAAGGGTACACGTGGGCACTTCATGGATTTTAACTGGCAAGAAATGGAAAGGATTCTCATTATCCTTTTCTTTTATTCTTCATCAGGATATCACGAAAAAACCCAGCAAAGCTGGGAGTGCAGGGGACACTGGAGCCCCTTTTGAGTGCTTGTTAAATGTGCAGAGCCCACAGAGCTCTGAGGAAGGAAAATCTCACCATGAGCTTCCCAAAAGTACAAGGGAGAGGTGTCAGTGTTGTGAGTGGGATTTAATTGAAATTAAAGCAAAAGGGCTTGACAAATGTTAGCTGGAATCTATCAGTGAGAACTTACCTTTCACTGGCATCTGATAAACCTTCAAAGTCTCTTTGAGGTGACCAAGACTTGCAGCATCTGAGATGGCCAACACCACATTATCATCTTCTGAAATGGCCTCTAGCTTACACTTACAATTATTAATGGATTCTTTGCTTCTTATATTGGCATTTCTGAAGAGTTTCCAGATTATTTGCAGCTCACTATTACTGTAGCAAGCTTTTCTCAAAATTCCTATAATTTAAAAAGTGGGGTGTAAGACTTCTATACACACATGGTTTTGAATACAGTACTGTTCAGCCATGCTGCAAACTTTCCACATTTACAAGATGGGAATTTAGGCCCTGATCCAATACCCACTGCAGGCACTGAAAAGACTTCTATTGCTGTAAATGGCCCTTGGAAGGAGGCCTTATTAAAAAATTTTAATGTGTCCAAAATTTACTTTTCAACAGATAATTTTCCCCTTGTTATTACTCCCAAATCGACCAGCGAGCTTGAATCCACTTTCAATAAAGCCATTTATTTTTAATTTTCAGATTTTTTAGCTTTCCTCAATCAACTGGCATCCGAGATTCAGTTTAAACAACATAAAACCCCTTGCTGACAGCAGCCACCCTGGTGAGGGCAGACATTCTGTGCCCCAGAAAGCTTCTCCTGAGCCCTGTGCTTCCATCTCAGCTTTGCACCAGGGGTTTGATGATGCTGATACATTCAGGGGGGGAAGGAAAGGTTCCTGATGAGATTACCCAAATCTTAAAGGTTCTTTTGGGAAAACAGAGAGGCCAGGAGTGACCTGGGCCTGCCCACTGGGGGCTTTTCTCACTGGCCTGGTTTTAATAGGTGCAGAATGAGGAAAATCTCCCAGTGTCCCCCAGGCACAGCTTTGGTTGGCTGAAGAGATTTGTTTTCTTGCTTTCATCAGGTCCAGACTGTTTCAGCATGAGGCATCTCTAATTTGCATGTAACTGATGAGAATATCTTGTAATTAGGTCATTATCACAATGGCCCAGTGGCCTAAAGATGAAGGTTATTTTTTAAAAAAATAGAATTGCTGTTACTTTTATCAGCTTTTAGACATTCCCAAATTCAAGTGTCTCACAAAACCACACAGAATTCCCAAAAGCAGCTCATCCCCACTTTGTACAACGTGTGACAACAGAATAAAACCAAATTAATACAAGGTAGGTTCCACACTGAAGAATAGCAGTGTCATTATTTCAGGCAGACTTTTGATATTCCATGCAAACCTGCCCTGGATTCACTGAGTTACTGTGCCAAGGCATTACCAAACTTCTCACAAAAACTGGTAGCAAATTAGCACCTAAGCCAGAGAAGGAACAAACCCAATGAATGGGCCACTATGCCCATTGATATATATATATATATATTAATATAATTCCTTCCAGCCTCCCACAATGGCAGAAGTTGCCTTCAGTTAACTCTCAAATATCAGATTTAGGCTCAAGACAGATCAGTGTGGCAGGACCACTGAATCAGGAAAAGTGCCAGAAAAAGAACTTCTTTTAAAGAATTGTTCTTGTCACAAGTCCCTTGTCTCCCCTCACAGGTTTCTGCAGGTCTCTCATTTCTCCAGGTACAAACCCAGTGGAGAAGTGAAGCAATGATTCTAAAATACCCCTGCAGCACCCAAAACTGGGAAAGCAAAAGGGTGATGAGAAAGCCCATCCTTCCCAGTGAAACAACTGGTCTTACCCTGAGCTTTGGGCAGGATTTCAGCTCCACACACAGCACAGTGAAGTCCTTTCCTGCAGGGCTGCTCGTGTGCTTCCTTCTAACAAGGCAATGCACAAATGCATGGAAACACTGCTTGCATACAGTAACTATGCAGATTGAAGCATTTAAATGGAAATAAATTGAATTAAATAGAAATAAATGGAATAAATTGAAGCATTTAAATGTAAATAAACTGAATTAAATAGAAATAAATTGAAGCATTTAAATGGAAATAAATAAACTGCTTCAGAGAAATGCAGTATTTGAAATGCTCAAAGGAGGCTGAGTCAATGGTTATCATTGATATTAGTTAATAATTCAATATACAACATGCTAAAAATGTTTAGCCTTACTTAAATAGAAACCCTGTCATATAAAATATGAGGATTTTATACTCTATGACACTGCAGGCTATCAGTTTGTTGGGAATTTTGCAAAGGAGCCTGGGATGGTTGGTGCCTTTGTGTTTCCTGGAGAAACAAAGGTAATATTGAATGTGTAAACCAGAGCTCTGCAGATCAGGAGGAAACCATTTCATTGTGTTATTTCACTGAAAAACGATATAATCAATTATTCTTAAATTGCCTGGCAGCCTAGCCTCAGCAGCCACCCAGAGCAGGTTTCATCCATGGATGTGGTACCTTTCTGTCCCGGGAGGAGCCACTTTGCCCAAGGGCACCTTTCCTTCTGCTGCATCTCCTCTGAACTTTCAATCCTTGAACAAATTCAAGATTTTGTTATTATTTTAGGCAACAGAAAACTATACTGAGCTATTATATCAAAGTAGGAAAAGCATTTTCAGTATTTTAACCTTGATAGATTTGATAAATCCAAATAAATAATTCTAGGAAATTCATTATTGACTTCACTTCCCTTCTATTGCTGGGCAGCATTTAATTCTGAGACCTACCATAAATATATTGCCTCTAACATATCAAATAGCACAGTTATTAAATAGAAAACAAATTCAGAATGAATTTACACAAGAAACCACCCCTTACCTTCCAAACCCAGCAAACACAAAGGGGATTTATCCACCTGTTGATTTGAGTTTTCAGAGGACAGAAATTGTTTCCAGAAATCACAGTAACAAGTGCTGATGCTTCAATACATGTTTTAGAACTAATTTAATATTAGTTAATTTGATATAAAGTTTAAATGGGTGTGATTTGACACAGAGCAGGCCCTGCCTTAAAGGATTTCTGATCAGAGGAAGAGGCACCAGAGCTCAAGAAAGGAACAATCTGCTCCAGATAAGGAAAAGGAGATGGATTTTCTTCTTTTTTTTCTGAATGTTATGGATTTAAAGACAGACAAATCTCCTGAAAGACAAATAAGAGGCTGTGGGCCACTGGATGAGCAGACAAGTCACAAAGCTTAAGTGATTTCTGTGATCTGTTCAGACACAAAAATGCACAGAGGGGTTTGGGGCAGAAGATTTGCTTTAGGAAAACTGAGGATCAGGGACAGCCCTGGAGGCCAGGAACCAACAGCAACTTCAGCATTATTTCTGCAGAAATGAGGAATATTTCTCTTTAGATGTGTCAGAGGTCTGCACTACTGGTACCAACAGGAACTTCAGCATTATTTTTATAGAAATTAGGAATATTTCTCTTTAGATGTGTCAAAGGTTTCCAATATTGATACCAACAGGAACTTCAGCATTATTTCTATAGAAATTAAGAATATTTCTCTTTAGATGTGTCAGAGGTTTTCAGTACTAGAATTTCTGCCCTATTAACTAAACCAAACCTGTCAGTGAAATCCAGGACACCTAAACCAAGGAAACTTGGTCATCAATATTGCCAAAATTGAACCAAAAGCCTTATGCCAAATACTGCCAGTTAAAGAAATTCAAGTGTCCTTCCCACCCTTGCAAGCAGTGCCCAATTTAATAAAGATGAATTTATTTTATAAAGAATTTAAATCCTATTGATATGAGCATGTTCACAGCTCTGGAGGGAGGGACCCAAAATCTTATTTAGATGAACTTCTATAGAAAATGACCAGCAAATAATTTAATTTCTACTCTCAAACAAAAAGTATCAACACCTGTGAACCACTCTTTAGATTGTAAAAATCCTGCATCTTCATATGAATGTAGGATGGCAATGAAGCATCTTCTTGAAAATCAGCATGTTTTATTACAGAAAAATCCTGGCTGTTTTCATTGCAGAAGATGAAAGAAACATTAAAATACTTTAAAAAAAAAGACTGGGCAAGAGTCAAAGACCTTTGTGTACAATTTACATTTTGTACATTACACGTAAAAGGTGCTTGTAGGACATACAAAAGAAAACAGGTTTTGACATGAATAAACACAGAACCCAACCAACAGCAATGAGATCCTCTCACAAAAGGAAAACTTAAAGAAACCTCAAATTTTTCTCTCAAGAAGCTTCTCATCTTCATCAAATATCAAAATGTGCACAGCTCCTGCTGGAGATTTTGATGTAAGAAACTGGAAGGAACCAAAGTACTGGAGAATAAACCTGTTTGGGTATTTAGGCTCAATCTGTCTATGACTTGATCTGCAAAGATGCTGTTCTACATGTTTTACTAAAAAAACCCAATCTGACAAATGCAGAAAACCATAATTTGGTTGTATGGGAGTTTGGCTTTCTGAGGAAAACCCCAATTATTTGACTGTATTTAATGGTGGATTAATTAAATCTGTAATGGACAAACCAATAATTGCAGGTCAGATCCCTGCTTGGGTTTCTATTCAGAATTTCCAGCCATTATGTCCTTCAGCCATGAACCCAGGAAGAAGAACCTTCATTCTATCTCCAGAAAACTGCACATGGCAAAACCCTCCCAGTGAAAAGCCCAAAGATTTAATGAGGAGTGGAGCTGAGGGAAGTTCTGTCCATGAGGACAAGGAAGGTGCAGCTGCCCTGGGGTGTTCTGAGGGCTGCCCAGCACAATTCCCACAGCAGCCATCAGCAGGCGCCACTACTGCCCAGCAGAGAGGATGACACACCTTTATTTCGGGATCTGGAGAGGCTGATTTTCCTTTTAGGGGTGTCCACCTCCTGAGCTGCCACCCCTAGAGCAGCAGCTGCACTGTCCCTGCCCCTCACACCTTCCATGGTTCCAGGGGGAGCTCTGCCAGCCTCAGTGTTTTCAGTGCCAGTCTGTGTTTCTGAGGTGCTGCTGGCACCAGGATCAGCAGGGACAGTGGAGCTCCCAAATTCCACCCAACTCCCAGGGGCACAACAGGCTGGAACTGGGGGCTCAGTTCTCTGCTCCTCTGGCTCTGCATCATCATAGAGCTCTGGGGTGAAGTAAATGCTTTCATCCTCATCCTCATCTTCACCTAATGCTGAAGGCTCAGCTCTCCCTGCTGCTGAAGGGAACTCCCTGCAGGGCTCAGCTGGAAGCTGATGTCCTTCAGCACCTGGGGCCTCAGCACCCTTCACTGAAACATGAGCTGTTTCCAAGCATGATTCTGGTCCACTTGGTTTATGTTCTGCAATTAATGATGATTGGCATTGATTGAAATGATCAATAAGGCCACTGGGCCCATTCACATGCTGCTGGCTGCTGCTGGCTGTGGCCCTGCAGTTCTGGCCTACAGGAGTTGAAGTCAGGGGGTCAGAGCAGCAATTCTCTTCCACAACATCAGCAGTGCTCCAACCATTCATTTCTTCTCTCTTTGTTTTAATTGCTGCCATTTTGGGGGAGCAGTCCTTGTGTTTCCTTCTCTGTTTTACATGGTGAGAATGGCTCTCTACATCAACTTTCTGATCACCTGTGACAAATCACAAAACATGATTGAATTGCATCTGATTTACAGCATGTTAGCACATCAGAATTACCACTGGTTTAGAAGATTTACAGTGATTTTACAGCATTCATTAAAAACAATAATACAAACAAAAGCCCAGATGTTATAACTATCTTTGCACATGAGCTGTCTTAATTAAATGAATAGATTAATAGGTCTATAAAGGTAGAGTATGACTGGATTTGAAATTTTTGATCTTTATTATTGTGCTCTTTCTTGATTGTAATGGAATCAGAACCTTTCCTAAAATTTAGGCATGGATTTTACTTGTGAAGCTGGAACTAGAGATCACATGGAAGGTGTCTCACAGCAATGCCTAAACAACAGATGTAGCTTGAACCAGGGCTCAACTTGCAATAATGCTAATCTTGATGTGTTTCAAATATATTTTAAATTATCTTCATAGTGCTCAATGGAAAAAGAAATTAAAATGGAAACATTTTTGATTGTACTATAAACTTATCAAAGATTACTCTTTAAGACAACCAGATGGAATGAGAATTAATTTCAGTCTGCTGAGCACAGCTCCACCACATTTGTGAATAATTATCATTTTCCACGATAGCACTTCTGTAATTTTAAAAACCATTTGTTTCCTCCAACAAAGACTCAACTCCCCATTAGAAATGGCCAGTGGAAATGCACATACTCAGTTTCCCTGCTGCCGTGCTGTCACTTGGCCGATCCCACGCTGCGGGATGAACCGAGCCGACGCCGGCAGTAAAATGCCCTTCCGAGGCCACGTTCTGCTCCTGGCTCTTAGCACCAACACCAGGGGACAGAGGAGTGCTGGCCTCTTGCTGAGAGCCCTGGGAGAGGTGCCTGGGCTGTGCAGGGAGCTCGGGGCTGGGCTCTGAGGGGGGCTCCCCCCCGCCCTGGTTGCGCAGGGCGAAGGCGCGCAGGGACTGCAGGGCGCTGCCGAAGCTGCCGTGGTGCTGCACCTGCTGCCGGATCCACTTGGACAGTCCTGGGGGAAAAACACCTCACTGCAAAAGAGCAGCACCTGCAGCAGCCATTCCCAGCCCCAAACTGCACCCCAGCGTGGGGCAGCTCTCTGGCCACAGAGAGGAACACAACTGTCCCAGGGGAAGGGCAGGGAAAGGGCAGGGAGAGAATGAGAAGCAATTTTTGTCTTCACCTGGTGCTGGGAACATGCAGGGTATGGAGATTTGTACACCTAAGGGTGGCTTCTTAATTAGCCAATGGTTAATTAATCAATGGTGTTTGAAGTAAAGGACCAATGAGGTCCATGTGTATCTAACAGCCTATAAAAGAACAATGGGTTTCTTAATAAAAAAAATATTGATCAACCTTCTGTAATACATGGGGTCTCATAATTATTGATCAACCTTCATACATGGAGTCTAATTACTGATCAACCTTCTGTAATACATGGGGTCTCTGATAATTATTTATCAACCTTCACACATGGAGTCTAATTACTGATCAACCTTCATACATGGAGTCTATGCTAATTATTTATCAAGCTTCATACATGGAGTCTATGCTAATTACTGATCAACCTTCACACATGGAGTCCATGCTAATTATTACCTGGCCAGGAGCCTGTTACAGTGATACCCTAAGAGTGCAAATATTTCTGTGCAGGTACAGTCCCAAAGGTTTCAAGAATTTGCTCATGAAGCTACAACAATTCCTCCTTTCCAGGGCTGGGAACTTGATTTATTCAATGGCAGTATTCTGATAAGCAAACTAAAACTATCCCTCTTTTTCTATTAGAAGCCTTTCCCTTTTTCACTACTCTTCTTTTCAGGTTCAAACTGCTGCCTTGCATGAACATCATTATATTTCTTTGTTGCCTGGCTGTACATTCTGCTTGTTATCATGAATTATTTAAAAGTGACTTACACAGAGTGCAGCTATTTATTATCATATTAACAGGGTCTGATAAAAATTTGAATATAATGAAGCCTTTTACAACTTTGTGTCAGATTAAGTAACAGTAACTCAGAAAGAATCACAACTGTTCCACAACTACAGGTTTTATTATAACCTGCTCCTGTCAAAATAATCAAAATATTGAATATCAGATGTCTTGAGCATAACAGCTTTTTAGAGCACACAGGGGCCAAGTAAAAACTGATTTCCTCGATTTTATAAAGTGTTTTTGAACCCATTTAAATATTCTTTGTATATCAATTAAAAAACAGAACCAAAAAAAAAATCAAACCAACAACAGCAGAGAACTTTGCTCTTCTGTGAAGTTTTACTTTATAGAGAAAGAAATCTTACCAAGTCTTGAACATATGGATTATTTGTGCTCCTATATGAATTTCTAGAGTTTCCTTCAATAATTTTGATGTGTTTTTAGTAGATCAGAGAAGGAGCTGGACTCAACTGCAGCAGCTGAGCTCCACCTGCTGACTAAGGCCAGCATGGGCTGGTGAGCTCAGCTCTGCCCAGCAAAAAGGGAATAACAAAGCTGAAAACACATTCCTAAGCAGTTTCTATTTTAATTTCATTTTTTAAGGTTGTGTACAGGATCTGTTTTATTTCACCTGCATTTATTTCCACCAGTATAAAACTACAAACAGAAACCCCGTGTTGTATATTGAATATTCAGCAGTTCAATTTCTGTTCCATGGTTGGGGCACATTCTGACCCTTCCTACCCACCTGTATTTGCACAGCCACATTTCTGTAACTCGGAGTTTTCAGTATTTTTCAACATTAGGAGTTTCTCCAGAAGATTTTTACCTCTTACCAGTTATGTATTTATTGGGGTTCTTCCTGAAGCGGTCGTCAACTAAAATAAGAGCCCCCCAGTCATTCCTGTGCCTTATACACCTAAAAGTGAGGGGGAAAAGAGTATTTATGTCATTAGAGGGCACACAGCAAAAATCTGTGGGAATTGGGAAACAGAAATTGCTCTGAGTCAGTTGGAATAAGCAAAATTATACAGGAGGTGCTCTTCTACTGGATGCACCAAAAATCCTTGTGGATGTCACGGAAGCTTCATTTTCCTTCAGCTGCTGAATGTGCATGAAAACAGCTAAATTAAAAATAAAGCACACAAATATTCAACAGCCAATCAAACATAATTCATTTTCACTCTTAACTGGGCAGGGTAAATATTACAGAGCTTCCTGCCAGCTTGGTGGAATGTTCTGGTTTTATCAAAATCCTTCCCCACAGCTCAGGTTAGCAAGGGCTTTGGCTCGTGGTTTGATAAGGAATTTGTACCTTTATGTCAGAATGGAAGCCTATTTTCTCCATTTTAGACCACCCAAATAATAAATTAAACAAGAAGTAATTGTCACTAAAACTTGATTTAAGTTCAAGCTGATTTATTTCACTGCTGGTATTCCACAACTGAGAGCTTTCTCAACCTATCTGAATGAATGCTCTTTGATTCCAAAGAGGAATTTAAGAAATCAGGCTTGTAGCAACAAGAATCCACCATGAGATTTCCTAATGTTACAATTTCTCTCAATTTTCTCTCCAAGCCTTCATTTATGTCATCACATTTGCATTAGGACTAACTGAAGTTTTCCAGCTGATGTTTCTGTGGCTCTGCATCCATGACAGATGCACAGCACCTACAATAGACAGGGATGACAGCTCTAATCTTTATTTATATGATAAATTCTGTTGAAGGAGGATGAATTAATTCTACCTTGTTAATAACATTTGGGGGAACGTTTCCATCTAAGAAATGGAAGCTATACCACTTCTTCTAAATCTGGGAAGAGATCAGTGAGCACAATAATTGAATTGACCTTTTGCAAAGGTCTGAAAAACCCCACTGCTATTTCTCCCTTTCAAAAGTACTTGTAGGCTAAATATCAAACAACTGTTCTGAGCCCACTGAGAGTGTGAACAATTAGTGCACTGGAAAAGTCCTAAGCATCTTCATTTGCTTTAAAGCTCAAGAATTATTTGTCTCTGTGCTTTTTTTTCCTTGTATATCTGGACAATGAGCAATAAAACTTTAACTAAATTGAAGTGGGTTCTGAATGTAAAACAAAATCTCTGAATTGTGACAACGCACAACAGGCTGAAAAGCAGAGAATTGTCAGCACAGAGCAGCTCAAGAAGAAAAATGTGCAATATGAGAGGTTTGGCCTCACTTACCCCTCTGTGCTAAAAGTGGGGAATAAATCCTTAAAGATCTCCCTAAAAAAACCTTCTACAAATTCCTATAGTTTTAGTTATGTTTATCTCACCTTCCCAGGGCTTGGTTGAGAGCTCTGTAAGCTTGAATTTCATACCATTGGCTCCCTGATAAAAGGCCTCTTGTACTTTTGTGCTGGTCATTGTACTTCCTCTTTAATTCAACCTAAGAAGGAAACCATAAAATATTTGGTTTATTAATGCTGTTGAAAAGGAGATATTCTAAAAGGGGAAAACAAGCAAACATTGATTACAGAAGAGAATATATAAATTGTGTTTCAACTCTATATTTTGTACACTAACCAGTTCTGGCTTCTGAAATTGCCCTTAGCTGTGATCTGTTCCAATAATTTCAATGTATTGACATGAGCACCACACACTCACCCAAAGCTCTGTGCCAGTGAGAGAAGCATAAACTGTTCAGACAGGTGAAAAACCCAACCCAGGTCCAGGCAGATGGACTCCAAACCCAGATTTATGGGCTCTTCCAAAGGGAAATGCCCCACTGGAGCTGTCCCTTTGTCACAAAAGCCACTCCTCATCCCCAGCTGGGACCAGCCCCTGCTTTTCCCCAGTGAGGGCTCAGCAAATCCAACTTTTCCTCCTTGACAGAAGCTGCAAAAGAGCTTTGGGGACAGAGGGGTCTCTGCCAAGGAGCAGGAGTCAGAGACACCAAGCAAAATTCCCAGCTTGGCATCAGCTCCTGAGGTCTGGAAATGTTTCACTGCAGAGCACGGGGAGATCAGGCAGGGAAAAACATGTTTTCTTTTTTAAAAACACATCCCTGATGCTTCAGAATCTGGAATGAACTGCCCAAGAAATCCCCTCCCCAGTCAGGATAACCACACGCGATGCCTGGTCTGAATTGGAACAATTACAACATTATTTCTATCAAAAGGTTTTATTATTATAATTCCTATTATTCAGCCAGGGGAATTGAATTATTATTTTTTTAAACACGCATAAAACTACACCAAAAAGGGTCTTTCTGTTGCTCTTTTGCAGAGTATTAACCTTTCTAAACTGACAAGTGAAAGGACACGCTTCAGGAGAGAAAACAGCAGACTTCTAACCTCTTCTGACAGGTAACTTTCAAGTTGCATTTGGATAAGAAATTTTATTTTATGTACTTATGCCCTTTAAATTGCCTGTCAAATTTACAAATTCAATCTTTACAGCCAGAAAGTAAATTCAGTTTGATTTCACAGATTTAATATTTGTTCCAGTCACTCAGAATTTACTGACTGGCATGTGAGGTTTCCTTTTTAATTTTCCAAACAGAAGATGATTTCTTCTGAATGGTCTGTGAACACTAAACCATTCCTTAAAAAGGAACTTGGCTTTATCTGTGCATTTCTACAAACTGAACTACTACCTGGAGAAAGAAAAGGGTACTGCTCACCTCTGGAAATGAGGAATGATGATGGAAAAGTTCACTGCAGCCTTTAAAACATAACCATTGACAATATTCTCCTGTGTGTCTTCTGCACTTGTCTTCTAGTCCTGGTCAGTTTGATAACAATTTATTTTTTGGAAGAATTGTGTTTTCAGTAAGCTTATGGCCATTTGGAACAAAAGGAGGTTTAGCATCCCCTCACTTTGCCAGCAGACTGTGCAAACATTGTTGGAATAACTGCTCCTGTGTCTTATGTTGAAATTTTAAATTATTTTTACCTTATTTTTAAATACCTGCATAAACTCACTGAAGTAGCAATAAAATGCAAACCAGTCAGGTCATCTAAATAAAATACATTGCTTCCACATTCTTCTAATACATGCCAGTGTTATCCAGTTTCCTGCTTGTATGCACACCACCAATGACATTTCATTGCTCAAATTATATTAAAAATATAAAATGGGGTTAAATTCACCCAATTTTTTAATATAAAACCCCATGAGTTTGGGGGGTTTTAACCCCAATCCCTTGCTCTAAGGGTGTAACACATCTCTAAAACTTCCTTCTGTTAATTTTAAAAGAGTTCCCAGGAAAGAAGCCTTCTGTCTCCTCCCTCTCCTGCCTCAGCAGAGATGTGGGCTCAGCTTGCAGGGGGAGGCTGTGCAGGTAAAAGGCCAGGGCCTGTCATTTTAATGCAATCAGAATCTATTTCATTGTGGACCTGCTGCATCCCCCCATCAATTCCAGCCAGATTCAAGCTGACATGTTACATATGTGAAAAAGCCAGTGCCTCCTGCTAGCAAATATCCACAACGTGCAGGAAAGCACAGGCTAGAAGGGATTAGTGAAAATGTCAAAAGACAGCCTTTTACTTTTACCTGTTCATCCTTAAAAACATCCTCCCAGCTCTGGGGCAGGATTTGCAGACAAAGAGCTGCACAAGGCCCCTGGCAAGCTCTGCCATCCTGTAGCTGTCACCCAGATTAGGCTTTGATCTGTCTGGGAGGTCACGGGCACAGCCACGCTCACTGCGAGCTGCCCACGTTCCACCTGCAACCCCTCCTGCTTTCAATGCTTAATTACTCTGACATCTTTCACTCTGCAGCATTAACTGGGAAACAGCAGCGAAAAAAGAGAAATGCCATGAACAATTTTTTTTTTTTTTGAAAGGATTGGAAAGATACTTGGAGGCAGTTTGTGCTACAGCTCAAGTGTATTTTTCAAATAGAATTAGCAATAGAGGTTTTTCTCCAATGACAACAATATTAAATGACATTTGTTACATTAGATTTTAAAATAAGTTACCTGTGGTGATATTCCTTCATGTGAAGAACTCAGACTTATTCAGGATATAAACTGATTTATACTGTGTTGACCATGCATGCTATGAGTTAGTTCACAGCACAAAGCTGAGAAGAGGAACTCAAAAACTACAGCTTGGTTTTGACCCCCAAAATAACCTGCAAATTCACACACAAACCTGCAGCCTTGTAGCAACACACCAGGCTGAGCCAGGTTTATTCAGAATACACAACAGTGTTTAACACCAAGGTATGCAAATATCAATCTATGATGGACTAATTACTTCTAAAGAAAAATCAATCAGGATGTGAAGTGCCAGTACCACGACATGAAGGTGAATGGGGTAACATCTCCAACTGCCTCCTATTTGCTCTGGCAGGTTAAAGGAAGAGAAAAGAGCTGGAGAAGGCCAATAAAGCTGGGCCTGTGTCCTGCATGGACAGGTGGAGGTGGCACATCCACACCTGGATCAGTCCTGCCCTCCCCTCCCCAGCTCTCTCCTCCATGGAAAGGAAAACCAGAAAATGGATAGAAACATTTTCTGCCATTCCACTAACTTGTTTCTCTGGTTTTATGAGAGGAAAAATAGTAATGAAAACAAAGACATCATCCAAAAAAATTTTTTTAAGTTACATTCATGTTTAACATCTACTAATTCCCCACGTCTTAAAAACAAACAAGCAGAGAAAATAGCAGGTGGCCACTGCTCTCTTCCATCCCAAAAAAGACATAAAAATGGTTTTGAAGCAAATCTCCCATCCTAAAAATCTCATGTGCCCACTTAGAGCCTCTCTTCCACCTGAAACAGCAATAATTAGAATTTTTCAGGAACACACTTGCCATCTACTTTCCTCCTCACGAATGCCAAGGAACCATAAAAGTTTGTGAGTGCAGGAAAATTAAAGACATGAAAACCCATTTCTCTTTTACATCTGAAAATTCTTCAATAGAACAGCACTGAAGAGTGCAGGATTTCACTCAGTTCAAAAGCAGGAGCAAGGCTGGGAGGTTTAACACAGATAATGCACACGTAGGGAGCTGGCTGAGTCACAGACCCAGCCTCAAACATCCTCACCCTCACAGGGCCACTCACAGCCATGGCTGAACACAATATTCCCATTTAGCAGCCCACAGGAAAAAGGTCTTTGGCAGGATTTTGTCTTTAAATGTTCCAAGCATTCCAAGTGCAGTGTTAATATAGAAATAATGTGGAATAAGCAAATGCTTATTAGCTGAATTTTACTAGATTCTCTCAATTACAATAATTTATTAACGTCATTCTAATGAGTTCATAGAACTAAATAAAGTCACTAGACACAAATAGAACACTTCTATTTTCACATATAAATACCATATTTCCTCATAAAACAGCAAGAACTCCCCCAAACTGCCAAAGAGACATGATCAATATTTGTACTGCTCAATTACCATCAGGGTGCTGTTACACACAAACTGCTCAGGTGACCTTTTCTGCCTGAAAATTTCTATGTGCACTTATCAAAATTGCCTTCCTTGAATAACACTGAATAAAAAAAGGAAGCAATCCAGATCTCAGACTTGCTCTGTCTCACAGGGGACATGGAAATATTTTGGGATTGAACAGGGCAATGTGAATGGGGATATAATCAAAACTAGTTCCTGAGATAGAAAAAATGGCACAATCATACAGTGCAAGGGATGGTTAAGCATAATAATAATAATTTAAATTAAATGTTAAAATAATAATAATAATTTAAATTCAATGTTAACATAACAATAATTTGCTTAGAAATCCTGCTTTTCCTAGAATACAGTAAATAAGAAATAAATGTTTTCAGCAATCACACAGCACAAGATTCTTTCTCCTTTCAAGGGACACAAAACATATAGGCTTAAAAACTGCCACAAGGACTAGAAATTCAATATTGAAACACATCATTATTCTGAAATGATAGAAAGATCCCAATTTGTTGAGATAGAAGTGGAAACTTCAGCCAAAGAGCTGCAAAATTTTTGTATCATTAAGTTACATAAAGCCCAGAAAATTGTAATTGAAGTGATGATTTCCTTGGTGTTAGAAGTGAAAGAATAAAGGAAGTACTGGAAAGAATAAAGGAGATGTTCCCCCCATGGCAGCCAGGGGAAATAATTCCCAAAAAAGGCAAACTCCAGCAATGCCACTGCTGCCAGCTCCCAGCCTCAGCGAGTTTATCTGCCTCTGCTGATGTGAAAGGCTTGGACTTTCTGCACTTTCTGCTGTTTTGGTCAAGTTCTGCTGGCTGCTCCTTGATGAATTCACTCTCCTGTACAGGATCAAAAGCCACCTGGAGAGGTGGAGGGGCAGGAGAGCTCTCTGGGCAGGGACTCTGCACCCCAGAGCTGCCCACTTCACCATTTCCAGCGAGCTCTTTCTTCTCAGCTCCCCAGGGAAGAGCAGTAAATTATGCCTTGAACTAAACAAGTCACACTTGGCTCCAAAATCAGATTTTCCTACCTCTACTTTCAGGTCCCAGAGGTAGGCAGAGGAAATCCTGGTCACAGCCAAAGAAGTCATTTTTGGCTCTGAAATAAATTTTCCTGCTTTACTCCAGCCAAACTCTACCATTGAGAGCACCAGAGCTTTGAGCAATCCTTGAACATTTTCTTTTATATTATTTTGTTTTAGCAACCTGATTCTTCAGCAATATGAGACCCTTTGCAATAACACAGAATTAGGGGTTGGCCTCTTTCTTCAGTCAGTTTTGTTTATAATCAGGTCCTACTTGTGAGCCTGAATCATTTCTTTCTCCCTAACCCTGACAAAGTGGTTTAGACTCTTCTCTTTGTGAAAAGCAGTGAACCTAAGATACAATATGCTTAAAAATGTTGAAGTGAAACTAAATTATTATCTTTAAAGCCTCCACAGAAATAACTGTAACTTAGAAAAGCACAGAGCTACTTAAGGAATTCAAATGTTTGCCACTTAATACCAGGATTTGGGGCATGTACTTAGCACAAACATATGGAAAAACTAAAATTGGATATTATTCATCACACTTGACAATGAGTCTCTTGCCCAAGATTGATGTCTGGATCCAAAATGCTACACTTCAAAATATCTAAGGGAAGTTAATTAGCAGTATGTTAGCATCAGATAACACTTCTGTGGGATTATCCATCTCTTGCTGTCACATTATTTATGTTCTCTAATACTCCAGCTCAATCAAGTTACAAATCATAAAACATATTTAGAAAGCAGGTTGATCACAGACAAGTCCTATTAGTGGAGATGAGCCAACATCAAGCTGCCAAGGTAAAATATTGCTCTCCAAAGGTGCAGTCCCACAGCCCTGAGCATTAAAGGGATTACTCACACAAGTCAAAGCTCTGGGCAGGAGTAAGGGGTTGTGCAATTGAGGCTTAAGAGGACTTTTATTAACCCAAAAAGCAGACATTCAAATGTTTTTTCAGGTAGAAGCCCAGCACTTTTTAGTGATTTAAACCAATCCCAGAAGCATGTAATTCATGGCTGTTCCAAGGGAATTGTTAATCACTTGCATTTCCTATTTTTAAAGGATTGCCATTATCAATCACCTTATCAGTTTGCTCCTCTGGTACCTCTCTGAGCACCTACTGCTGTGTGAGAGCCACAGATGCACCATTTTCTGTCCAAGCCCAGCCTGGCCTGTGCCACTGTGGTGTGAATTTTATGTCTGCTGAAAACTCAAGGTCCTCCCCATTAGTTCCAGGCCTTACCCAGCTTTCTGCTACAAAATCCAAAGAAACACCAACCAAATGGTGTGTAACTATTCTCTAAATGTAACTGTTTAATTTGGGAATTTCAATTCCTTTCCTAAGCTGAAAAAGATGTTTAATCTTCCAAATTTCTTTTCTATTTGGAAGAAATTATTAATAAACCTTCTTCAAAGTGACCATCCTTCACTTCCTCCTTCTTGCAACTCAGCTGGTAAAAAAAAATGAGCATTAATCCAGAATTTTTTGGGATCTGATAACCCTAAAGCCGTGAGCAAAATAAAACCCTGGCCAATCTAAAGACAATTAAAATAAAAGCCATTTCCTCAGGCATCCTGCAAGGAGCTGTGCAGATTCATGCTGAGAGACTGGGGCCTGCCCTTCTCTCATCCAGAATTGATCACTGCAGAGCTCTGGGCATTCCCAGCTCTGAACACACACTCAGACCTTGGGCTGTTTGCAATTTGGCAGCTTCTGTTTCTAGCCCTACTGAAAAATTTAGAGGTTTTCTTCAGTCTAATTTTAAAAAATAGTTCAACAGAACTCTGATTTCTAAAATATAGTTATCAGAAATGGGCTGTAGTGCCTGTGATCCTGTTGTTTGAAATATTTGGTTGACCTCAAGGTAAAATCAAACCATAATCCACTGTGAAGATAATGCACCCATAACACATTATTTTCAACCTAATTTTGTATCACTTAGGACCCAAACCCATTGAAATCATTTGGCATTAATTAAGTTCCAGCCATACAACAAAGGATTTCCTAAATACCTTGCCAGCACATGCCCCTAAAAACCAGCATTTCTGACTCCAGAAAGGAGCCTGAGCACTCCTGAAATGTGAATTTTTACACTACAGTGGAGTGCATTATATTTCAGGAGGACAAAGAATGTTGTGGCTGAGTAAGAGCTCCAAGGAATTCTGCAGACACTGGAGAGCTGCACTAACACAGCCTCCCTGGCCCTTGTAGGATGTGGTTTTTCCCAGCAAGGCTGGAATGGGGCACATGCTGCAGACAACAAAGAAGCCTTTGCTTGTTCACTTAAGCTCAGAACACATCTCTCAAACCAAAGCTGAGTCTGTTTGGCCTTTCAAGTGCAAACCTATGATTTTCTTGTTTGATTTGGCATGAGTGAGAACCAGGACCCAGCTGCTCCTGGTATTTATTTATTCTGTGGTCCTTCACTTTGTTTCTTGGCCCCCAAAGCTCTCAAAGGAGCACACAGGACAGGGCAGTGCCAGGGCCTGGCAGCACCTCAGTGGCACAGACCCCTGGAAAGAAGTGGCATTACAAACCACCCAATAATAAACCTTTTTTTCAGTAAGCAGAAAGCCTAGAAAAACACTTTTCTATATTTATTGGCTTTCTTTTCCTTTCAGCTCTGCTCTAATGGAACATCATCTCTGTCAGACAAGCCCTGCTCAAGTCAGAAGGAAGGAAGTGTTGAGGTGGGCAATTACACAGCAGTGCAACAGGATGCTGCTTTCACCACCTCCTGAAAAACACAAATACTTTCAGATTTATTTCACTGCAGCCATTTCCAAATGCTATTTTTACAAGGGCCTTACAAGTTTTTGCCTGAAGTTACACGAAGCTTGAATATTCCAAATAGTGCTGTCCTCAGTATCCAGGAAGAGTTTATGTTGTGTCATAAATTCATGGTCAAAACTGCAAGCTAATAAAGCAGCACAAGCTTGGAAAAAGTTTCCAGTTCCACTCTGTGCTGAAGTGAGACAAATAATTACACAGAAGAAGGCAATGGGATTAGAGAGGTGAGATGGTGCAAGCAGTGGCACATGCACAGTTATATTGTAATATAATAACATAATTTAACTGTCCTCAGTATCCAGGAGGAGTTTATGTTGTGTCATAAATTCATGGTCAAAACTGCAAGCTAATAAAGCAGCACAAGCTTGGAAAAAGTTTCCAGTTCCACTCTGTGCTGAAGTGAGACAAATAATTACACAGAAGAAGGCAATGGGATTAGAGAGGTGAGATGGTGCAAGCAGTGGCACATACACAGTTATATTGTAAAATAATAACATAATTTAACATAATCCTTATCTTCCCACCTGTTTTCTGCAATAATCTGCCTTATTTAAAGCAGTATTTGTATTTAAAAAAGCAGTATTAAAAGTTTTTATTTTCTGCAATAACTTGCATTATTTAAAGCAGTGCTCCACCTCTTACCTGTGCAAGGTCACTCAAAGAATTCAAATGGGATGGAGAGAAGTTCAAAGGTGAACAGAGAGAAAAGGCATTTTGTGCTTAGTTTTAAAGCTGACATAAAAATCTATTTTGTGCATATTTTGTGTTTTAAAACTGTCATAAAAATCTATTTTGTGCATAGTGTTTTGAAGATGACACAAAAATCCATTTTTTACATATTTAGTGTTTTGAAGATGACAGAAAAGTCCATTTTTTGCATATTTAGTGTTTTGAAGATGACACACAAGTCCATTTTTTGCGTATTTAGTGTTTTGAAGATGACACAAAAACCCATTTTTTGCGTATTTAGTGTTTTGAAGATGACACAAAAATCCATTTTTTGCGTATTTAGTGTTTTGAAGATGACAGAAAAGTCCATTTTGTGCACATTTCGTGTTTTGAAGATGACACACAAATGCAGCCAGCCCTGGAGCGTGTCCTACCTGCAGGTCCCTGACGTTTGGGAAGGGGATCCCGATGGTCACCACTGCCCTGGCGTTCTCGTCACAGAAATCCAGCCCCTCACTGACCTTCCCTCTGCACACAGCCACCAGGAGAGCCCCATCTGCAAACACAGCAACACTGAGCATGCCAGGAGGAGCTGGGCATCAGGAGAAACCTGCACCAAAACCTCTGAAATATGGGATAATTCACTGGCTGAGAGGGTGAGTGGCTGTAAAAACAGAGGGATGAGATTAACTCCACTTGGATCAATAATATTCTGATTTTGACCAGCAAACAGCAAAATAATTTTTATGTAATGCAGGGAGAATTAATTATGCAAGAACAATGTGTATCTACAACAAAATGTAGAATGTTAGACCTTGAATTTTACTTGAAGAGTCTGCATCAACTATTTTGAATGAAAAATGTACCTTTTTCTCCTTTACATTTGATTGCATCATAGTAGATCTTCAGCAGCTCATCAAAGTCACTCTTGGCCCCCCCCTGGGGCTCTGCAATGACTGTTTTAACATCCTCCAGCTTCCTCCACAGGCCAGTGTGCATCCAACGATCCTTTAACTTGTCCAGCATCTGAAAACCAACAGAAAAAATCCATCACCTGAACTGCTCAAATAAAGCACACAAAACCATTTCTTTTAGTGAAGTTACATTATCCAGTTTTTGTATTTGTAAATGCAAGTTTTCCTACCATGCACAGAACCTCAGTGGGCAGCACTTGGGAAACAGTGGGGGGCACTTCTTTTGTTAATTAGAAATTATGAAGATTTTTGAGTTGTCTCAGCAAAACTCCCTAAATCTATGACAGTGGCCATTAAAGAGCATCTTATGGTATTCCTCAAGTAGAGGCATGTCATCCAAAAAAAATGGAAGTTATCTGTTTTTCTGATTACTAAGCGAGATCAGAAACAAATTCCAAATTAATTTGAAACAAGGCTTTATATCTTGAATTTCCAGAACATTTCAATACTTGAAAATTCACATAGAGAAGTTGGGAGAGGGAGTATTGATGTAGGATTTACCAGCCTCTGTTCTTGAAGAGCCCCTCAGCTTTGTTACACCTCCCAAATTCTGAACTGGGCACATTTCACTCCAAGTCAGAACATGTTCAAATAAACTCGTCCCATTTTTAATGCAAATATTGAAAATGCTGCTTTACAGAAATCAGAGTTTAAAATCAGCACAGAACCTGAACTCAGCTGGGTTGGGGTCCCTTTGCAAATGCATCAATTCTACACTGAATTTCATCAAGTCAAGGAGCAAAGAAGTTTCTCCTTGAGCTGCACAGTGCTGCCCTTGAGAGAGGGGCAAGGCAAACAATTCCAGGGTGAGCCAGGGAGCTCTGGGTCAATGGACAGAATGAAATCCTTTATTTCACCCTTTGGCTGCTCAGTGATCTTTGGTGTGCTGCTGGCTCTGAGCAGCTCACAGATGAGATTTCAACTCAGACTCTGCAGGAATCTGTGCTCTCCCTGTGGCTGCACTTCCCTCCACTCCCTGCTGAAGACTTTTGCACATTTTGCTGCAGGCTACACAAACTGCTCCATCTGGAAGCTGCACTTGCCCTGCTTCATTCCTCCAAAAGCCACAGCATCCCTCCAGTGCAGCCCACTTGTTCCAGTGCACTGCAGCCAAGATCCCAGCACCCTGAATGGGTGAGTGTTACAAAAATCATCTGTCCCATGGCCAAATCCACAGTCTAAGTGCTACAGTGAAGCAGAACTAATGACAACCAATTGTTGTCACATTTGAGAATTTATAGGAAACTGGTTACAAGGCCCTTTGCATTTTTCATGTCCTCACATTAAAGATCTGAACTCATTCTCTGAGATGAAGAAGTTGGATGGGTTCCTCGCAAGAGGGGACAAATGCTGTTATTTCACATTTTCCCTGTTTTGTCCCAGCCTCTGCTCAGGGAATTACTCTTGCTTTACTACTGATGTGACACCACTAGCAAGCAAGCACAGAGAGAGTAAGTGATGAGTAGTAGGAACAGTTTCCCCCACAAACAGCTGTAACTGCAGAATAAATCGTCTCTGCTAAACGTGTCTGTCCTCCTGTCTGTCCCCTTCCCTCCCAGCTCTGTCATTTCCTGGCAGCATCCTGTCTGTAATCTCCTTTTCTAGAAAGGTCCTAATCCTGTGACTGAGCAATGAGTGTCCATCTTGCCATGCCAGCCTGCCACTGCAGCCTCAGTTCTTGGATGTGATGTGGAGATACTGCTGGGAAAGCACAGATTCAAACACATTGCAGCTCTGAGTCCATCCATTTGGGGTCTGCCAGGGACTGTAACACCATTAACTTCCACATTTCACTGCTGCTCCTGTGCAGCTGGGGCTGCCTGGGCCCACTCAGCCCTCCCTGCTGAGCTCCTGGCACTGCCAGGCATGCCAAGGGTAGAGAGAACATTGGGTGGAGCTCAATTTCACTTTTACATTCATAAACCATCCAGCCCTTGACTTCCTAGGGTCACCCAACCTGATTTTCTCCTCTGCTCTTGTCCAGTCCCCCCATGGTATTTCTCACCAACACAGCCCTAGGAAGTGTTCTTGCCAGAAGGGCAAGATTCCTCACAAAAAGTCCTTAATCCCTCAATTCCACTGTATTTCTCTCATATTTGAAAGAAGTAAAATTTATATTCAGAACTGCAAAGATGGCAGGAGAAAACCTTTATCCAAATTCTCAAGAAAAGATCTTTTTGTGGCCTCCCCAGCCCCTCCAGCAAAGTCTCTCTTGGACCAGGCTTGAGCTTTCTTGTTCCATTGACAGCAACCATCACAACAAAAATCTGTGATTTTGATGGAAATATGGGAATTATTAATGAAATCTTTGGCAAGAATGGAACAATTCATTTCATTCACACAACAGCTATTACCTCTTCCATTAATGGAGTTTGTTAGATATGGAAACTTTCCCTGTATCCACAAAAACACAGGACCCATGGCATGGACAGACACTAAAACAACAAGAATTATGGAGCTGACTGAATACAAATAAATAAAATATAGAACACACACATGCCTCAGAAGAGCCAGGAACCAAGTGCGGGTTTCTCATAAAAAATTATTTCACTTTGGGTTGGAAAAGTGCAAATGGGAGCAAGATCTGATGCCAGCAATCACAGGAAGGAACCATTAATGCCCCCAGCCCGTCACTCCTCCCACCCAAGGGAATAATAGTTCCTGCACTGGAAGGCAGCCTGTGTATATTTTATTAAATCCCTTAAAAATGGATTCTCAAATGGTTTATTAACAAATGGTCTTCCTCCAAGAGAGCAGAAAATCCTGTTAGAAAGAATCTGTCATCTCCCCATGCACTGAGGGATGGTTACTGGGATAGCTTTTCCCTTTTACTCCTTTCTGCAATTTCAAGACACCTGTAAGCTATGAGCCATGAAAACCTGGGGCTCAGTGTGCAGCTCTGCCATCCCTCCCTGCCAGCATTGCTTTTTGAGCAGTTTTTGGAGTGTTCTGGAAGTCTGGGGATGGGGGGAGCTGTTTCTTCCTTCCATTGTGCTGCACTCCAAGGCCAAACCCCCCAAGTTTTTGGAGTGTTCTGGAAGTCTGGGGATGGGGGGAGCTGTTTTTTCCTTCCATTGTGCCCACAAAGGAGCAGCTTTGCCCCTTTCCCTTTGCTGCTTTGTTTTATACAGTGCCAAAAATCACATGAGGGGGCTCCCAGGTCATGAGGCAAAGCCAGAGATTTGTTTAATGTATTTCACCCTCAGGCAAGTTGATTGTGATTTCCACCATTGGATCAAACTGAACTTGGGAGTTAATTTCAGGTTGCTGGGATGTGCTTTTCCTGCAGGATCCATCACCTCCTGGCAGGGAGGTGTGCAGTAGAAGATAGCTGAGAAAGAGGAGGTCTAACAGAAAATTCTGGCTTATTTAACTCTTCTCCTGCTAATTTCTTTACATAAAATATTCCTTAAATATTTTAGCATTGATTCATGTCATGAATAGATCACACCTTGTCAGCAGAGAAAAAAAGGTATCACAGCAATAATCAAAAGTGCTTGGGGAAGAAACAAGACACCCAAAAATATCCAAGGATGCTCCAGAGCAGTACAGGACAAAGAGGATAATGACCTAAGGAGCACCTGAGAGCAGAGTAAAACAGCTCTGACTTTACTGGGGAGTTCAACAACTCTTAACTATTTAAAAAGAATTATCATTGCATTGTGTCTTTGTGCACCTGTAAAACTACAAGCTGTCTGGAGAAAAGTTACTTTAAGGTGAACAGAACTTCCACAAACATCTTGTAACCCTTCTTAAAAATCTGCCATTATACCCTAAAATAACCCCACTCCTTCAAACTTTGCTTTTTTTGTAATGATATGAAGTTGCACTTTTCATTTTTATTCAAATATTCAGGTAGGTGGAGGGGAGAAAGGGAAGAGCCATTAGGTTTTTCTTAATAAAAATCACAGTATTGGCACCACTGTCAGTGCAAAAAGTCTGAGCTCCCCAAGGAGCAGCATTGATCTAAAAGCCTTTCCCCCTGTTTGCTCCCAGTTTGCCCCTTTCCCTTTGCTGCTTTGTTTTATACAGTGCCAAAAATCACATGAGGGGGCTCCCAGGTCATGAGGCAAAGCCAGAGATTTGTTTAATGTATTTCACCCTCAGGCAAGTTGATTGTGATTTCCACCATTGGATCAAACTGAACTTGGGAGTTAATTTCAGGTTGCTGGGATGTGCTTTTCCTGCAGGATCCATCACCTCCTGGCAGGGAGGTGTGCAGTAGAAGATAGCTGAGAAAGAGGAGGTCTAACAGAAAATTCTGGCTTATTTAACTCTTCTCCTGCTAATTTCTTTACATAAAATATTCCTTAAATATTTTAGCATTGATTCATGTCATGAATAGATCACACCTTGTCAGCAGAGAAAAAAAGGTATCACAGCAATAATCAAAAGTGCTTGGGGAAGAAACAAGACACCCAAAAATATCCAAGGATGCTCCAGAGCAGTACAGGACAAAGAGGATAATGACCTAAGGAGCACCTGAGAGCAGAGTAAAACAGCTCTGACTTTACTGGGGAGTTCAACAACTCTTAACTATTTAAAAAGAATTATCATTGCATTGTGTCTTTGTGCACCTGTAAAACTACAAGCTGTCTGGAGAAAAGTTACTTTAAGGTGAACAGAACTTCCACAAACATCTTGTAACCCTTCTTAAAAATCTGCCATTATACCCTAAAATAACCCCACTCCTTCAAACTTTACTTTTTTTGTAATGATATGAAGTTGCACTTTTCATTTGTATTCAAATATTCAGGTAGGTGGAGGGGAGAAAGGGAAGAGCCATTAGGTTTTTCTTAATAAAAATCACAGTATTGGCACCACTGTCAGCGCAAAAAGTCTGAGCTCCCCAAGGAGCAGCATTGATCTAAAAGCCTTTCCCCGTGTTTGCTCCCAGGATTTTCTCTGTGAATAAGCACTGCTCCAAATCAAAGTGTGTCTCCAGTGGGCTGGAAACGGGTTTGAAGGGTCAAAGAGAAGTTCTGCAGGCAGGCAGCACAAACCTGCAGAGGAGGCAGCAGGGGCTGGGCAGCACGAGCTGGGCAGCACGAGCTGGGCAGCACGAGCTGGGCAGCAGGGGCTGGGCAGCAGGGGCTGGGCAGCAGGGGCTGGGCAGCAGGGGCTGGGCAGCAGGGGCTGGGCAGCAGGGGCTGGGCAGCACGAGCTGGGCAGCAGGGGCTGGGCTGGCCCAGCCAGGGAGAACAGGGGGCTCTGATCCAGGGGGAATGGAAGGGGGCTGGCAGATGGAGCCTGGCACCCCAGGGAGAGCCCTGGCACCCCAAAGGGGAGCCCTGGCACCCAACAGGGCTCTCATCCCCCCATGTGAAGAATATGAAATGCCATACTACACCCCCCACCATGGAGAGTGCCCCACAGACCCCAGTGCTGCTCCAACCATTGCTCTGTTTGTATCTGCTCAGAAAACAAAAGGTGGCACAGCCAAACAAAGAGGCTTTTTTTAAACTCTGAAAACCCTTAAATTCAGAGAGACTGCCAAGAAGAAATGCACTTCCCTTGCTTTGCTACAAAATGTTTCCCACCATTTGGGCTGCCTGCAAAAGAACCAAGCCCAGGTTGTTTTGTACCACAGAAGAACCCAGCCTCCACCTGCATCAGCTGCCTGCCCTCTTCCTTTCAGTGCAAAAAAATATAAAACTTAAAAAAACTCATCCACTCTGCCAGGTTCCTTCTGCAAACTGAAGCTGGTAGATGGAGGACATCATCATTTCACTGGAGCAGTCCTGTGCTGGTCCCAAGGCCCAGGGGTTTTCCTCTGGCTCTGGTTCCAGAGTTCCCTTTCAACCTTGCAGGAGCAGATCTGCTGAGTCAGCTGCTTTCTCCAGCTGGAAGTTTGTGTTCCAACCCCTCTGGTCCCAGGAGAATCACCTGGATCAGTGTTCTACTCCCATTATGAAAGGATGGGACTGTCCCTATGTCAGTGATAATCCCAAAACATATTGAGACATTAAATCAAGGCATTGCTTAAACAAAGTGGCCTTAAATTCCTGTTATTTCAACTTAAATACCTGGAGAGTGGATCTGGCCACACTTCACCCACTTTTTTTGGTATTACAGGTTCCAAATAAATTAATTTTTTCAAGGATTAAGATGGTTTGGAAAAGTAGAGAATTAGCAGAAGTTGTTTGAGAGTTCTTGAACTAAAAACTTTGCCAAAACTTGGTACCAAATGACCCAGAATCCTACAGGCAACTGAGCTCCAGGAATATTGGAACTCTTCATTTTGGGGAAAAAAAGAAGAATTTACAAAGAGTTTACCAATGTGGGGTCACAGGATCACTAATTTATTCCATTTTCACCTTTAGTTAAAAGACAAACAAACCAACCCCAAAACAACAACAAAAAAGGGCCTTAGAGGTTAAAAGTGAACAGAAAGGAAACAGGAATGAAATGGGAATAAACAGGAATGAAATGGGAATACAAGATTGAAGGGACAAGGACAAACTGCCTGGAAGGATTGCTGTGAAAGGAAAATTGAGTTTCCTTCCAAAAACAGGAGGGAAAATATTTGGGCTAACTAACCAATAAACTCTATGTGCATTACCCCAAGCTCTGAAATGACTTTTTAACAGTTCTAGGTGCTGTTCCAAACAGAACCATGAAAAGCAAAATGTCCCTCAACAAGAGCAACGAAAGAAAACAAAGCAAGCAAAGAAACCCAACCACACTTATCAAAATCACCAAAATTTTCCACACTTGGAGAAGGACTAGAAGAATATTCATCCACCTCTGGGCCACAAGTCATTTACCCAGCTGGCAGAAATAATTTACATTTCACCTCTTCTTCTTCTTAATCACCCCACACACTTTTGAAAAAGTCATTTGAATGATATTTTTCACCAAAAAAATAGAGAAAAGCCTCAGTTTTGCTCAACACCCAGACACTTGCACTGCTCTGGGCTGGGACTCCAGCAGCCAAGAATAACTGAGGCCATTGAATTATTGAAAGCAGTTGTTTGCACTCAATTAGATTTTCATGAAAGGTTAAGCAAGAAACTGATTCACAGCCCCTCCTCATGTTTATGGGAGGGTTTTCACACAGGAAAAGGTATTTAAAATTCATTCATTTGAATGACTGAGCCAATGCAAAATATATATTTTTTCACTAAAAAAAAGGTATTTTAAACTTCAAATTTCATTTTCTCAGCTTCTAACAGATTCAATTTCAAGAGAATGAAATTTATCTGTGCCAAAATATTTCATTTTTGAAGTAAAATTTATTTTCAAAATAGAGCTTTAAATTCCCACTGTTAATAGGAAACTGGAGAGAAATATTAAATATCTATATAGATACACATACACAGGGAAATCTTGTCTTTATGGACCAAAAATAAATGGATTTAATGCAGCATTTTAGTGGAAACAGACCACACTAGGATGTTACTCATTAAGGAGGGGCTCCAGCTGCACATTTCCCATTTGTTGCACCAGGGGCATCACCCAGCAATGCAGAGCAGGATTTTGAACCTGCCTGGTTCCCTCAGTGCTAATTCCAGGTGAATTCCTGCCTCATTCCCCTTCCCAAAGAGTCACAGAAATGCTCCATAAGAGCAAAATAGAAAACACTAAAAAAAATTCAATTATTAATCCAAGGGGCTGTGCAGGGACGTGGAGCCATGGCACACATTTCTTCTGATATTTTACATTTCTCCCAGAGCTCTGAAGGAAGATCAGACACTGAGCTGTCCCAACAGGTGGTCAGGGAATCTGTCCTCAGCACCTCTGGGGAAAAGCTGCCCTGGACTGGAAAGCTACAGCACTCTGCTATTTCAGATTTGTCTCTTAATCTGTTTCTTCACAGCAGAAAATGAGTTTGAAGGATAAAACTTTAAATCATGGAGGTGGGATTTTCAAGACTTTCCCTGGAAAAGGTGATTTTTCAAATGGAGAAGTATCATACTTATTTTCTCCAGGAGAATTTTTAACAAACATGAAATAAACCCAAATATTTAGGACCAAGAATGGTGTTGAGATCCCCACATATGGTGGGAAACGTGGGGTAAAATCTGTGCTCATCCACACAGACACTGCAGGGGAAATAAAAAATAAAAGGAAGAAATGAAAGAGATGAAGCTACTGTGCAACTCAGCTAAGCCCTGACCACAGAGAAAACCTCTGTATTATGAACAAGGCTCTGATCACCATGTGCACACTGCAGCACAATAGAAGGTGAATAATTCATCATCATTTTCACAGGCAAAGTATGCACCACTCAGCCCGGGGGCAGCACGGGGATTGCACTGGCAGCGTTTTTCTTTGGGGACAGTGACAAAGTGGTGCTCAGCAGCAGGAACCTGAAGCACTGAAGTGTGTTCCATGTGCCATAAATCAACACTGCAGCCACGGGATGTCTCTCTGGTCCCAACATTCCATCAATTTTTCAATAACCCCCTTAAATAATGGAACACGTGAACGGCGACAACAGTAATGAAAAATGAAATGTTTTGCACGCCAAAGACTCTAAAATAACACTGTTAATATGTTGCTTCTGCAGCTAAAGAAGCTTTTTTAGAGACATTTTCTCCCCAAAACCCAACATGTTTGCCCCCCAAAGAAGCTGGAGAGTTTTTGTTCAGTGTTTGAGCTCTGTGGCAGCTGGTTAGGAACAGCCTGGTTCAAACCAGGGTTTCTTTTGTGGTTTTAAAATGAACCAAGACAACAAATTCTGTGTTCAGGAACTGCTTGTACATCCACCCTAGGCTATCACTGCACCTTCCCATCCCAGCGAGGGAAAACCCTCCATGCACAGAGACCTCTCCAGAAAAAAAAAAAGATTTTTAAAAGGATTGTTTAAATTCTGGTCTGGAATAAAAAGGATGAACTGGCCACGGATGAAGTCAGCACCTCCACTGCTGCTCTTCCCCAGCCAGAAGCCAAGCTCAGTCATCTCTGACCTCTTTGTTTTTTCAGAATAAAGGGAAAAAATAAGCCCAGGTTGTGTTAGTGGCACAGAAGCCCGGGGAGAACTGAGCCAAGGCAGGAGCAGCTGAGGCCGGGCACGGGGCCAGCCTGGCACCAGCAGCTCCTGGCAGGGGACCCTGCCCAGCCTGGCAGGTGACAGCTCCGAGCTGCCTCTGCTCCCTTCCCAAGCACAGCAGCAAGAGCTTCATGTGCCTGCACCACATCTATCAGACAATTCTAAATAAATACATAAATGAGCCAAGTATTGCTTCCAAGTTCCCTTCTCCCTCCTTCCTTTCTGTCCCCCTAAAAGAAAAAAACAGAAGGAAAAAAATAACAAATAATAAAGACTTTTCTGATTCTTAGGAAAATAATTTCTCACCTAACGGTCCTGTCCCCCTAAAAGAAAAAACTAGAAGGAAAGAAATAAGAAATAATAAAGACTTTTCTGATTCTTAGGAAAATAATTTTACAAATTTTTTTTGCCAAAAAATTGGCAGCAAAAGCTGAAAATGAAGTTTTCACTGTAGCACACTGCAAGTTGTTTTGAAATATTTTTGCTAAAAATTAGTCCATTACTGTGCTGTAAAATTAATCAAAGTGCAATGAATACTCTTTAGAATACATCACTCACTAATTAAATGTTATCACACAGGAGCTTGCTTACCCTTTCAGAAGGTAAAACTGAGTTATGATTTTTCTAATTTTCTAAGACATGAGTTGTTGGCTCCCAGACCTCCCAATGATGTCAAATTTCTCTGAATTTAAAATAGCCCAAGTACTCCTTTCAATACAGTAATATTCAGACTTGTATGAGCTGTTACACTGCTGATGCAGAACATGCTCCCTAAATAAATCCTTCCCAGTTCTTTTCTCTCATATCTGGGTTTTTCACACGTGAAGAAGTCACATCAGGCACTGAATCTTCCACAGACATGGAAAGGGAGCACCAACTCTGCAGGTTGTAAAGTTCAGAACACTCATGTTGGAATAAGCTGGGCAGGATACACCTTCTCAAGAATGATGTGCTTGTGGATATTATTCCCTGTTCACAACTGCTCTCCTTCCCTTTTATTGAAACCTCCTGAGGAAAAAGACATGTTCACTCTGTTATTTACTGTCAGGACTCCATCATTCAGAGTGCAAACTTCTTGACTGTGAAAACTCATTTTCAATGCAGTTCCTACATAAATGAGAGGAAAAATATGCAAGCAGCAAGTGTTAATTACAAGGGAAATTGGAGCATGTGTTAACGAGCTACAACAATTCAGCTTGCAGCACTTTGACAAGTCAGTGCTCAGAAGTGAGAAACAATAATAGATTTTTCGTTTCTTTTCCTGATGCTGTCTGCTCAGGGTATTTAAATGAACAGTGCAATAAAATATTAAACTGCCCAACTCTCAGGGTGTGAAATTCACAGGCCAAACACTCATCTGCCAGCATGGCAGATAATTTTTTTAGACACAATATCCAATAATCTGCCACGACTGTCGCTCCGGATCGGGCTTTGTGTGACGAGCAGCACCAGCAGCAAGGAGCTGCTCTGTGTAAAAAGCAAGTGCCACAGGGCACCTGAATTATTGCACAGCCCTTGCTGGTGACCACAGCAGCTCAGCAAGTCCTGAGCAGTGTGTTTGTTCATTCTCTGCAGGGTGGAATTCAGAGAGAGCATGTGGGACCCAAGGCACGCGTGGGAATTTCCTCTGGGGTGAGGAGAATGTTCCAGAACAAGGAGGGACAGAGGGAAAGGGTCCCATGGCAGGGAGAGCAGCCAGCTCCAAGGCCAGAGCTGCTGAGGCTCTGCACAGCACCAGGAGCCACAACAGGGCATTCCTTTCGTATCACCTCACCCACATTTCCAGTCACCCAGAATATTCACCTGAGTGCCCCTCCAGTTGCTTGGTTAATTCACAGTCAGACAGAGGCAGTTCAGGATGCTGCAACCTCACACCAACAGCTTCAGAACATCAGCCACAGTGAAAAAATCAGGATTTCCAAAGGATCTTTATAGATTCTCCAATTACAGTCAACCACTGGAAAACGTATTAAAAAAAAAAACCAGAAACAAGAAAATGTTTCATCCCTGAGACTGAAAACAAACAAAAAAAAAAGAATAATCTTGGAATGTGCAACATCATCTCTTCCCTTGAGCTGTCTCTGACACTTCTCTGACCTCCTGAGGAGCCACCACAGTTCACAAAGCCACCTGGAAACTAACTAGGAAAAAAATGAATAAAAAGGATAAAAACTTTTGCTTTGCTCAGGAGATGCAGAGAGCAGCACAAGAACAGTCAGAGGGAAGGGGGGAAGAGCCTGCTCACCCAGCACAGGCTCCCAGAGCAGCTCCTCTAAGGTCTCAAAGCATCTCGAACATTTGGCTTGTCTCCAATTCCCCAGAAATCAGGAAAATCACCCCCTAACTGCTGTGTACCTCCCTAACCCTGTCATACTATTTAAGGAGGAAAACACATTTTGCAATTATCCAGATTGTCAGTTACCATCTCTGAAGACAAAATTTTATCTTGGCCTGCTGTTGGTAACCAAGCAATGGGGAAAAAACAACCACCAAAAATAACAAAACTCAGACAACTCAAGGTCAAAAAATTCTAAATTAAAACCTTCTAATAAATGATTAGAGTTTAGGAGAGCTCCAAGTAGCCAACACCTCAGTGATTCCCCTGCAGAGCCCAGCCTATTCTGGCTGGGAGTTTGCTGCAGCCTCTGTGCTTCCCCAAGAAATGATCCTGCCAGGGTGGGAACTGCCAGCTCCAGCTGCAAATTTAATTTGGCACAGCTGGATTGAACTGATGGCATGGAAGATAAATATTATATACCTGGGTATACAAAAACTCTCATTGCAGTTATTTTGGTATGGAGTTTATCATTCCTTCTGCTCCTGTTTTTTTCTATTTGAAGCAATTTCTCAACAGTGCCCAAAGCAGAGCAAAGTGTAGTGAGGGAATGGTTAAAATCTTCCCTCTCACCCAGGGATTTTTACAGACATTTCTATGCCCAAGTCAATGGGAAAAGCAAACTGTAGACTTCAGGAGTCACATAAAGATTTACAGAGCTCTTGGAGCTCTCAGAAGGCACCTCAGCTAATTGTATTTTTGGATGACTGTGAGAGCCTCAAGAGCTAGACAGTTTATATGACTGATATTGAAATGATGGAAAATAGAGAATTCAAGTGAAAGTAGATACTGTATATGATTAATGGGAACAAAAACCCCCATAAAACAAAGAAGCTGAGATAAAGTTCAAAAGGAAAACTACCACTGCAGGGGAAGAGCAAAAAACAAGCAAGGAAGAAATAATATGGACAAGTAAAATGAAATTCTATCTACAATTATTAGGTGCAAAAGTTGAAATGAATAATTTGGGAGCCATTAGAATTCAGCTTTTTTTAGAGCTCAATTTCCCCAAATCATGGCCCATCAGACAGAAATCACTTCCCCAAGATTTCCATCAGAGGAAGGACAAAGGAGCAGATTTAAACCTGGCAAGAGTCTTTCCTTCCAAAGAGAAATAAAAACCCAAAGGGTCACTGTGGTGTGAGAGCACCAAAACAGCTCCTGGCACTTGCAGGGCACTGCTCAGCCCAGAGTGCCCCTCAGGGCTTGTTTCATCCCTCTCCCTGCTCTCCTTTGAGGCAGAAGTTGGAGCAGAAGCTGCCAGGCTCCTGTCCCCAAAGCCCTCTCCAGTTTGGGGTCTCTCTCTCTGTCACAGCTCCACTGCAGCAGTTTGGCTCAAACAAATGAGGCTTCTGCAGAAAGAGAAAACCTCTCCCTTGGGAGCAGAAAGTCAGCATCATGATTAATTTACAATTATTTTGTAACTTACTCCTGAAATGCCAAACCTCTTCAAAGGCACCTTCCTTTCCATGCCAGGGAGGCTGGGCATTAGCTGCAGTCAAAACACCTAAAATTGGATGACACCTTGAAACATTCTTCTTTCCTGCAGCATTTTCAGGCTGTAACTGTGTCAATTACATTCTCTAACACTAAAATTATGCAGAAAGTTAATGTTGCTATAACTTGAAAGCAGAAATTTCTGCCATAAATGACACGAACAGACCCCTGCACCCTGCAAATATTTACACACAGGAGTAAATCTGCTCTTCAAAGCCCTCCTACAGCTGTCAACAGGAACATCAAGGAGATTATTACTCCTGATGAAGCATTTATCCCTGCATATCATACAGAAATCCACCCAACAGAAAAAGTTCAGCATTTTTATGGAACTTCATAGATAATTCCTCAGAGCCCCATCTGTGGTGCAAAGAACTATTTTCCTATTTAATTTCAAATTCACCTTTTAACAGCACGAACCTAATGGTTTCCAATTATTCCTCAGTACATAATACAAGCAAAAAGAGGCTGTGGAATGTTTCTCTCTTATCTGGATATTGTCATTTTACTGTCTCAAACTTCTAAAAACAAGCTTTTGGCTGGGGAGGAAATCAGCCAGCATCAGACCTAGTGGGGAAACCCTGCACTTGCTCAATGTCTGTGGCTCTTACATAGTTCCAGATGTTCAGAACATTAATAATGCACTAACTCAAAACCTCTTTTTGAAACTTTAGAATGTGCAAATTGCATTAAAACCTCTTTGCCCTCATTAATGGTATTGTTACAATCCCAGTACTCTGGAAAATGTTTTTTGGCATTTGTTTAACTTTGTGATATTGCCATTTACTCATTTTAACAGCCAGTGTTCAAATCTTAATGCTTTTAATAGGCTGGGCTAAACAGACTACCATCCTTTGGAAATTTATTGAAGTAATTTATTAAATAAGTAAAAGTTGTCTGAAAGCAGCATTGCTTTGTTTTATTGATGGCAGGAAAAATGGGTTTCTTATAATTTATTTACAAACCCATGTTTCAGGAAAGTTTTAGAAATGAAAATATTGTCTTTTCAGAGTTCTATTCATTGTCTGTTACTGAAACACTTCTTGAAAACAAGAATTTCTACCAGTCTCATGTATCTCAATAAGAAAAGGCTCTGTCTGAAATGAAGAAGAGCCAGACACTGAGAATTAATCATGAAATGATATCTCCTCCCTCAGCCTGCCACATTCACCTCAGGCCAGGGTTTAAATCCACGTGGACACAGCCAGAGGTTAAACTGAGCTCCCTCCTGTTGATTCCAAATCATTCCTCTGAACCTGAACACCCTCAGTCTGTTGAAACCAGCTCCACGCTGCTCAGAGTTAATTAATATTGTTAATTCCTGCCTGGCTGGAGCTGTGGGAGGGTGCCAAGGATGGTTTGTCAGCACAAGGGCAAACAACACCTGCTGAGACTCCAGTGCAGGTTTGGTGGATACCTGACACGGGCAGAGGAGTTCCAGCCCAAAGGGATTTGCTCTCACCCAATCCTGGCTGTTCCCACTCCAGGAAACATCAGCAGCCCAGAGAGCAGGAAAATGGGATGAGGCTGACAGAGCCTCAGCTCTGAACCAGCAGCTCCTGAACTTAGGAGACAAATAAAAGCTCAACTGTGAAATTCAGCATTTATTTTTGCAAGTGGCAAAAGCTGCTGCGTGTCATCACTATAACCTTACCCTAAAATTCTCAAGGAAAAGAGCCAGTGCAGTGCAGCATCATTTATATGTTAATTTATGCTAATTGTGCCACTATTCCATGATCATTGAATAGTTTAGGTTGCAAGGAGTCTTTAAATGAGATCCAGTCCAACCTCCCTGCAATGAGCTCAGGTTTTCAAGCAGAGAATTGTTATCAGTTCCTAAGTTTTCCTGTTGAAAACACTCACTGCAACCCTTTTCAACTACAACTGTAAAAATCCTGCTTCCAAGTGATGACTCCTCAATCAGCAGATCCAAATTAACCACCAATGCCTCAGAGAACACAACAAACCAAAGCAACATTAACATCATTGTCCAAACCTTCTTTTGTTAAAAAAACCCTACTAAGAAAGGTCAGTTAATTCATCATGATGGATTAGCACTAAAATTTAGAAGCATTAGCATTTT
Source organism: Passer montanus (assembly GCF_014805655.1). NCBI lineage: Eukaryota > Metazoa > Chordata > Aves > Passeriformes > Passeridae > Passer > Passer montanus. The sequence continues at coordinate 4,856,111 of NW_024369262.1, read as the reverse complement.
TCTCCTTGCTGGCTAGCCTGACTTTGATATGACACATATTGAATGAATCATCCAAGATGCAGGCACCAGGCAAGATACATCTTAATGCAGACAGGTTGGCAACATGAGCCCTAATGGGCCTTATCTTAATCTTGTTTAAAAGCATCTTAGATTTCTGGGCAATCTTTTCACCTTCTGATATTCTCTTTTATAGAGTGTTTTTTGCTGGAGTTGCTACTGATTTTCACATAAATGCATTTTTGCTGCATGGTATCACCAGTTTTAGAAGCCTTAAAAATGATGGAGCTTTGGAATTTAGAGAATGCTAAGATCAAGCTGGTTTTTTAAAAAGTCAATGTGCCACAACTCCAACAATGACATTAAAAATTTCCATGTTGTTTGTGAATTCCCCCACATGAAGCATCCCAGCTGTTCATAACAGACACCTGGCAAATGTGGGCATTGACAGCTCATGGGCTGTTTGCCCATCCACATATTTGCCTCCACTGCATTAACTCCATATATTTACTATACATATTTTTTAAACAGCCACTCCTCAGGTAAAAATATATTTACTCAAATACCTGATTAAGATAAAGGGAATTTCTCTACTATTTCTTTTTTTTCCCCATTCACATTGCAGGTAATAATTCCAAACTGAAATCCAATGTAGGCACCAAACTAAATTCCAGCCCCATCAAATTACCTGGACAGAAAGTACTTAAAATTCAAAGCATTGTCCTCAGCCTTCCAGACAGGGGAAAAAAAACCCTTTATTTGTCACTTATTCCAAAGTTGAAGATTCAATTCATAAAACAGATTGAGCCATCAAAAAATCTGCTTAAATCATAATAGTGAGGTCCATGACCATGTGTATTAATCACATCTTGACAGTTTTGAAAAATTCCTTTGAAGGCTGCAGCTTTTTAAAGAGAGACAGCAATTTCCTGTGAAAATCACTTTTGAAATGCAAATATTCTTTATGATGATGAAAGAATACTTTGTTTTCCCTGCATTAATGTGCTTACATTATTCTGTATTTTCAACATATTAATCTCAGACTTAAAGGCAACCCAATCCTGAATAAAAGTAGTAGGAAGAAAAAGGGCATCCATAGAAAAATATTGGCAATGTGATTTTAAAATATCATCCTTCAATTGTCTGCAATTTCTATTTATCAATACTTTGCTGGGCTCAGGAGTGTTCCTCCAAAGAACAGAACACTCAGCGTGTGCAGGGTGACCTTTCAGTGAGGCAGAAGGGCAGGGGGGGAAGGTTCCAGAGCTGGCCAGCAATTGTTTTCCTCCTTTATTAAATGTCATTACAAAGTCTCTCTGTACTTGCAATTCACATTACTATTCTCATCAAAACTTTCATAAATATTTGTCAGGTCTGGATATGGAAGATCAACTCTCCAGCACGACACACTTGGAAAGATAATGCTGGAAACTGAAAGATGCTCCAGGTAAATTCTGAAATGAATTGGAGATTTCTTGTCAGATCATTTCCTTTGCATGGAAGTGCAGGGTTTTGTGAGGTTAAATAAATTTATGGTCAGTAATCTGCTTTTTTCAGGGGCTCACATTACCTGGTCTGATGTGGTCACCTAATGGTTACTGTCAGGAACTGCACTGTGGTTCCAATTCCTAAAGACACCCAGGCAAGAACAACCCTGCCTTTACAGCCAGCCACTTAATAAAAGATGAAAGAATTGTAAAAAAAAAAAGAATAAATCGTTTTTATTTCATTTTGTAAAATATTCTCTGCTTAGGAACCTTAGGGATGATGGAAAGGTCTGAAATTCTATTTCCATCATGTTGGGGTTTTTAAGCATTTGGTAGGATTTTTTTGAGAGGTCTTTGTGTTTTGTCTGTTAAGATGATTTTTAAAAATCATGAATAATCATTTAAAATTTAAAAAGTCACACCCTTGCAAGCACCACAAGAAAAATGAGCTACAGAATTATCTTGCAGGTTTATATTCCTGCTCCTGACCATAAACAACAGTAACAACAAATAGAGAAGAAAGCAGAACTACTGGGAGATCCAGATTAACCATAATTAGATAACTGTTGTCAGTGAAATTAGATATTACATAGCCTGAAATGGAGAAATTTGATTCCTTTCAGCCAATGTCAGTGAGCAATTCCCCTGACTAAAGAAAAATACACTCCAATCTCCACTGCAGTGAAATGGAACAAGAAACAAGGGAAGGAGAAATTAACTGGATGAATTCTGCATTCTGATAGCACAGAAAGACCAGGCAAAGGCATTCTTGCTGCTGAGTTATACAGAAAGTACCACTTCATGATGTGATTTATAATTTTTTTCTTAATAAACAATTTCTAAACCTTCAGGGAAACAACATAAGGAAAAATTACAGATCCGGCTGGTTTTATGGTAATGCTAATTGAAATGATTATCTGTGTTAATAAGTGCATCTGTTGAGAAAAACCAAACATGTTTGCTCATGAAAACAAACCTGAATGCCAAGAAATAATACAATCCCACTGTGTTATTGCAATTTATCTGCTAAACATTTCTGTATGTTGATTATAAAGCAGAAGATCACACAGTGCACTTTCAAAGGTGTGTGGTTTGAGGGGAAGAACAGCAATTCAGATTTCCTTACCTTATAGGATGGCAAAAAGCACAGAATTCCTTGGCCAACTGTCTGACAGACTGCCAGCAGCAGGGCTCCCACCTCGTCCTGGAAGTCGAAGGTCTCGGCGTGCTGGAAGGTGGCGCAGAGCTGCCGCCCGCTGGGGCCCGCTCCCACCGTGCCAACCCACACCTGGGGGTTCCACAGCACCAGGTTAGCTCCAAACTGCCTGAGAAACCACCCACGTTCAATAATGAAATGTGAAGTGTGAAAAAAATGCTGAGATATTCCTTAAATTCATTTCAGCACTTGAAGCGAAGTAATTGATAATTGAAATTAACTTTTCTAGGGAAATGTGTCTAAAAATGGCCTCTTTATTCATTTGAAAATGTCCTTTTCCATTGCATTAAGCCAAGCAACAGTCTGGACCTTTCTTTTAACTGGCAGAAAGGGTTTGCCATCCCTTTGTTTGGGTTTTGTACCGTGGGCAGCACTAGGGCTCAGGAGAGGGAACAGCCATGGCCAGTTTACCTGGGAATTCCGGATAACGTGACTCGCCTCCAGCTGGATGGAAAACTTCACTCCAAGCTCTGAGGAAAAGGAATCCATGGGAGAGAGTGTGCCTGATGTCAGGACAATTGTTCTAACTTCATTTAAGTCTGAAAAAGCCTAGGTGGGAGAAAGAAAAGCAGGAATTTAGAAAATCAATACAATCCCTTTCAGATCTGATGTGTATTTGTTAGCACTCAGATTATTTTATCTTTTTTCTTCACACTCAGCTCACCACAGCAGGGTTCAAGCACCAAAAATTCAGCATGTGGACAAGGGTTTTCTGCCTTGAACTCTTTTTGTGCTTGGGCCTTGTGAAGAAGGAACTTGTATCTGCATCATCACGTTGGTCTTCAGTCATCCAGGTGTAAGTTTGTTGTAGAGCAACCCTGTAATCATCTGCAAACCTACACAGAGAGAGAAATATCTGTAAAAACTGCAATTAAGCAATGAAATTGTGAGCATTCAGCTGATAAATGTTAGAGCTGACCTGCAGTTCTCTTTGAAGAGACAGGAAAGGACCATGAACAGGCCTTTGAGCATGATCTGTGTTGCAGGGCTCACAATTGGCACCTCAATAATTTCCTCTCTCCCATGCATAGATACTTTTTCTTCTTTTTCCAGCACAGCAACAAGATGTTTCTGCAAGAGGCAAATTCCATATTAACAACATTCTAAGTATCTTCTCAAAAGCAAAGTTAATAGAAATACAAGACTGTCAGCTCAGTGCTTTAAAAGTTCATTTGAAATACCTATAAAGTCAGAGGGAAAGGGGCAAAGAAGGGCCAAGGGAAAGGGAACAATACTTTGAATTTTTAACAATGCTTTTAACATAAACTGGCTTACACAGAAAGGAGGGGTAAACTTGAAAATAGGGCAAAAACATTTCCACACTCAATAAAAATGCAGCTGGATGGAACAGGCAAAAATATCACTGGCTTAATGGTTCAATTGAAATAATTGTATGTGAGCAATTGCATCCTTCCAAACACTGATTCTCCACAAATTCCAGTAGCTCGAGTGGATTACTCCTGGTTTTCATCAGGAATAACTTTTAGACAACTTTTCAGTACTGCAGTGAATGAAAAGACCTGTTTCCATTTAACTTATGTGCATTTTAAGATGTTTAACACCACCAATGCTATGCATGGTGGTGCTCATTTACACAGCACACAGCATTACCTGTAAAACGGGAAAATTAATCCCAGTTATTCCCATTTTGTACAAGAAGTTGAGCATTTCTTTGCCACTCCACACCTTACAGGCAGTTTCATAAGCTCTCTCCACCAGCTGCCCAGAGCTCTCCTGCAGCCAGCTGAAAGACAGAAAAAGCAGAAATCAGTTCAGCATTGATTTTAGAGATTTAGAGACACTTTGCACGTACAAAGCAAACCTCAAAAATTGCACCAGACTTCTAAGATGATGATAAATGTTTTACTACATGTAAGGAGAGAGATTCTGCTTATCCTTTATGCCTGTTTTTCACTGTTGAACTCCCATGGAACTGCTTTGGATGCAGCTCATTGAAATGAGAAGAAAATTTCTTCCCACATGTTTATACTTTATACAATAGATAATAAAGAAAAGAAATTAAAATGTAATTTCCTCTTATGATATGTCAGGCTCATTCAAGCAAGATTTCTGCTGCATCTCTAAAGCCACTCATCACTACTCCAATTGCTGCAGGTTGGTTTATCATCCCTGTCAGCTGCTGACTTTCCAATTAGGAACAAATCCTGAGGCATGAAATGAACACTTTTCACATTTACACATGGAAGGGAAAGTGGGGCAATAAAGAGTGCCCATTTAAACCTACCCACAGGTACTGGCAACTGCTGCAACCTGAAGCAGAATTATCATTGTAATACAATGCAAAATGTGACTGACTGCTAAAAGCATGAGCTGAAGATGGAGATGATCTCCTTTGAGGCAGAGCTGGAGTTTTCTGAGTGAGCATGTCCTCCCTCAGCCCTGCAGCAGCACAAGCCCTTGTCTCTGGCTAGAAAAGCAGGCAGCTCCCTCTGTCCCAGGAAAGGCTGCAGCTGTCTGCTCCATCAAAAGGCAGGAGGCATCAAAAAGACAGCTGTCAGTGCTGCAACAGCTCCAAATGTTCACCTGCAAAAGCAGTTCATCATTAGCAGCTCAAGAGCAAGGCTCTGGGACTGTTTCACTTCTAGATTTCCTGCCCTGTCACCATAAATAATCTGATCCATAGAACAATTAAAATATAACTTCCCTTCTGCAGGTTAAATGCAAACAAAACCCCACCAATACTGCCACAACAATCACTTCTTTGACTGAAATTTGCTTATCTCATTAAGGAATAGTGATCACTAAGACTAAGGCCCCAATTCCTCAAATGTAACATCAAAAAGACCTGGAACTGAAATTAGGACAAGGCCCCTGTGACAGGAATTAAACAGATTTACAATGTGTAAAACACTTCAGGAAATTTAAAATGTTTCCCTGTTATGAACTTCAAACACCATCACATACTTTTGAAATAATAAATGCAAATACAAACTTTACACAATGGCCAAATATCACCAAAAGCACTGTAAATTCTCAAATAAATTCCATCTAACATTAAAGCTTTTACTTGCAAAGCCTGTTAAATTATTTTTAGAGCTAAGCAGGAAGCATAAATAAAATTAGCTCGATTCCCAGAAAGGTTATCTCTGGTTTTGAAGTGAAAATTGCTGTATGCAGTATTTCCAGGAAAAGAATGAATGGATGTTGCACACATGCCTTCAATTCCAGGAAGAGTATTTGCTGCTTCCCTCACTACCAGAAAATTCCACTGTTGACACAGCATATTCCATTGACCAAAGTGATCAGCCCTGCTAAATGTGCATCCCAGCAGAGCCTGCCAGCACACCTCCCCTGGCCCAGCTGCAAATTCCTGACAAAGGTCACTGCAGCACCCGTGGCACTAAGCCCATCCTTAAGTGCTTTCTGGAATGAGGGCCCAGGGGCTTTAGAAGTGAAATAAGATTTTTTTCTAGCTCCCCATGCATTTGGCAATGCCATGTCACTGTGCAGGTGCATTTTACCTCTCACTGGCTATCTACACCAAGTCTTCTGCTTTCCAGCAACTGCTTTTCATGCTGCTGGCAGATTTGCCAAGACAATCAACCTTAGTTTTCCTGATAAGGTTAAAAAGCTTGAGGCAATCAAATCTTCAGTCATGCTGTTCTTATCTTTTACTAAAGTTTAACATTTGAAATATCCAAGGTAGGAGAATTGGCTTCTGCCAAGCAGAAAAAGTCCCTTGTCTGTGTGACACAAGCATTAACTCTGAGCAGAGAGTGAGGATGGCAGTGAACTCCTCCTGTGCTGTGCTGCACAGTCTGTTGCAGCAAAATGAAGATACTGCACACACTGAAGCAGAACTCAGTTAACTGCAAAGCCACTTGCAGCATTATCCACTTTCTTCTGCTGACTTTGATACTTCTACTTCACCCAAAAGACTTTGCCCTGGACCTCTTGTTTCTTCCTGGGCTTCTGTCCATTTGCTTTTGTTACATCCCCCCTCATGATTTTCAAATTATGCTCAGCTCTTCCCCTCCCAGGAAGTTGTTTCCCAGGGAAAACAAAGGGCATGACTGATAAATTCACTTTTAACTATGAAGAATTCAGTTGATTCCAACCTGATTCCAAGAAGAGATTCCAAACCATTCCAAGTGCTTTCTGTCCAAGGCTCTGAAAGCATTCTCTAAACATGAACTAATTAATTATTTGACAAAATAATGCTATTATTATTTGTCAAATAAGCAAGCATGTGAAATACAAAAATTCGTCTTATGAAGATTTTCATACTGGCTTTATAAACCAGGAGTCCAAAAAAGCCCCACAAAGAGCAGCACATCATTCAAGAGCACAAGACTTTTCAAAAGAGAACTTCAACGTTTCCATGTGAGACCAGCAGCTCTTTTAATACATCAAACCCTGTGGATTCCTCAAATGAGCATAAATCAAACTGCATAGTTGTAAGTAAACTTTTGTTGCATTTTATCTGATGTGACAGAGTAACTTACACCACCAAAGGCAATCTAAAGGTTATTTTAAAATACATTAATGGATATAAAGCAATAAAAAGTTGCCTTACTTGATCAAGGAGCAGCACACAGCTCGGAGGGGCTCGTGGTGCTTCTGCCTGATGCTGTTGCTGACCATGAAATCGAGCTCCTCTCGGGCAGCTCGGAGCTGGCTCTCGGTAACCCCGTAGCTCACGGACTCCCGAGCACAGTCCTCAATGTTGTGGGCTTCATCCAAAATGACTACTTGGTCCTTCAGGTTAATGTCCATCTAAAAAAGAAAATTATTGTCTAGTGAAACAGAGTGAAAGACATGAGAAACAGCAAGTAACAGGAGGCTGTTAAAAAATGGATGTTCTGCAGCACAGTGCAAATGAAGCTTTCCAGGTTTTGAATCAATTTTTATAACCTAGAAATTATCCAAGGGGAAAAAAAACCCCAGAGTTATTTTATAGATAGTATTTTGGACATGAATGGGATCTCAGCTGACCATAAAACATAACATTCAGTGGGTAATTTCTTTTTAACTTCAGTTCTTGCCACTTCTCACCAGTATACTCACACTGTCCCGGATCTGTGGGTCCAGGAGATAATTGTAGGGACAGAAGACGATGTCTGCCCCCACCATGAGCTCCCTGGCTGTAAAATAGGGGCAGGCACGGAGCTTCCTGCCCAGGCTCACCAGGTCCTCAATGTCCCAAGCCTGCTCCAGGCCAGGTGCAGACTGCAGGGCATGCTGCTCACTGAGCTTGTGAGCACCATGGTAATAAGAGCAGGACCTGCCCTGAAAGCAAAGAAGTGCAGAGACTTAGAGGGGACAAGAAATCATGAGAACCAAGCAGGCTAAAATCTTTCAATGTTCCATGCATTTGGCTGTTCCTGAGAAACATTTTTAATAGCTGCTCTTTATGGCAGACAATAACACCTCATGTCAAGTAAATCCATGTTTCTAAAATGTACATCAGTAAAGGACACTTTTTTCTTCTTCATTTATTAACCCAGAGATAATTTAACTTTTATTACAACGTTAACCTGGCAGTCATAAATCTTATTTCTGTCATCATAAGTTTTTACAGTATAGCTACTGTGTATCAACATTTTCTAACAATTAATCTTTAATTTTAATGCTACCAGATGGTATTTAACCAATATAATATAAAGAAGTAAAAAATGTTACTCATTCCAGCTGCTAAATCTGACTTTATTTACTGAATGCTCATTTTCTCAAATAAAATTACTCACATGTTTTCCTTCCAGCAATTCTACACACTTCTCATTCCTGTTGCTACTGTTGGACACCACTGGATGAATGCAGGTGTAATCCCTGCTGGAAAGGATTGTCATGGGGACACAGGAATACGCTGTCCTCTTCAGCTCCCTGCTGATCTGGGTTATTTGCTTGTGTGTTCGTGTCCCAAAAAAAATTTTGGGAACACACAGCCGATCTCCGTTTTCTTTCTTCTTTGTGCGACTGGGATCTTTATCAGGGTCTTTCCCAGAAGCACAGCAACACTCAGTGCAAGGGCCAGGAGGCTGCAAACCAAGACAGAAAAATGATGCACAACATCCCACTGTGAGAGGAATGTGCTAAACCTGCTTATGGTCAGGAAAGTGCCCTCTGGGAGAGTGGGCTCAGTCACCAGGGCTGCCCATCAGGCTGCAACAAGTTCCAAAATGTTAAAGCACACATCCTTGTGCCTGGAAATTTCTAAAAGAAAACCTCCCACTGATCACAATTTTATCATAACCCCATCAGAAAGAATTATGAATCCAGTGGAATATTTCCACACGTGAATAATGCAAATAAAGCTTCTCACATTGAAGCTGCAGCTCAGGACACTCCTGTTACAGAGCAAGAGTCCAAAACCTTCAATGAAGAAAACTGGATACAGACGCTCAGATTAAAATAATTTTTTTTTCCTAAAAGCAAGCAGAAGAACTGTAGATAGTTCAGGAACTGTGTGCAGATAAAACAGACTACACCACACAGTCTCCATTAGAAACATGTTTGCTGTGCCATTCTGCCAAAGGCCATAGAGTAACCAGGAGAATAAAAGAAACACAGGGAATAATTCTAAACAGAACCTAATCCTGTAAAGTACTTGTTAAAAGCCATTTTTGTTCTTCCTGAGAAGCACGGCTGTCAGAACATTAAACACTGGAACAACTGACATGAAATTGTCATAATGAATTTGAAGAGACACAGAGGAAACACGGAACTCAAGTGTAACCATGTCCAAACACACCTCTCATGAAAAATAAAGAGTTCTTCCAGGGTCAGACAGTTTGTACCTGGGCTCCAGGTGGAGGGCAGGTAACAGCATGTAGCTGCCCACTGCAGCACTCCTCCCTCCCTTTAATTGCATCAGTAAGATTACCCATGATAAACAAATGCTAAGTCATGCTGTGTGTTACACCACAACTCTGGGGATCAAGCTGTCTTCAGCTTCCACTCCAAGGAAAAGCAAGTTCGTGTTCCCTCAGCCCCACTCAGCCTTGTCTGCCATTAAATATTACAATACATGATAGAAAGCATGTAAATGTAACCCTCTGGAGCTGCCACTCACTGGGATAAAAGGTTCACTGATGTGCCAAACAAACAGGCCTCAAAGCAGCTAAAGTTACACCCATGCTGGAATTGTTACATTCCCCTCTCAGGTTGCCAGGAACAGCAGATTTCATTACCCTGTGCTGCCACATGAAATAGCCAGTTCCAAATATCCTGCCTTCTCTATTGAATAATTACTTATTCACTGAAAGGATAAAAAGAAGAGTTATGAATGGGGCTCTTGTCACCAGGCAGGCAGGAAACAGCTGACATATGGTATATGTTACATACGTGCAGTGCCCAGCTCTGGGCTCACACTGAAAGCTCCAAGGCTACCTTGATATTTCTATCACTTAGACTCTGCTTTGCTCCTGGAAATAATGAAAACCACATTACCAAGCTAAAAATTAATTGTATTGAAGCAGTGACTGTGTAGGGTCTATCTTTTAATTTTAATCCAAGTCAGATTGTGTTTTGAGAGGGAAAAACAATACACAGGACACCAAGATGAGACTTTACCACTAATATTTCATTGCTGTGCTAAGCTAAATAAAAATAACAGAAAATATTAGGACCCATCAGGCAGCTGTTTTGCCAGAGTTCTTAGAACAACAGGAAAATGCAGCTCAAATTAATATATAAAATCATGAATACAAGGTTCCCCTATGATGGGCTTAAAATACCAGATATTATTCTTTTCATAAAAAGGAAATAAAGTGTTCTTATGTGTGAGGCTTATAAATTACAGTATTTTACAGGTGGGCTTAAAAGTTTGGTTTAAGAGGTTTGGAATTGGTATAATACTGGCATTAAGAAGCACTTTAGCCATTATTCCAGTACTAAAATGTTACCTTTAACTTTGAAAAAAGTTTTATGTTCAAAAAACACTCCAACCCACAATACTGAGAAAGTTGTAAACTCAGGCTGATTTTATAGTAAGCAGTTAAGAAATAAAACTGCCTGCAGTAGTCACAGCATTTCTGAAAGCCACAGCCACCATTAGCCCCAAATACTTTAATAAATAAAACCTTTTTAGGAGGTCCTTCATAATGAAGAAAAACTTTAGAAAATTGGTTAAAACACAGTTTAAAAGTTGAGTTCTTCATTTTCTTTCCACATTACTCCAGTGACTCAATATGCACTTGAATCCTTAAAATACATCTTTAAACTTTATTAAAGGCAAACTATTTTAACTCTGTATTTCTCTAAGAACCAACTGTGGGGACTCCAGTGACTCAATATGCACTTGAATCCTTAAAATACATCTTTAAACTTTATTAAAGGTAAACTATTTTAACTCTGTATTTCTCTAAAAACCAGCTGTGGATATCATATAGCAACACCTCATGTGGTGTTCCTCTCCCATTCCTACAGCAGAAAGAAAGAAAACTCTCCATGAACAAGGGGTTTCCTTGGCAGTGCTCTCTCAAAACACAAATTGTTACACTCACACCACATAGATACTGGGTAAGATGTAACAAAACTAGAAAATGTTTCAATTTATCCATGAAGGCATTAGGGGAGGGCTGAGTAGAAATAATTCATACTGAGACAACAGAACTGTATTTCATAATACCCTCTGGCTTCAGAACTAAACCTGTTTTCAGCTGTTGGAATCTGAAAGAGGGATTTTCATTTGGAAGAGGGCAAAAAAGATCCTCCTGTACTTTGTGCAGCATTTAATCAGAAACACCCAGAACAGATGCCATTAGAGATCAGATATCAGCCTATATGGACCTTAGGCTAATGCAGCTTGTTTGTACTTCTGTCAGGGCTAGATAAACCAGCCTATCACATCAATATTTATATGGCAAAAACGTGGAAGTCCGATTAAAAAAGGAATAATCAAGTCCACCAGCCTGTACTGTGTGTAAAATAGAGGCAAACAAACACTGGGGCTGTGATCTTTGAAACACAAAGAGGTAAGAGGAGTTCTTCATATCTCCATCTACATTTCCCAGTTACAAAGCCACCCGAATGCTGCAGCAGTGAATGTCTCTTGTGTGAAATATCACACAAGCACAATCTAGGGAGATATCAGCAGTGACATTAGCAGAGCTTTTCAACTGCTCCTTTGGAAGCTCTCAGAAAGCCCAGTATTCTGCTGCTGCTGCAGCCCCTTGTTTAAAGCACACAAAGCAGCTGTTTATCCTCCCCCAGTCACCAGCAGGTGAACCCGGTTCAATATTTATCACAGGCTTTCACAGATCACTGCTAACCAAGCAAACGTTTTAATTAAGCTGGAACTTGCTTCAAAGAGCTCATTCAAAACGTCAATCAGCAGCAAAAGGATCAGATACGGTGTCAGGTGAGAGCATGTAACACAAATCCACAACTTTCTTCATCCCATCGTGGTAAATTAGCCCATTCTGGAGTGCAGACCCTGATTGTAACAGGCTGCCAGTCCCCTGGAATGTGTAACAGAAGTCACCCAAACCCCATTGTGCAGGTTGTAAGCAATATGTTAAACTGCAATGGGCTAGCACATTAAGACAGATTCTTTTCACAGTTGTTTTTTGATACCCCAAGTGTTTGTTACACTACTCTCCATTTACTGTTTACTTTCTTTCCCTGCTAGAAATGGGGATTCCTTAACCCAGCTGCCCCAGTTTCTCAGGCCATATGCTGTGACAGAAGTAATCAAGAGAGTACCCTGAGGTTATAATTTCCCCTTTAAGCTCCCACTGGAACTGCCCTCCCTTGCAGGAGTTAATACAGAGGGCCAGAGCTGCATTCCCAGGCTGGAGTGAGAGCACAGAGAACAGGTTTGGATGCTCAGGCACACAGCTGCAGGTGCTGTGATGCAGCAGTCTGGGCAGCACCTCTCCTGCTCTTACAACCAACCCATTCTCCCTCTTGAGTGATAAGAAATTAAATCTGGTTTAAGCAGAGGACTGAGCACTGTAAAACACAGTTCTTCAAAGGCAGGCTTGCCTCAGTGCACAAGACAATGCTGTTATCACATTCTTGTATCACCCTAACACACAGTCCAGCAGGGTAAGTGTGCAACAGAAGCTCTGTTGACTTCATTTCCTAAGCCACACTGGAGAAGCATTTTTACATTAACAGCCTGTGCTGTGATGCTCTTCTGTTGTAAACTACTAATGAGAAATAAGGCTTTGCTTTCTGCAATTTTCTTGATACCAGACAAGTTCTCAGTCTGCTAAAGGAAAAGCTCGTCACAGCAAAATAATACCTTATTTTTCATCCTCAAAAAGAAACTTAAACAGAAATTACCCCCCTTCTTTCTTCTTAGGTTACTTCTTTCTGAAGATGTAGCAAACAGTAGACTGTTTGGTTTTCAATTTTCTTCTAGACAAGAAAGCTCTACAAGTTTTAAATCAAATTTTTCATGTACCCACACCAAAGTACCAGAGGAAATTTTACGATCAGGAAGAAGGAGAGTTCTTTTTATTTGAAAATGAATAGCACACTCTGGTGGCCTTTGGGTTTCAAACTACCAATTGAAACTCAGTGGCACAGAGCATTTCAAATCTTACTCAAAAATCTACAGAGGTCTCCAAAACTAATAAAAACTACCTCCCATCAAATGGTCTACAGATTCATTTCTGTTAAGAAAATATTTAGCTCCCAGTATCTTACAGTAATCCTATAGCTTTTGGTTTCCTTTGGGGTTACTACATCACAATTGGCCTCTCACACTCAGCCCTACTGCCTCACATTCCCTCTCCTACTGCTTTTGCCTAACAAATATTTATGTAAAATCTATTTTCAAACAGTAAGAAATGCAGAAAATGCCTAACAAAGCTGCAGAAACAGGTGCAATCTGTATCTTAACTCCTGATGTGATACTTCTGCTACAGAAAGTGGAAATAAAAACCAAACCACCGAGGAACCTGTGCATTAGCTGCAATGTTTTCAAACTTCATTAAGCTGCATTTCATGCATAACCCCTTCACATAAAACATTGTGCTTAAATTGTTCTTGAACTAACACTCCTGGTGTAAAAGATATTACTGAATTACTCACTGTTTGGGGAGAAAAAGTAGTGGTTTTGATGCTTTTTTCAGAGTGAACAGTCAGCTCGCCATTTTTCCTCTGATGATAAACTTCCAAAGCATCAACCAACTGCACTCCCTTTGCACAGCAGTGACGTTTTCTAAGCTGCTGGGGAAAGAAACAGTGTAAAAATGCACTGGGCAGAGGGATGTGCTCACACTGGCAGTCCTGGCTTGGCTTCAGATGAGTCTGGTTTAGTAACTGGGCATCAAGACTTTAACCAAGTCTAAGCTATACAAAAATCATGGAGGAAAGCTATAAAGTTTTAATTATAAAAGCATCTGTAGTTATTGCTGAGCTTTTCTGCTTTCCTTTCCTACTGTTACAAAACTGACAGAAATCCTAACACCATCAATAAATATATTTTGGGGATATTACTTGTCTAAATGTGAAAGATTTTAAGACAGGGCATAATGAACAATTTAGTGCACAATTTAGTGCAAAGGAGTACTCGTTACTCCTTTGTAAGGAGTAACAATAAAAATGAACAAAACCCTGTCACTCTAAACTGTGACTGGGATGTGATTCACTTATTTCCCACACCCTCCTCTGTAACATTAACTGGCATTTGAGATTTGGCTGAGCTACACCCAGGTTATGGCACTGCTCACCTGCTGCTCTGTTTCTAGGGGACGAATCCTCTTCCTGTCTGCTTGAAAATCATCATTCTCACTGTCACGAAGAGATAACTTCTTTTTGGCAGACAGCTTTGAAGCTAGTGTTTCATTTTCCTTACATTCTGTAATTAACAAGATAAAATGGATGTCCATTACTAGGGAGGCATTAAATAAGGGCAACATTTTAAAATGGAATTACTACAGAATAGTAACTGCTAGAATTACTATAAATGTATATGGTGTAGGAGAGTGTTAGACATTTCTAGACACATTAAGCACTGGACTGATTTCATGCAGGGCAGGACCATGGCTGCTATTATGATGGCAAAAAAAAATCCCTGGTTTGAAAGCAGCAGAATCTGAGCTGCCTACAGATGAAGTTACCTGTGTTTGCCAGTGGGCTCCCAGGTTTTCTGGGAGCTCCTGTGTCAGGATGATTGGCACAACAAGCAGCACTGGGAGTCCCACTCGGTGCAGCCTGGCTGCTCCTGGGCTGGCAGTGACACTTGCAGTGACACGCTGGGGGTGGCTCTGCCTTCCTGTCCTCCTTGTCACACGACGAGGCTGGCCCTGGTTTCTCTGGGGGACAAAGTCACAAAGTCATTGTCTGTCATTAAAGCCACTCCAGACTCGGCACAAGAGCCAGGGGTGCACACCAGTGAAGATGAAAGCTCAGTGCCAGTCGAGCTGAACAAGCTGTGGTCACCCTGTGAAGAAGTGCAGGGCACACAAAGGAAACACCTCCCTCCTCCCATTCAATCCACACCACCACCAGGGTTTTCTTCAAAGATCCACCAGCCACATTCCCTCATGGGACCTAAACCCAGCTAAGCACTACTGCTCCATGCTGCCATCAAGGCAAGGTGCCCAGTGCTGGACCCACACCTGAAACCAAATGTTTAAAGGTGATGAAAAACAATTAATAATTTTATATTTTGTAATAAAGGTTGTGCAGACATGAAGACACTTACCATACAAAGCCTGCTGCCATGACAATGCAGAACAAAGTAAAGCCAAGCTTTTGCCACTTCCTGTGGGGCTCTCCAGCAAACAGTGCTGCCTGTTATTCAAGCCTTTCACAATCTTTAAGGAGGATAAAAGAAACAGAATTAACAGAAAACAAAGCAGATGTGTTTAGCTAATCTTAGCAACAACATCCTAATGTGCAGCCTAAACTTTCCCTGGCACTCTCTAGTTCTGTGACTGGTGAAAACTTTTAAAAAATGTTTACAAATATTACAAATATAAATGCAAAAATTCATTTAGAAAAGTCCCCCAAAAAATGAAAACTTCTTGAAATATTACCATACATATTTAGTCTGTTTAAACAATGTATTTCCCCTCCTAAAATCTTGAACATTTGTACACAACTGTAATTGCAGCATACCTAGATAAACAACCACATAATTACACCACCAGGAATTTGTTTTTTGACATAAATGCTCCCAAATCCCAACTGCACATTCCCTAACCAAGGCCCAGGTATTGCACAGCACAGAGAACACTGAGTGGTTACCACTGAACTCCCCAACATGCTGCAAGCTCTGAATGTAACGTGGCAGCTTTCTAGGTGCTGGCAGAGATTCTGGCACTCCAAACATTGGAAAACACAAGGTCTCAGGCTGGGAAATGCCAGCAGGAGCTCCACTCACAGCGTTCATCATGGCGAGCTGGGAGGGGTAGGCCTTGCAGGGGAAGAGGATCTTCACCCCCCCAATGGTGTACTCGGCCCCTTCAGAAGGCATTGCCAGCTCTCCTCCTCTTTGCTTCAGGGCTAAAACTGCAATTAAAACACAGCGTTAGCAACCCAGGACTAACAAACAATAAATAAATAAAAACACCACGAGCTGCACACACCAGTTCAGACTCTGTTAGTCAGACTGGAGACAGAACCCAAATCCATGCAGGAAAAATATTTTAGAATATAAAGTAACTAAAACCAGCCAGTTTTAAACTATAAAGGTCCATCAGCTTGAATGCAAGAAGTCATAAACTACAAACACACAGCAGCTTGTACATTTTATAACAACAAAAAATAAATCTGGACAGCGACTTTAAAGTAAGATGCTTAAAAACATCTTTCTTCCACAAATAATAATTACTCAGGGGAAGAGGAGTATCACTCAATTTACTATTCTGTGTTTATTACCTTGAATAGCTCAGGATAATAAAAGACAGACAATTTCCCTGTGCTTAAAAGGTGAAATTATTGAACCAAAAATATTGAAGAGGCATAAATGGCTTAAAGTGACAATATTTTTTAACAACACAGGGGTTTTTGTTTCTCATTTTTCAACACAGATAAAGACAGCAACTTTAAACTGGCAGATTCTCTGGGATAAATGAACTCATCTGGCTTCTAATAATTAAACATATACATCAGAAAAGCACCAATTCATGGCACGATTCAGCTCCACCATCGAGCTTCCCAACAGGAAAAAACAATTCTAGCCAAAGACGACGGCTGACGTGAGTTTACACCCAACACCATCCCAGAGGGAAAGGCCACCTCACTCCAAGGCTTTTCCCAACCCATTCTGGGACTGCTTAAACGAGCACAACCCCGAACTCAGTGCGCCCTGAGGAGGAGGAGGGAGGGCCCGGGACACCGCAGGGACCCCTCGGGGTGTGCCCAGAGCCACCAGGCGCTCCCCCAGCGACATCTCCACCCGAGCAGAGCCGCTCTGCCGCCCAAGCGCTCAGGAAGCGGTGGGGCCGCCCCAGCCCAGCCCACAGAGCAGCACCTGGGCCTTGGCTTCCTCTGTGTGCTCGGCGAGGCGGAGGCGCCGGCGGCCGCTTCCCCCACGCCCCTCACGGCCCCTCACGGCCCCTCAGCGCCTCCGTCCTTCCCGCCTCCGCCCCAGCCAATCAGCTGACAGGAAGGGCCCGCGCGCCGCCAATCAGCGCGGCGCACACTGGGACGCTCCCGCCTTCGCCCCTGCGCGCCGATAGCCAATCACAGGGCGTCTCGTTGGCTTCCGGGTTGTACGCGTTGCTAGGCAACCGCGCTTTTTGTGAAATACTGAAATACTTGTTATTTTTATCGGCCTTTATCATTTGTATTACGACTAATATGTTCATTATTCTTTTCTTTTGTTTTTATATTTATTATCATTATAAAATTTTATATGTATTGCATATTATTATTGGGTATTGATATTATTCTCCTTCTTTTCAGCAGAGTGCAGAAAAAACACCATGGAAAAATTAATAGTTTTTGGAAAGTCAGTGTCTTTTCATTAGTGCCACACAGAGCTCCTGTTCTTGTCAGGTGTCTGTGCCCCTCAGGTGAAATTTGGGATGAACCTGGAAACTTCAAACAAAACAGAGCACCCCCTTTGAACTTCAGTCACACCGTTGTTGTTTTGGGTTTTTTTATTTAAATACCACTACAGGATATAAAATTACACTTGGAACCGAGGAGAAAAAAAATACATACATTTAGATTATGTACATAATTTACATAAAGATGACAAAAGTACACTCTAGGCAGATGGAGACGGGGGTGTCACAGCAGGAATCCTGAACCAAAGCCCGGGGCTTCCCCACAGCTCCCTGTGGCAATTCCAGCCTTGTGCACAAAAGAACAACCAACCCCATGGTGGAGCAGGAAGGATTTGGCCTTGGAATTGCTTTGGCACGGCTGAAACCTGTCCTCCTCTCCCTGTTCCTCTGCACAGTCACCCTCAGCATCCATTTCTCTTTTTAACCTCGTCCTGATGACAGCTCAAGATATCTCTGCACTCATTTCTTCAAGTCTTTTTCATCTCTTTTTTTAAGTTAAAAACCACAAAACCATCTGGATTGTGTTCTTTAAAAATCCCATTTCTATGGCTCATTTTTGCTATCAGCACTTTTTTTTTTAAAGAAACTTTTAGACCAGTTTCAAACTCCCATTGAAGCCTGGTTGATTTTTAAAAATCCCATTTCTATGGCTCATTGTTGCTATCAGCACTTTTTTTTTAAAGAAACTTTCAGACCAGTTTCAAACTCCCATTGAAGCCCGGTTGATCTTTAACTTAAGCTCCTGATTTCATGAACTGAAGCTCTGAGCACAATAAATTTTCCAATTTTCTGAGAACTCAGTGTGATGGTGCACGTTTTGGACACCACTTTTTCAAGTATTCCTTGGAGCACTTTATCCCAGCCTGCTCTGCAAGGCCCTGGAGCAGCAGCTCATTTACCTCAAGCAAACTCCAATCTCCCATTTTCCTCACCCATCATTTTGCTGTTTGCCCAACAAAATTAGTATTTCAGGGTTATAAAACCCTTCCAGGTGTGTTGCTGTGGCACTTCAGGAGCAGAGCAAGCCTGAAAATCACTGTTTCCCTGGCAATTATTTCCTGATCCCTTCAGCCTCTGAAGTTCTCACTAAATCCTGCGGAGGGGATTTTCTCCCCAGCCGTGACTCAGTCAATGAATGAAAAATGTGGACTTTGCTCCAGCTCCTCAGCCCATTTTCACAGCTTTTTTCCAAATTTAGGCACCATAAAGAGAGGGAAAAGCTGCAGGACAAGTGGCCTGGAGTTGTTTTTTTCCCTAAATCCCACTGACACTCATGTTGATGATTTCGATGATGGTGTTCTCCACACACTGGCACAGCTGCACGTCAGGGTCCAGGCTGGCAGGCTCCCTGGAGCAGCTTTTGCTGGAGGAATCTTTACAGAGCCCTGAGAAGTCGTGGGGCTTCTCCTTCAGCTGCTGGAGACCTAGAAAATGCAGCAGGAGAAGCAAAAGAAATACACATGGAGGATTGTTCTTTCCATAACACAAATATGGGATTACAAAGCCAGCACCACCCCAGGCTTCACCACAGGTTAATTCCAGAGACACCACGAAATGTGAAATACAAACTCTTAGAACTTTAGGCTTGCAAGCTAAAGTTTAGAATTAAACACAAGATTTGATCTGAAACTTTAGAAAAAGCTTTCAAACTTAAGAACTAGAAGCAAGAATACTAATTTATGGTTTACAGCAAAACCATGTAAAACATGTTAAACTAAGTAAACAAAAGTATAGAGTTTTAAAGCTTAAGATATAGAAAAAATAAAAGTAGTTACAATAGTAAACTGGAAGTTTAAAATGCAGTACTCTAAGCTTATGTATCAGAACATAATTAGCTGAAAACCTTACACTATGATTCCATAGTGTAAGAATATTTCTTCCATAAGAATAAATATTTAAAGACTGAGTCAAAAACATAAATATCCTTATTAACAATATTTTATTAATCAGTAACTCCTTAAAAAGTCTTGTAACTAAAGGTCTTGTGGCCTTCTAAACCATACTATAATGATATAAACCAAGCTCACCCTTCTGACGATATAAAAGATTAAAAAAATAAACCACACCATCAAAACCAATTCAAAAACCCACCTCAAACTCCTTCCAGAACTCCCCACAAGTAAATTATCATAACAGCAGAACATTTAAGCAAATAATGAAGTAAATTGAGTAAGCAATGAAGTAAATGATGACAGCACCACAACGTTCCTGCCCCCTCTCCCTGTGCCTGCCCCCTCTGGGTGCTCAGTCCCTGACTTACGGGTGATGATGGGGTCGAAGTCTCGAGTCTGTGTAGCAACATCAGAGGCACAAACTTGTCCAATCTGGATCAGCAGGGACATGATGTCCTCGTAGAGGGGAGGAAAGGCCTGGCAGAAGGACACCAGGCAGGGCAGGGTGGGCATGAAAAATGTGTAACGCTTGGACTGGGTCAGAACTGCCAAGGAGGAGGAAACGCGGGAGAAAAACAAAATATTATCAAATCCAATCCAAAACTGCTACTGTTACAATAGCAATCAGACAGACAAAGGTGCATTCAGCCCAGAGGAAGCCTGCAGGCTCCCCCAGAGGGGTTTGGTACCTGTGAGCAGGGTCCCCATCACGTTGATGGCCAGACGAGCCACGCTGAGCGATTTGGGCAGGGCGTACTGGATGCACAGGTAGGACAGCAGCTGGATGGCAAAGATCTGCCAAAGGACAGAAGTGCAAAGAACTTACAGGGTGGTTTACAACTTCTACACAAAGCTATTCACCACACTTAACAGTAAGGAAATATTCCCTGCTTTACCATGAAGGAAACTGAGGCCAAAGAAGCCTTAACAATAGTTGTTATGATTATTTTTCTGCTAGTATGAAGAAAAATTACCCACACATATTAAACATTAATCAAAATGTTTCAAAATCTCCCCCAGACACTACTGTTAATGATGAGCAATAAAGCAACAATGTGCAACACAACCCTTGCAGAAGATATTTATGTCTGATACATTCTAGTTTTAACCTCAGTTTATCAGCAGTAACTTAATGCTAGAAAGGATTAAATAAGAGGAACTGAAAAGTTAGTTTGATACAGAAATAGGGAATCTTTAGCCCAAAAATTTCCATTTACCTTCAATGCCAGGCCTTTAATTTAAGGTAAAAGTGCTACAAATATTCCCTGAATATCCCAGGCAAGTCAGAACAGGATGTTTTCAGTGAGTGTTTCACTCTCCCCCCTCAGCAGTATTTCACCAGGGCTAGTACCCAGTACCTGCTTTTCCAGCTCAGGCTGGGCAATGAGCTCAGGAATGAAATCCAGGCAGATGTGCATGGATGGGATCCCAGCCACTGTCAGAGCCAGAAGTTCACATGGATAACCCTGTGGGATTAAGAAAAGAGGTGTGCCAATGTCTCACAGGTGTGTTCTAAAGAATTCTGCTTCAACTAAGATTTTAAATTACACCTGTGTTAATGCTTTTCAAAATGTATTTATTTGTAGCCCCCTTTTGTCCAGAGTTTGCATCAGGCCTGTAAAGCCAGGGCAACCAGAGGCAGAGTGGGTACAAACCCAGGGTCTGGATCAATTCTCTATCATCAATATCCAATGATTTATTTGCATGGAAGCTCTCCCTCCACTCCCCAGAGGAAAGCAGACTGCAGTGACCTTTTCCTTCTGTGTCTTTCCTGTGTTCCAAATTTCATCAGCAGCCCCAACCTGCTCATTTCACAACTGCCCCATAATGACTTTTTTATCACTTAATCAGTTCCAGGTCAAGGCAAATTAACTCCTGGTAAAGAGTCTGCCATCTGGCAAGGAGCAATTTAATATGCATTAAAAACACATTTGTATTTTAGAAATTACTGATCTTCCCCCTCTTCTATTTTTTTTTGAAGGTGCTCAGCTGCTTTTGCAGGGCCAACCTTTCTCCTTCCACTGTAAAGAGATAAACTGTGCCCAAACAAAAAGGAAACATAAGGAGATGTTTACATTTGAAGCCAAATTAGTTGTGAATAATGGGAATATTAATTTAAAAACACAGCCAGAAAAAAGGATGTGGAACAAGTGATTAGGGCAGCTTTCCTTGGCCTAGATGGACAAACTGAAAAGGGCAGAGGCACAAAGGAGGGGACAGGCACAGTTTGGGTGCTGCCTTCCCACCACAACCAAGAGACCAAGCATGGAATGGGGAGGAAGGGGGAGCTCTGCAAACTGAGGGAGACAGAGGGAGAGAAGTGGGTTGGTATCACCCCTGAGGAACACCCAGCAGCCCCTGGGCTCCTTCCCCCTCGAGACCCCAGAAAGACCCCAGAGCAGCCCAGGCAGGGCAGGGCAGACCTGGAAATGCACCAGTTTGACGATGTTGGGGTCAGCAATGTACATCTGGTGCAGCAGGCAGCAGATGAGGCACTGCACCTCCCGCAGGTTGCACAGCAAGCTCTGCTCCCCCTCCTCCTCCTCCTCCTCCTCCTCCTCCTCGGCCTCGGGGCCCTGAGGGCTCGGGGGGCTCTGCAGATCCCTCAGCAAAGCCCGGGCACTGCTGCTCTGGCCCTTCTCCTCCTCTGTAGGCAGGCAGATCTCCAGGAGGATCTGCACAGCAGCACTGTCCTGGGGAGGAAAGCCACAGAAGATGCTTAAAAAAGTGAAATAAAAACAAATCACATGCGAAATAAGGAAAATTTAAGAAATGGAAGATTGTCATGTGATTAATATTACTACCTGTCGATTTTTTTAAGTACAGAATGAAAATTATTCAGGTTAAGAATCACAAATCCTGTAGAACATTTTAGTAACTTCAACACTTTCTCTCAACGAAGATGCAAAGAAAACAAAGGCTAAATCTAACAGAATATCATAATCACAGACAAAAAAAGAGTAAATTCAGTGGAATCTCATATTGCTTCAAAATAAATACCCTGTGGTCCCTTAAAGCATCCAGAGGAGACAAAATATGCACAGGGCCATGTAATTCACAGTACTCATCACCCTGCTCATTTAAATATAAAACTTCCTATTAACTCAAAAATCACATTATAATGGGAACTCCCTATGTGACATTTTTCCAGGGATGAAGAGATGTCTGTGGAACAGGATTACTCAAGAATTTCCATAATGTCAAGCTAAGAAATGAACCACCCTTCAGCCTCTGCCACTTTCCAGTGCTGGCTGCTTTCTGAAACACCTTTCAGATGATCAGGCTGATCTGTCACATTTCTTTTTTGTTTTACTGCTCCAACCACAGGAACAGCCTCTGGATCACAAAAGCATCAAGGCAAAAGGGCTGGTGAGCAGAACTTGTCTGTTCTGACAGAACGGCCACTATCAAAGCAGTAAATCAGCACAATGCTTCAGACTAAAAAAAAAAAGAAAATATTTAACCATCTGAATACAGAGGCTGTTTTCTTTTCCATGAGAACAGAAGTTGTAAAAAAAAAATAATTTAAAAGGCCTCATTTTTTAATTTCCTGTTTCTGCATTTCTCTTTCATCACTGTTTATCCTCACATCATGGAATTATCCATTTCTTCCCTCTTACCTGAGCAGCAAGCAAAGCATTTTTTAACTCTTCCCTTGTAACTTCTGGGGCCTCTGGACCCATTGCATTGTTTTGGGATGGCCTAATGTCCTGCTCTGCTGTTTCCTTCAGGTGAGCATTAAGGTAAGCTTTGGAGGCAAGAAGATATCCATTCAACATGTGCAAAATGATATCCATCAGAGGAGGACTCCTGAGATGGGAACACAGTCAAACAAAGACTTTTCAGTACCATGAACAAACCAAAAGCACTGCCAAAGGCTGGAGCACCACAGCTCCTCCTCTGGCATCCCTGACATCTGGGGGAACAATTTCCAAGACTCTCTTGGGAAATGAGGCAAATCTGCCTCTGTCACATCCACCAGCAGCACCCACTGGCAGAAAGTGTTGCCCAAAAGGGTGGAACAACCCACAGGCACAAGAGCTGGGAGGATGTCACAGCTAAACCTCACCCACCCCCACGTGGCAGCAGCCATTTCAACACCCTGCAAAGCCTGTTTACCACAAATTCACACACCCACATCCAAAAATGGATGAGCCATGTGCAAATCCCAAAGTTTTGAAAACACAGCTGGACAGGAAGAAATGCTGGAACAGCAGGCCCAGCTCCCCAGTCCTCAGGCCAAGCTTAACATGGATGCTCCTGTGATTGGTTTGAGAAGATGTTCTGAAGTGCTGAGAGCTTTTAGAAGTTTCCTGCTGACATCTCTGTGTTAGCATTCCCTGTGCAGCAGCACAGACACCCACCTGTGCACTCTCTGGTCACACCTCAGCACAATCAGGGGGTCAATCATCAGATCATTCTGGGTGTATTTCTGCTGCCGCACGATTTTTGCTGAAGGCTGCAGGGCATTAACAGTCATCACCCACAACCTAAAATGAGAATGATTTTATGATTTTTTTAATAGAAAATTTGTATAAGAAAAGGGGTTCCCTAAGCATTTGGTCACTCAGCCATACTTTTCTAGGCCTATCAAGCAGCAAAAACTCCATTTGCAGCCCTTGAAGCTAACCAAGGTGCAGTTTAATTACACTCCCTGGACTTACAGCAGTTTTCACTGCAGTAGAGCATCCACTTCATTAAACAAGGCATTTTCTTACCAAAGTGAGTTCCTGTTCCATCAGTAATTCAATAAACAATGGACACTATAAAACCATACTCCTGTATTTTAAACTGAAGCCTTCCTTTCCCCTGAGAACAAGAACCACCTTCCTTTTAAATGCAAAGTTGCAAAATATCAACAGACTAAAAAAATGCAGCTCCAACACATTCTATTCAGTCACAGCCTCCAATCTCCCAGCTAAAGACATTGTGTTATGATTTTTAAAAGAAAAATTGGCCTCCCACCCATGTGCACCAAGAAACCCAACAGTATTTTGAGCCTTGATACCTTCTGGGCATGACAGTGTTCAGAACCATCCAGAGTTTATTGACAGCCTGCAGAATCCCCCGTGGGACTCCAGCCTCCAGCAAAAGATTCATGTTTGAGGTCAACACTTCTGCATAGGGGATCAATTCTCCAGCTGAGAGAAGGGTCAAATGTTCCAGGATCTGCATCAGCTGGGTGTGATTCCCAGGCAGCATGGAAAAGGCTGGAAAACAGAAACAACAGGATCTGGGTAAAACTGGACTTCTGACATTTGAAGCACTGAAGCATTTTGGTTATACAAATGAAACATAATCACACACTTCCAAATCTACTCTATTCCAATCTACTTGGAAAGAATTTACTTGGAATGAAGTTCTTTACCTTCCTGGAGCTGTCTGGGAGAGTGGTTCTTGGCCATGTTGGTGAGGAGCATCCTCCTGAGCAGGGCGTCGGTGCCGGTGATCTGCTCCTCGCAGATCCAGTCATCCACGATGCACAGGTGGGGGTAGTTGGTGGCCAGGAGCCTCAGCAGGGCAGAGTGCAACCCTTGGGGACATCAGGGACATTCACAGCTCAGATCTGAGCAGTGCATCTGTACCTGAACACATCTGTGCCTTTTATTTCAAGCCCTGAACTGAACGGCTGGCCAGCAGCTCAGAGATGCTCCAATTCCAACAGAGAGGCAAAGTTACCCTTTGGAAAATAACTCCTAAACTCAGCCTGGAATATTCAACACTCTCAGGTAATTCCTACCCTCAAACCTGCCCTAGGGAGGTCAGACCTACTCTAAAAGGAGCTGCTTTCCTCACCCTTTCACTGTGACTCTTCAAACATCTCTGCAATCTCAGTAGCTACTCCTGACAGATTTTAAAAGGAAGAAAAATGAAAACAAGCTATAAAAAAGCAACAGCCACTGAGCTGAGAACGCTCAGCCTTC
Source organism: Passer montanus (assembly GCF_014805655.1). Taxonomy (NCBI): domain Eukaryota; kingdom Metazoa; phylum Chordata; class Aves; order Passeriformes; family Passeridae; genus Passer; species Passer montanus. The sequence goes on along the minus strand of NW_024369262.1, from coordinate 4,830,659 downwards.
CTTTTCATGCACTTGAGACCTTCAGACCCATTTTTACCTCCCAGCTCCTGCTGCAGCCCCTGTGCCTGTCGGATGAGGTACTTGATTGGAATCTGATCCATCAGTGCTGAAGAGTAGGACTTGGGTTTTCTCTGCATTGCAGCTGCAAGGGAACAGGACAAGAAACCACATGTAGCAGTTACAGCTAAAACCAAGTATTTCCCCAAGTGGATTAATAAGGAAAATGTAAAGCACTTGTCTCTATATTACCCAGGTAAATATCAAATAACTGCAATTGATTTTATGGTATTTCAGACTTCCTTGATCAGCATGAGGAAAAAAGACTGAAGAATACTGGAAGCTTTGCACCTTAAAAAGGGCTGGTAAAAACACACACCAGGTATAAACACTGAATTTTCACTGAAGTTTAATTTCATCAATAAAATAACAACAGTCTTTTAGAAGTGATTTAAATTCCTCATTTTAAAGGTAAAAATGGGCTCATTAAATATTACCAACTTAAAATTGTCAACTCAAAGAAAACTGTGCAAGTTTGATGACACGTGAATAAATAAAGATCTTAAATAATTATGAAGTGTTTGTTAATTGTTATTGCGTTCCTTAGATGCTCATGAACATTTCTTATAACTCAGCTTGGACCACTTTTAATGTGTAAAACAAATTACTCCACTAGACAGCTTCAGCAGGAACTTTGTATCCTGAATCTCTACAGCAATGTTTGATTTACTGCAAACACCTGAACTTTTTATGCTGTGCTCAAATCTGACAGCACCATGAATTTTTCCCCTCTTTGCACGTGATTTTCAGTTAATCTGTTTGCCCCTGATGCTCTCACATTTACCTAGAATCTTTGTGTTGGCCAGCAGTGCCTCCTCGTAGGACAGGACGTAGTAGAGGACGAGCAGTTGTGTGGTGATGCTGAAGCGTTGGCTGGAACGAGAGCTCTCTCCCTGCACATGAACCACACACACAGGTCAGGCTGCATTCCTGATTCTTGGCAAGAAAAATTTGGATTTATCCACAAATATGATGAAACACATGACTGTCACTGTAGCAGGAGGGAGTTTACAGGCAGTAAAAGCAAGAAGTGAAGCAACTTAACACAAATCCAAAATCCTGAACCACGTCCCCATAAAGTACAAGAAAGATCCAAACAAGATGATTACCCCAGAGAGTCCTTGGAAAACATTCAGGATCTCCTGCTCTGTGACAGGCTGGTTGGTGGCCTCTGGGTTGGATTTAGATGCAGGAGTGAGGATGGAGTTAATGTAGACATCAATGAGGGGCAGCAGCTGAGGGTGCAGTGGGGTGGTGGTTTCACAGAGCTGCCGGTAGATCCAGTCCTGCAGGAGAACAGCTCATGATAGAGGCAGAGGCTTTGACATTGGAAAGTGTAACATCACTTCTGAATTGGTCATAAACTCTGTATCCTGGACCCTGGTTCACAAACAGAACTTGTCCTGGCTGGAAAATCATTCTGACTACAATTAAGCACAGATGGGGAGAGAGACTATTTATTTTTAACTTCACGAAGCAGTGGTCTCTGGATTGCAGAGCTAAAAATGGGCACCCTAACTTAAAACACAGTTCACTCTTAAATTACATGGTAAGAAAGTACAAGAGTCATCAAGAATTCTGCTCCTCTGAGTTAACTAGCCTGCAAAACCTTATCAGCATTCAGAATTATGAACAGAAACAAAAGCAAGGTGGTACCTTAATGGATACTTTGTGCTTGGTGAAGGAGCGACTCTTCAGGAGCTGGTAAATGCAGTGAATAGGTAAAAAGCCAGTGATGTTGGCACTGAGGCTGCCTGTCACAGGCACACGCACAGCGTGGGCTGTAACCACCTGCAGGGAGAGACAGTGAGCAGGAAAAGCACTCAGCACAAGGTGTCCAAGCCACACAGCCCTGACTGGCATCTCCTCATTTCTGGGGAATAGCCCAAAGGGAAAGGAAAGGGCCAAGGAGGGGAAAAAAATCCCTGTTGAAGATACCTGTTCAGTGAAAATCTCTTGTGTGAAGATTGTCTTCATTCTGCTCAGTGAGCTGGGCTTAATAACAATCTGAAATTCAGAGGAAGTACTTAGAATTGCAAGTTTTATCTTTCTTATAACTAAGGACTGCGAGTTTATTTTATAAACTGTTAACTTTTAGCCTTTTAAAACTAGTCTGTTTTCCTGATATCCCAGTCAATTCACATCTGTATCAAATGTCAAACAGAAATATTTTCCAATGTCACAAGTTAATCACCCAATGTCTTCCTTGTCCTAAAATTTTCCTCCCCAGTTTTTACATCTGGTGAGACACTGTTTCACAATAGTGAATCTCCTTTGGCAATTTACTGAAATTAATTTTTACATGTATAGGTATTTCTTTTAACTATTTGAAATAAAAACTTTGCAGCTTAATTTGGAAAACATTTCAGTTAATCTTCTAAAAAGTTCATTTCTTGGAAATAATGATTTCAACAGGGCATCACTTCTTGAAGATTCTTTTATCACCACATTCCTGAGGAGCTATGCACATTTGAATGGTCTTCCAGGTTAATTATTACTCATTTTTCAGGTTATATTTACTTTAGGTATATTAGCAAAACCAAAGATCTTTATATCAAAAGTAAATACCAAAGTACCAAATCCCAGTAAAAAATCTGATTTTAACAGATAAATGTACAGGCTAGAAATAGTTCAGGCTTTACCTTCATTCCAAGGGTGGAGCAGACCAAATCAATGATGGCACTGAGCTGGTTGCTGTGGAAATACATGGCCACCAAGAGGAGCATCTCTCCAAAGGAAGCAGACACACCAGAAATGCTGATGATAACAAAGAGGAAGAAATACAGGACATGAGGAAACAGGACATACATAAATGTGAGATTACTGGAATCACTAAATGCTCTCACCTTTCAAAGTAGGCTTCTTCCTTTATCATCCAACTGAGCCACATCACCATGAGTTGCTCCTGTTCTGGGGTGCTGCACAAAGAAAATCCATAATAGATCTTTTTCCCAGATCTTTTTACCACACTTGCAGAAAAGCCTCTATTTGAGGAACCTTACACCAGGAGACTTTTTGTCACTTTCACTTTAGCATCCAACTGCTGATAAGAAGTGATATTTGGCACAAAGGTCAGTCCAACTGTCAGGCAACTTCCTTTCTGGAATGCACCCAAGAGAAAGCTACACCCTGAATTATCTGCACTGCTTCTCTCTGAGGAACTGAGACATTAACCTTGTTCCATGGAACAGTGAACAAGTCAGGCCTACTTCAGTCTTCAAAAATCCACTCACACTAAGCTCATGCCTCTCAAAAGACTTGCTATAAAACAAGAGTGAAATATCTATTCACTAACCACAGGGTGAGACAAATCCCTTCCATCAACGTGTGGAGACTTTATAAAGCACTGGGGGGAAAAAAAGTGCAGCTCTGGGAAGGGCATTGCCTTCATGGTGCTAAACCAGTCAGATGTTCCAAAGCTGAGTACCTGACCAGGGTGGAGAAGGCCAGGAGCATGCAGAAGGACAGGGACACGAAGCGCACGCCGGCCGGGGTGGCGGGAGGGCGGCTCGTCATCAGCTGCAGGAGCTGCTCAGCTTCCTCGTCCGTGGGCCTGAGCAGACAGAGAGCACAACAAAGCTGGGGACTGAACAGGGAAGAGATTTCCAGTCTCTCACAATGGTTGAAGATTGAACTTTCCCTGTTAGTCAATCTGTCAAGGTGGTAACTTGCTCTGAACTTAACAGAGATAAAAATCTCTGTTAAGAGGCAACAGTGAGAAAACTTCCCCAGGATATAATCGTGCTTATTGGTACAAACTACTTAAATGCATAAAGATGCTACATTAACACTCTATAAAAAGTGAAAGCAAAGGAATAGAAATTCAAAACCCATACAATGTATGGTGCTACAAGAGAAAACAGGTGATAACTCTACACACTGCTCCAACCCTGTCGGTTTAAAGTTCTCTTAACAAGTCTACAGAAGTGATTTTGCAGCAACAGAGGACTGAAACTGCTGAGTCCTGCCACAAGTTTTGAGGCCACAGTGGCATTACGACAGAAGTGCCCAAAGCCCTCACCCCCTGCTGAAATGGGCAGCCATGAACAAAACCCCAGAGCACGAGCAGGCTCCTTACTTGAGGCCAGCAATGCCCATGAGGGCGCAGTAGAGGCGCAGCAAGGCGCTGGCCTTCACCACGTGCTCCTCCTTGAGCCCCGAGTACACGGACACGTTGGGCTCCGTGTCGGCGTCCGCCTCCTCCACAATGTGCGTGCTGCGCACCGTGGGCAGGATCCCCATGAGCTCCAGCAGCAGCTGCCGCCTCATCTGCCACAGCACAGAGCTGATGTTATCTCTTTTTCTCTGCGTAAGAGGTTAAGAGATGAGAACGATGTCAAATTCAGCCCAACAAACAATGTAAGAGTTTTCATAGTCGAAGGAAGAGGGTTATTTTTTTAAAATACAGTTTTCAGTTCTTTAACTACGTCACCTGAGCATCTTCCCACTGTGAACACTGAGAATGAACATTTTTATCAGGCAAACATTACAAACATACAATTCCCTGGTTTCCATGCCTAAAAACCTCTCAGGGGAACCACCAAACAGCTGCTGCCTTCAGGGACATTATTTATAGAGAGCCCCATAAGAGGAGGCTGCCCCGTAAAGGTTTCTCCAAGATGTGCTACAGGATTTTTGTGCATTCAGACAAATCTGCAACACATGTCCAAAAGAGTTACATCAAGCTACAAAAATATTTCTTTAAAAGCAGAATACCTAAAGATTTCCTTACCTGTTGTCCATTTCGGATGAAGGTTCCAAACCACGTCCGAACCTTTGCATTTGTTCCGAGCAGCAACCCACTCACAAAACACACCAGGTCACTCACTCCATCATCTGAGGATTCGTTCTTGGTGTGATCCAAGGTCAAAGCCACACCAAGACCTGGCAGGTGACACTCCTCCACCTGGATAAAACGCTCAGGCTCAGTCATCTTTGCTGGGTTTGAAGCTTCAGGAAGGTTCCTGTGATTCTCACAGACTCACCACCATGCCCCGGACCCTGAGGGCTTGGGAAGGGTTCATCTTGCACAGGTGCCGCAGAGCCTCCGTCCTGCGCCGGCCGCCCACGCTCTCCTCGTCCTGCCGCTCGCCGTTCTTGATCAAACCCCTGCACACTGGAGAGCCAAGAGCAGCTCTGAGGAAATCTGCCCTTCCCAATTCAAACTATCTCAGTGGCATCTCAATCCCTGTTAGCAGGGACAGAGGAGGCTCTCAGTCCCATTCCCTGCACAATCAGTCTTTGTGAAGGTGACCTACAGGTGAAAAGCTGTGACACACACAGCGAGCCTGGCCTGCAAAAAATGGGAATCAACATGCCCAGGTGGCAGCACCCAGCAGTTCAAACCTGCACAACTAACCACACTGGTAGAAATCATTCCAAAAGCTGCAGTGGAAGCTGTAACTCACCCTCGTTGAAGCTGTCAGGGACGTTGGCCACCAGCAGGCAAAGGAACCAGGCTCCGTTCTTAACGTGCAGCAGAGCTTCGGCCACATCCACTATTGGCAACAGTGATGGCAGCTCTGCATGGAAAGAGGGTGCTAAAAGTCACAATGGGAAACAAAAACCCTGTTTCCAAGAGCTTAGGTTAACCTTACATCTGCCACAACAGCTCCCAAATTGCTTTGTTACATTTGTGAGAGGTCAGAAAACACCATAAGTGCAGAAACACACCTGCTTGCAAAATGCAGAGAACATCTGCTGCCTCCTCCAGGTAAACAGGACTCTCAAAGAGCTCAGAAGATTTGAGGAAAAACTCACCATTTGATTCTGACACCTGCAAGACAACATTTATCATCAGTGAACAGGTTTTACGGAGCAATTTGTCCAAATCTGCTTTAAATTCAGCATGTTTAGTAGGTTAAAAACTGCCAAAAACATAAACCTATCAACACGGAAGTAGCAGGAAAAGTTTGTAGAAGAAATATTTACTACTGGAAATACTTCAACACAGATGGTATCATTGCTTCTTTTCAGAAGAAAGAAAAATAGCCCACTGACATTCTAAGTTAACACAAGGAAAACAAAACATTTGGTGAGGAAGGAAGTGGGGGAAGAGAAATATATATATATATAATATATAATACCACACTGCAGTAGGAGCAAAGAACGAGATGGAGATGGGATCACTTCATTTCCAAATTATTTCTGCACTGACAGATCACCAAATCACATTATGTGTGAGTACAGCATATTGTAGAGTCTCTGTAACATCGGGAAAGACTTCCTTTAGGAAGTCACAAAGAGTTTCAGCACAAGCCACTGTTCAATCAGACTGACAGGTAAGGACTGGAGAAGAGTGCTCACACCGGCAGCAGCACCAGAAACACAACCTAAAAGTCACAAATATCCACCCACGGGGAAGTTCACCTTGTTCATGATGGCCAGCAGCTCGCTCAGCACCAGCCGGAGCCGCCGAGGAGAGTCACTGTGCTCAAATTCCAGCGTCAGCCCGTGCTGCAGCTGGGACACCAGGATGCTTTCTCCACTGCCACCTCCCAGCTTGTGCCTGGCACACAATTCAAAACAAGAATTAAACGCTTCTGCAAAGACAGAAATGCTTCCTGTTCAAGGAGGCAGCAGCTCCCTAGGGATCTCTTCTATCCTTTAAAGACTGTTGTAATTGCAGTACGAGAAAGCTAATTCAGTGCATTATCAAAATTTCAAACGCTTCTATTCCCCAGCAGCACAAAGAGTCAGGAAAGCGCATCCCCCTGAGCTGTCCCTTTATCCCGAGCCATCCCAGCCCTTCCCTGCCGGGACAGCTCCCCCAGCGCACCCCACCCGCTCCGCTGAGCACGGCGGGGAGCAGACCCCAGGACACACAACGGAACCCCAGCGCTTTCCCAGGAGAGCACCGAGGGACACGAAGGGCCGGGCGCGCTCCAACAACGGAACAGCTGGAAAAGCCACACATCCCCGCTCTCTGCGCTACCGGAGCTGCTGCTCCTTGCTGGCGTCCTGCTCCAGCGCGTGGAAGTCCACGGACAGCAGCGCCACGATGGAGTTGACCGCCTCGACCCCCGAGAGCAGCCGCAGGATCAGCTTCTTGTCCTGCGCCCAGCTCTGGCTCTGGTCGGCGGGCGCGCACAGCGCCATGCGCACGAGGCAGGGCAGCAGCAGCCGCAGCTCGGGGTCGCTCAGCGCGGCCAGGCGCACCACGTCCACCTTCTGCATGGCCTCGAAGGCGTAGGGGCTGACGAACTGCAGCGCCGAGCACTCGGACATGGCGGCGGCAGCGGCTCCCTCACGGCCCCGCGCCCACCCGCCGCCGCCGCCACTACCGGGGGAAGCGGGAAGTGACGTCACGGCGGGAGGGCCGAGGGGCGGGAAAGGCTGAGGGGCACCGCCCCGCCCGCCCCCTCAATAAACCCACACCACAATCAAGGCTTCATGAATAATTTATTCCATTTGAATTTTTTTTTTTTTAAAAAGTATAAACCTTTTTTTTTTTTTTCTTCATTTCCTCGATCACAATTTGTACAACTCAGTGTTTATGGCATTCGGCAGAAATAGTGTTTTGTTCCTTGAATCGCTTTTTGTGTCTTGTCGCGATGAACGCGGCGGCTCGGCCGAGGGCACATGGCGGCGGCTGTGCGAGGCTCCCCGGCACACCCAGCCGTGCCTGAGGGCTGAGGGAGCAGCTCCCTGTCCGAGGCTCCCCGGTACACCCAGCCGTGCCTGAGGGCTGAGGGAGCAGCTCCCTGTCCGGCCGTGCTGGAGCAGCGTTGGCGCAGCTCCTGGGCCTGTCCAGCGCAGCCTTGCAGCAGCTCCAGAGCCTGTCCGGCGTGGCATTGGTGCAGCTCCAGGGCTGTCCAGCGTGGTCTCGCAGCAGCTCCCGGGCCTGGCGTTGCAGCGGCTCCCGGGCCTGTCCAGCGCGGCCTCGCAGCGGCTCCTCAGCGCGTTGGGATGCCCCATGTGTCCAGCCATGGCAGCGGGGTGTGGGAGCAGCTCCCCGGTGTGTCCAGCCCTGCCCTCATGGCCGGGAGCGGCTCCCCGTGCCCTCAGGGCGCCATGTCCAGTCACGAGGCTGTGGCGGCCCAAGGCAGCGCTCGGCAAGGTCCTCACGTCCAGTTGACTCGGAAATAAAACCTAAAGCTCGATGAGTAGCATCCTGAAAAAGTGACCCTGAGGATTGTGGTAGGTCCCAAATCCAGTTTTACTGTAAATTAAGCTTTACTCCACTGAAAATAAAAAGTACACCCACAAATAATAGTAAAAAAACCCTTTAAGTACGAAGCATAGTCCTGGGCCCTTTAGTTAAAAAAAAAAAACAAAAAAAAAAACCAAACCAAAAAGACAAAAATAAAACAAACAAAATCACCTTCCCAGCTGGAGGTTGCAAGACAGTAACATTGTACAATGTCACCCCATTAATGAATTCTCCAATGAAACCAGATGAAAACAAGGTTGATGCAGCATTACTATCCCAACAGACTGATATGTGGTGCTGTACTGTTGTGCAGCAAATTATATGGTGCAATAGCATTTCTTTAAAATGTTTTACTCTTATTCTTGAAAGCTTTAAAATAATGCAACATAATATTTTGATATTACAGTATTAACAAATAGTGCTTGATTAAAGACATCGGCAAGTCTTCATAGCAACACACAAAGTTAAAATTACCATCAGAGGTAAATATAGAAATACAATAATCTGCGCCATAACTGACAGCTAGGTAAGAACATAGCTGAGGATTTAAATATAAATCCATTTATCTTTAATTATTTCAGAGAATGTTAGAAAGATCTAAATGTTACAGCTCCTTTTAAAATGTGAGGGTTGTTACAAGTACAGCTGGTGGCCTTGCTGGTCTTAGCAACATGGTTTTCAGAAACCTAATTCAAATAGTAGTGAGTCAAATGTGACTAAAAGGCTTAAATGCAGTAATATCTGGGTTAAAAGATGTATTTTTAATTGGAATGGAAGGATCTCAGCTTCTTCTTTCCTTAGAAGAGATAAACCTCCACAGCTACTTAAAGCACTGACAGGAACAACATTTTCTTGCAAGGCCATTTTGAAAATCTGTAGCTGAAATTTTCAACTACTTAAGCTTGTACTTGCTAAACAACCTCGACTTATTGGATTCTGACAATTTTATTTATAAACCAGCTATTATGTGCACTTAAAATAGTTAAATGAAAGTAGCTAACAAAAAATCTCTGCCCAATATAGTAGCTGGCTCCGTGGTGCTGGCAGGTTGGATATGTACATTGCCGGCTGTGACTATCACTCCAGAAATGGCCCTTCTAGTCTTTTATAGTGGTTATAATATTATAATTTACTTTAATTGCATTTGATGGGGGGGAGGAGTGGGAGACTGGCAGCTTTCACAGTAGGAGTTTCACAGGGAAGGCTGGTCCAGGTAACAGAATACAGTTACACCAACGTTCAGGCAGCTGATTCACTTACCTTTAGGAACACAAGTCAGATTGAACACAAAACAAAGCCACACCAAAACCCAGCCCTTGGAACTTGGTTAACTGAGCCAGGGTTAGAAATGACCACTTAGCGACAAAGCTCAAAAAAAAAAAAGGACATACACTTTGAAAATTCCAGTTTTAGGAGCACTTTTCCACATCAAAAATGCCAACCAAATGAGAAAAACCTTCTGTAAGACAATAATGTGCCGTTTAATCTGCGGTGCGTTACCGAGATAAAGTCATGGACAGACCCAGTTTTTAACTCTGTTTATCAAAATATGCTAACTTCTGATTGCACTCATGTTGTTCTGAAGAAATGACTGAAAATTCTCATCACCAATTGTACAACTTCTTTATACAAAACCAAAAAAGTTGCTAATATTGTATGTACACGATTCAGTGAGACTGTTCATACGAAAAGAAAAATCACCTCAGGCAGGTCTTTTGCATTTACGAAATGAGATTTTCATGAACACAGTAAGTTTGGTAAATGCAAGCAAATTCTTCCTTGTAGAGGGGTTAACAGCAGGTGCACAAATGGCTCTTAAAACTTGCTCCTTTACAGGTTTAAACCAGCGAGACAGACAGTATTAAGACCCAGGACTTGGGTTATTGTGACAGGCTCCTGGGAGCGCTGCAGGAGTTCAGTTTTTCATCTGGCAGTCAGATAAGGAACCCAGAAAAAGCATCTGCAGCTGCTCTTCAGCACCCGTAGGGGCTATTTTAGAGCAGCCACAGACATTTGGCATGTGCTAGGAAAAAAGGAAGGAAACTACTGAGAAAAAATGGTGACTGTAGATAGAGGGAGATGTTTAGGAAAGCCTTGTGGTTTGTCAGTCCCTTCCTTGGGGAGGGCAAAGCCTCCTTGGCACATGCCCCAGCCAGAGCCTGAAAATGGGATGTGGGGAAGGCCATACACTGATACTTGGGACCTTCACCACAGTGCCAAAAATACATGGAAAAGGAAAATGTTCAGGGTTTCGTGCTGTTTTTGTACTAGTGGAATAAAATCTGAATACCAGAATTCACTGAGAATCTATATACACCACATTTTAGTTAAACACACACCAATCTTAAAGTCAAGATTGACTATTTTTGCATTTGTAAAATGGCTAGAGCTGGGCTAAATTTCAGCCTGGCAGGAGACTTTGGATAAGGTCGGGGTTTTCTGTGTGTTCCACCTCAAATTCTCATTTTATCACAAAAGTGGAAGCAAACAATGCAGTGAGCACAGTGCCAAGAATATCCAGGGAGCAACAACGCACAAGAGATGTTCTTGTGATATTAAAACTTGTGTCCTGGAAGTGGATCTGAGAATCTAGCCACAGCCCTGAACCATAATACAAACTTCAATTGAAGAGTTTATTCATGTTATTCTCACTACAAGTTAAACCACCTACAATATCACTTATATATTGCCATTGTTACTCTGTAAAGGTGTGATATAAAATGCTGTAAGACCCGGTACCTTTTCAATTTATATAAACACAGTGAACTTCATTACTGTACATGTACTCTGCAACTACAGCTTAGCTGTAAATCCCCCACACACAATGGTATGGACATTAACCCCTCTATCCCCATTAAACTGTACATCAAGACAATACAAATTTACTGTCCCCACCCACCCCTTACAAAAAAATAATACTCTAAAAGCAACCTACTGCAACTTTTAATTAAGACGATTACATATATTTTAGACCAATTGCTTTAAAGCAAGAAGGCAGTATAAACCTTCTAGGAAAATTTTTATAAAAGAGGTTAAGAAATATAAGACAATTTATACATTTAAAAACTTACAATAAATAAGAGATGCAGGCATTTTTGAATACTAAGTACTATAATCCAATACAAGAACATCTTGATGTTCTGAAGCCATAGGTTGAAACTTAATTGTTCCTCGTGTTTCTTCTCATCTCCATGCTTTTAAAATTAACCATGACTGGGTACTATGGCTCATTACTCTTCACAAATACTGTGGCTGGGGAAAAATGGTTAATTTTGCTACTAAAAACGTTATAATACACTTTCTGATCATCATTCTGAAGTCCCCCATAGTCAGTGACTCAAAGACAGCAGGGCGATGGGTGCCCCTCTCACAAGTCAGAACAATATTTGCTGGAAGTAACAAGATTCATACCCCATCACAAACAACTTGCACTGAGAAGAATTATAACTTAGTCCTGCAGTGAAATATCCCTTTTCCTCATTTTTGTCTTGCAAAATTCAGATGAAGATCACAGCATATTCATGATAAAGTTATACAACTGATTCAGCACCACAAAATGAATTGGGAGACATGACCGTCTGTCCTGGGTTGCAGGATCACAGGTTAGCCAGGAGAGTGCATTGTACTGTTCCAGAACAAACCTGAAAAACAAACAGCCTTCTGTCAGGCCAGCACATTTTCTCACCAGGATTTTACAGCCCTAATTTACTACAATCCAGCTTCTTTGGCATCAAAAACATAAAAGAGGTTTGCCAACATTCAGAAATAACATGCCTTCCAAATTATTACAGCAGTTCAGAGCTAAACTTGCTTTTTAGCTGTCATTGTAATTGCCTATTCTTAATTTATACCAAGAGGTTCACATTAAAAAAAAAAAGAAAAAATAATCTGATGTTTTCTCAATTAGCATCCCATGTTTACATAGGTCTGGGCTCCTGTCCTTCAGACATTTTCCACAAGATTGCTGTGCAATATTCTGGCTTAACTATTTCTGCCTTTCCTGCTAGACTCAAACTCTCTCCTAGTTTGTGGAATTTGTTGTTTTTCAAACAGTTTCAAAGGCTGGTTAGTTAAAGAAGGGCTTAGAGATGTTTGGGTTTTATTTCACTGTTCTGTGACCATCACTGAAAGCACAGCAATTTATCTGCACTAAGGATATCAGCTGCACAAAGACAAAAACTAACAGCAGGAAAAGCAAGCATGCAGCTTCACTGCAGCAGCACTAAAAATTAAATGCACAATATTTTTGCAAGTGATCAATGATAAATACCTGAGCACATCAGAAGTTTGATTAGAATCAAGTGGATGGGAGTGTTTACTGTGGAGTAGCTCGTCTGATTGCACTGAAGGCACGTGGAGGTGCAAAGAGGCCTGAGGAAGGAAGAAGGAAGCCAGAAGTTACTGCCTGATCAACTACACCATATTTTCTTCCCCCATATTGTTGTAGCTTGCAGGCACCCTCTCTGTCTGACACACAAGCCAAAACAAATCTTGTCCTTAGGCCATCAAGTTCAGGAACTCTCAGAATATTTATATTCTGTCACAGATCTCTGCTAAAAGCACAGTGCTGGTAGTGAAATACATATATGGAGGGGTTTTCTAATCCCTTTTCTACATTGAGTGATTATTAAAAAATCAACTCAAGTGGCCCAAGATGTCCAATAACACACAGACTTGGAAATTCAATTGCTTTCTATAGGCCTGGTCTATTTATATTTCATATCTAGAGCTGCTTAGTGTATATAATAAATCCTCTCTTCAAAATAATATCCTAGACCAAAGCCACAGCTGAGCTTAGGCCAAGAAGAACTGCTAATCCAGACACAAACAAGTCTGCAGAAGATATATCTGGATCATTAGAAAACAAAGCACAGTATTAGAGATGCTGATTTGTTCATACAGAAAGTTTCTCTGTGTACCAATGTAAGGCCTTAAATGTGCCAAGTGTGTCTTGATTGTGCCATAAGGAGATAAGGGGCTCAGACAACACCCAGACAGATGACACAATGCAAAGCCAACAAGGAAAAAAACAGCTTTTATGCTTTGTGCAATCCAGAAAGATTCATTTATTCCTTATTTTGAGTTATTATACTGTACTTTTGTACCCCACTCTCTACCACCAGTCCCCACAGGAGTCCAGCCTTAGCCAAAGCTCTGTCCAGGAGCTCAACCTGCTCTTACAAAATCCTGGAGCATAAAGCCAGGAAAAAAAAGACTCCAGACTACCAGGAAGAAACCATGAGCAAAGCAGAACCTTTGAGCCAAATCTCAAAACTGAATACACCTGGCCTCTCCTGAAGCAAAAGCAGAGCTTATCCCCAGAGACATGCACTGACTTTGGGTTAACCAGAGCAGTTTTCACCCCCAGATCCCTCAGGCTGCACAGCTCTCTGCCAGGACAGTACCTTAAGAAACAAGGGACACTGATTTTGTGCTTGAGGACACGCTGACCAAAACCAGTCAGGCAAAGGACCTGCTTTGGCAGTTGACACAAAATAACCGAGGGCCAGTGGCTGCTGCAGTATATTTGTTACTTCATCGTGAGATTCTGTGGAAAGCAATCGATCTGTGCCTTGACCCTGGAACACAACAGGCAATGGGCTCAGATTAGGAGAGCACAAATTTAATAGGAATTATCTGTAGCTTCTGAAACACAAAGCATTTAGAAATATCCAAGCATGACATGACAATCCAGGTGATCTAAAACCTTTCATTCCACAAAAGGAAATTAACAGAGAGAGAAAAAACAGACAAAACACACACACGAAACTGTATTTACTCCAGTAGTTACCTTGCCCATATCACCTCCATGGGGGTAGTGGGACCCTGGAGAATGCACAGGGGATCCACCAGGAGATGCAGGAAGAATATTTATAATATCAGGATCAAGATCATCTCCAGTGTCTAACAAGTCAAAGATTCCCATTCCATCGGCTCCATCTTGAAAAAAAAAAAAACCAAGACCAGTGAATTCCTATTCACATATTCCTAAATGTCACTATGTGCAGGATATGACAATACATTCAGAAATAAAGTGATTTTCCACAGAAATGGAAATGGTTCCTTAGAATGAACCTTTATTGTTATGATAGGGCACAGAGTGATGAGGGGTTTTAAAAGGCGAGAACAAATCCAAGTACAAACCATTGTTTGTGTTGAAGGCCAGATCCAGGTTCTCAGTGGTGTACGTGGACGATGCCACCTGCACGGAGGCAGAGGTGGGGAACACCAGGATGTGAGTGCAGGACGTGTCCTGGGGCGTGTTCAGCTGAGATGTCTGCATGTTCAGCGTGGTGCTGCGCCCGAACACGGAGCCCGTGGACACGGAATCTGTGCGACAGAAATCAAGCATTTCCTCAGTTTAACAATGCCTGAACTGTTAGTTCTTGTGCCAAAAAAAAAGAGAGTTTCCCAAATACCTGGCATAATAATGAAGGATCCCTGGGGTTCCATGGCCACCAAGCAAGCACTGAGAATGCTGGGGGAGTCTGCAGCAGAGATCCCACACATCCTGCACATGTCCTTCAGCCTCTTGCTCAGGGACTGCAGGTTCCGGCGGCTCAGCAAACAGCTCCAGTCTGAGGGAGGAAATCTCAGCAGTGAGGTTCTCTTCCAGAAATAGGGATGGACACATTTGATACTACTGAAAAATTAAAGCTTTGAATCAAGCTTTAGACTCTAAAAAAATTGCTGCTGTTACCTTTTAATTCCCCGTGTCCTATTCTTCCCAAGCGGCCTATGACAACTCTCCATGGCAGAGAGCTCATCTGCACAAGTCCCAGGCACCATTCCCAGAGTTTCTGGAGACCAAGTCTGCGGGCAGAACCCTTTTTCCTGCGAGCTCTAGAAGAAAGAAAGACGGGAAAACAAAGTTAAAACCCATCTGCAACAAGTTTAGGCCACATTTAGAACTTTTTTGTATTAACCTGAACATTCACAGGAGCCAAGAGTGTTGGTATTGCAGTCCATCACCTGCAGCTTCAGGGGGATTGGGCTTTTTTAATTAATCACATTCTAAAACTGACATTAACAGGCAGCAAGTGAGATGGAGAAGTATGAACACACACACAGTAACACTCAAGAATCACATGAAACTAAACTATGCTCTTCTAGAAATTTAACTCAAAATGACATGTACCTAATAGGGAAAATATTCATCTGCTGTAGCCTTTGCAACACAGCAAGTCTACAAAAGTCAGTTATTCTTACAGCACCAAACCCAATGTAATTCTTCAAGGGAATGAAATAAAATAGACTTGCTAAAAATGAATTCAAGTTTGGTTCTTACCTGTTTGGTACATCAATATTAATTATGCAAGTTTCTAACTGCTCTCCATAGAGGTCTGTACAGGATGCAAGCAGCCACCTCTGATCATGAGACAAACAGTAGCCCACAAAAAGCACATTATACTTCTGGCCAGCTTCTCCAAAGGTTTCTCCCAGCTCTGTTTGCTTGTCCTTCACTGGAGCCAGTATAAAAGGAGGGGTGTAGAGTCGAATACACTCAGGTCTCTAGAAAGATGACAGAACAGACAATGAAGTTTGGGGAAGAAATTGCTCCCAACATAAAAGATGGTTGGTTGATAAGCAGGGGCCTTCCTCTGATCTGGATAATTCCACCATCTCATTAACAATACTCACATCAGGGCTCCTAAGAGCAGTTTCCATGGCTAACCCTGGGCCAAAGCCAGTTAAGGTTTTCACGTTGGTGGAAGTTGGGAGAGGTCTCCGACACTGAGTGAAAGCTGAAAATGCCAAAGATTTTAAATGCTGAGTGTAAATCTGGCGGTCCTCGTGTTTCACAGGCTGCAGCAGGTACTGACAGGGGACAATCTGCAACAGAGGAGAGGAGGAAAAAAATAATTATTGTTTTATCAACAGATTAAATGGCTTCTGACACAGTATTTGGTACATTGCTTTCTGAATTTTACTTTGCAGTCAAATTCCTTCCAATTCTTCCAAAGCCCTGTGGGACTTCAATAAATTATTCCCATTGAAATTTTCTTCAGAGGAAAGAACAATTTGTTTAGAAGAGAATCTTAATGATTCCTCGAAAAGGACCTATGTTAACTGGTCCTGCAGCTGGAAGGAGCTCTGCCTGCAGCCCAGCAGGGTCAGGCTGCACATTCCACTACAGGACCAGTACTTCACTCATCCCTGGAGTGGGCACTACATTTCCTCTGAGATAAAAGTGATGAGTTTGGAATGTACAACAGGATTCAGCTTTGGTTAACAGCACCCAAACTGCTCTAAAAGCTACAACCTGATGATTTAACAGCTGGAGAATTGTAAGTAATGTTTGTGAAGGAAATGAAACTTTCACCTTGAGGTGTTACTGCCCCCAAACACAGCCAAAGCCAGGATACTCTGTTTGTTTCTGTTGCCTCACCTGCACAGAAATGATGTTCTTGATGTGGGGAGGAAGAACCTGAACCATCTCCAGAAAGCAGCGCAGAAGTCCAAGTGTCCACAAACTGGATGAGCTACTGTTCTCATCCTTTTTTTCATATGTGAAAGGATCAATTATGTAAACTACAATTGCAGGTGGATAGGTGATAGCATGTGAATCTCCATCTGTGGGGACTCCGACTTTATCACGATCCATAGTGCTGGAAATGAAATTTTGAAACCAGTTACAAACAGCTGGGTTTTGTAAAGATTACGTTTTACTTCAAAACTAGATCAAATTGTCAATTATTAATCTGAAAGATCTTTGAGTCAAGTTGGTGTAAGAAACAGTCTTTTTATGTAATTTTTGTATAGGAGCTTATCAGTAACTCTGAATCCCTTTTCTTTCCTTTAGCCTTCTTTATTACAGCAGCTCAACAGCTCAACTATTGCTTAACTGGGGAACAAGAATATCTACAGTGAGAGCTGTCTTCACCACTCTAACTTTGATTACAGAAAATAGAACTCTAAGATGGTGCCAATTATCTATCTCCCCCTCCTTCCCCAGCCCTTTTAAAATATTGAAGTGAGTAGTTTGGTGAATTTCCTGTCTTTAGAGAGAGAAGAAAAAAAGGAAGTTTATTTTTGTACCAGAGCAGACACTGAGATGTAAGTAGAACTGCAGCTACAACTGGAACCAAAAGGTTCAGCTCCACCACAACTGAACTCTCAATCTCCCTTAAAAGCAGCTTGGTGAAAATAAATGCAGGGTTTTTACTGAAGGGGTAAAAGTGCATTCCTAAGTTCACGTTAGTTGAGCTGATTTTTCAGCTGAAGGTGTGACTGCAGTTCCCTACCTTTCAGAAACCTCTGGGTGGGGCTGTGCAGGTGCTGCAGCCGTGTCTCCAGACATCCCTGCTGTTTGCAGTGTTGGCTGTTGCTGCTGCCCCCCAGTTTGCCCGTTTGGGACTGGCGCAGCCTGGGCGGGCAGGGAGGCAGGAGTGGTATTGTTCATATTGCTGAAAGGTGGGAATGAGGAAGGCTTGCTCGTTGGAATGCCACTGCCCAGGCTGGCAGAGGAGGAGGAAGGGGCAGTGGTGGTCAGGGTGGAGTTGGCTGTAGTGGCTGCAGAGGACATGGCACTGCTGGAGGTCACGGTGATGGTGCTGCTGGTGGGAGCGGCGGGAGCCGACGACGGAGTGTTGGGATTGGCAGCAGGGGCTGTCACTGGGGGCAGAGCAGAGGCTGCCTGGCTGCAGGGAGGGACCAGGTTGGTTTGGGAAAGTAGAGAGTTGTCCAAAGGCTGAGAAGCAAGATAAGGACCTAAAAGCAGGGAAAAAAAAGCATAAATTTTATCATGCAGCTGTTTTGATGCCTATGTCACCTATGGAAGTCTACAGGTGTAACAAAACAGAGCAAACCTCGAGCATACATTTTACCTCTCAAATTAAAATACCTGTATTAAATATTCAAATTCTAATATTTTCATAAGAGCCTTTCAGAAATATCAAGAAATCTGTTTTTAATTTAACTTTTTCCCAGATGTGCTGAATTGCTGGAAATCACTGCTACAGAATCCGAGTCACCAGTACAAGAAGACACCAAAGTCCCTGTCAGGCAGCCACGCTGCCATTCCCTAAAGGCACTGCTGGATGGTTAGAGGCCATTTTAGCACATATTCAAATACAGGTTAAAACCAGAAAACTGCCCTAATCAATACAACAATGAGTCATGATTCCTTGTTCACTATTGCAAAGGAGTAAGTGGCAATTGTATGAAATAAGAACATTAGGAAAAGGCCATACCCAGCTCATATCTGCAAACTTGAGCGTAGAGTTTGAGTTTGGAGAATGCCTCGTTGTTGGCATTGGCTGTCTGTGAGAACCACTCTGTGACCAACTTCTCTGAGAGCTTCTTGGAGGCTGTAGGGCCAACCCTCATGATCCCATCAGGCAGTAACTTACAGATAGGTCTGTGCTGACCAAGCCTGCAGGACTGCAAAGAAGGTAAAAAAAAAAGCCTTAAAAGATGTTAAATATTACACAAAGGATATATCATAGAAAGGCAGAGAACTCTCAGTTTATTTACAATATTCCAAAGTAAATTTAACTCTAGAATTCCACCAGTAAGAAATGTTGAATAGTGATTTTATGGGTTACTGTCAGCATTTTCCTAAATGCAAAAAAAACAGGTTGATAATAATCGACTCTAATCTTCATTCAATCCAAGCATGTAATTAATTAATTAATGAAGGTAACACTATGAACGTGGCAGTGCTGAGCTTTGCCACCGGGTGGCGTTTACCGGCTGGGAACAGCGAACACGGCAAGGAATGAGGAGCAGCAGAACAGCCCTTATCTCCCAAGTGCCCATTCCTAAAATCCCTCGGAGCAGCTTTCCCAGATAGCATTCTGAGCAGGCGTCGCTATCAGCTCCGACAAGCCTGATAAGTCTTTATGAGCACGTATTAGAAACAGCATTTCCCAAATCCATTTCACTGCAAAGTGCCACAAATCCCGTACCTCGTATATTGCAGTCAGATCCCTAAAGAAGCTTTTGGCTCCGTTGAGCAGAGCCTCGTTCTCCGGGCACACCACCACGTAAGCCACGTCCCGCTGGGAGCCGTACGGCTCCAGCATCAGCCGCTCCCAGTAGGGCAATGCAAACGGGGACAGCACCAGGAAATCGTAATCGTATCCCAGCAAAAAGGTTGGGATTGGCAGTGGTTCTGGGGACTCGTCAGTTCCTGGAAAAGCAAGGCGTGTTTTTAAGCAGAAAGCTTCAAATGAACTTCAAGGAAACATGAATAGAACAGGCTCTGGTGTTCCCAGCATCTCACAGGAAGGAGCACTGCCTATCAATGGAATAGTTCTCATTTTACAGATCCAAGGTAAAGGATGCAACCCTCTGCAAAAACCCCATCAGCTGATAGTTCAAATAAAAACAATCTCAGCACCTGAGGAAGAAGTTCCACAGTGTTTTATATTTCTATCAGTACACAGGCAGTCAGGAACAGTTCTGCACTGTCCAGAAAGCCTTTTCCCACAGAGCCAAAGGAATCAGGGACCAAAGACAAGGGAAAAAATGTAAATATTCTAAGCAGATGGGTAAAGGGCCAGAGAAGGAAACAAACTTAAGAACATGTAAATGTATAATATCCATGTTCTAAATATAGCTACAAAAGATCTGCTGGTGAAAGGTCACTCTTGTAACACAGTGGTAAATCAATCTCATATGCTAATGAAGTCATTAAATCGTGAGTGCACAAAATTCACCTTCTATCTGTAAATGCATCACGTGTTGGCCACTCCAAACATTTATGAGAGACAAGACACTGAGTAACCCTAGATCTTGAGTACACTTCTGACAGTACTGAGCAATAAGGCATACTGTCTCAAGCATTTCAAAATCAGTATTTTTAACTTCCTATGTTTAGAGTAATTAAAATGGGGTGAATTAAAAAATTTTGAGTATAAAACCTGAGCAGTCACTCTGTTTTTAACACTAAACCCATCTTTGCAATTTCAGTCCCTCACTAGGTGAAGTGTCAGGTGTATACAAATAGTGCAACTGAAGCTGTAAATTTTAAATGCACATCTTTAATTCATTGCCTGTTTTAAGGAATATAAATACTTTCTCTTTTCTGAAGAAAAGAATTCTCCTCTGTCTAATAAGCTCTCGTTAGTTTAAAGAAAGGTCAAGTGCTGTTCAGAATTCCAACAGGCCGAGCAGCACCAGCCACCGAGTCTGCGTGGATGGAGCAGGGGAAGGAGACTGCAGGGAGCAGGAGTGGAGCAGGATTCCATGAGCCCTTACCGTAGGAGCCTCTCCCAGCCATCTTGTGGAACTGCTGCCACGTGAGGGGTCCCTGCACGCCCCAGGAGCGCACCGTTCGCTTCTTCTGGATGGCGTCCTGCAGCACGGGCTGCAGCGAGAGCAGCATGCGCAGGATGTCCTGGGAGCACTGCATGCTCACATCCACCACTGCGGGGACACAAAGGGGTCAGGGCACCATGCCACAGGCCAAAGCACCTCCACTGTCAACACTCTCTTCTAAAAACACCTGCAGGCCACCCACAGGCTGGGATACAGAACGTCGAGCTCAAGCGGATTTACAGTTCTCCCTCTTCCCCTGACTAAATACACAGATGGGTTTTTTCTTCATTTTGTTTTTTCCTCTAGAATTTTTCCCATTAAAAGGCTCCCATCTTACGAGTTAAACACCCTAAAATAAAAACAAAACAAACAAAAACCCAAAAAATCCCAAACAGAAGCCTGAAACTCTTGGATTATCCTTCCCAAAAAAAGCGGATTCGCAGGCTGCCACCCAGTGCTCATTTCAGAGAAGTCAAGGGAAGCCTCAAGCAGACTCAGCCCATTTCATCCAGAGCCACCACTGGGCCAATTCAGGTACTAAGCTTTAGAATGAAAAGCTGACACAAAATTTGGCATGGCTACTATTTCCAAGTCCTCTCTTCTAAAGTATCTTTACATCTTTTTATCTCAAACATCAGTCACAGTAACATGGAGTATTCTCCTGTGTGCCTGAAAACATAAATTTATTTACAAGTTAATCCCCCAGCGAGGCACGGGAACGTGGCTGTGTTCTCCCAGGATTCCTCCTCATCTTCACTTACAACTATGAACTGCAGCTACCTGTAATTCATAACTTTATCTTTCACCCTATCCCTGTTAAGAGTTGCCACTTGAAAATTCTATTAGAGAACGGTAAGCAAATACACACAATGAAGGGTATTCCAGGAGACACTGCATCATTAGTCAGACCCTTGAAGGAAAAATCCAAGGATTTCTGGCAGACCCAACACACAGTGAAGGCTACAATAATGCTTTTTTTGCCACATGTGCCATTAACCTACTGCCCCCCTCTCCTCCTGAAAGAAGGGGGGAAGGCAACTGCATCAGAGCTGTTGTTTAATTCTGCCACAGTGGCCTTGACAATACGGTCACCACTCAAACCCTTCCTACAGGCATCAATCATTCCAGAGCCTCTGTAGAGCCACTCACCAAAAGCTCTTTAAAGGATAAACCTGGTGAAGTGTTGTGGACTCTGACAGTGGTCTCATGCTACACTTCAGGTATATATTGAGAATTTACAACTGAGAGCAGCCAAGGCCTCACTCTGCTGGTGATCAGCACAGGACATGGAAGGGCTGGGTATTTTGAACATCATCAACCAGAAGTCTGTACGAGCACACAGGTGGCAAAAAACAGCATTCAAAATCCACAAAGGAAAACCACAAAAAAAGACCCTTAAAAACAAAAACCCAAACAGGAGGACAAATAGAAAATAAACTGTTTTCAATATTTACCATTTCTTTTTGACCAGTGGTGCAAGCAAGTAGTTTTCACAAGTGCTTCGTCAACTTTCCCTCCTGACATATTGTCCATGAACTGCCGTCCATGTTCCAAGGCTAAGTAGCAGTCATTGCAACAATCCCTTTCTTCTACACGTACCAGGTTGCTGACAGCACCAACTTTGGCCACGGAGTCTTGGTCTGCTGCTCCAAAGGGTGAGAACAGGTTGGTGCATTGATCCTGCAGCAACAGTATCAAGTCATCGGGCAGTTTCTCGGGTTCTTTCAGCCCTCCACTGCCGTGTTCAATGGAAGTAGCTCTGAGAGCTTCAAAGCGTTTTTCTGCTTCTTTGCCACACTCCGTGTTTCGCCCCAGAATATCCAACTCGTCTTCAAGAAACAGCCCGGAACTGTTGCCAAATTTTCTATTCATAACAGCACTGAAACCACAGGTACACCTATACTGGGCCTCTTGTGTTGGATCAGGAATGTAAACTCCAACATCAGCACCTTTGATGTTCATATTGCAAACACAAATGCAGCAGCTGTCGAAGTTGCAGTCTTTGAAGAGATTCATGACAGATTCAGAAAGGATGAGATTCACATACAGGCTGTGTGCCTCGGGGATGGAAGGCACCGTGGCAGGCTCCACCGAGTTGAGCGGGCGGCACGTGGAGGGGGTGGAAGCTGGCGAGTACAAATCCGAGTTCTCGTACTTGACCGAGCCCTGGGCGCTGGCGGGCCCGCCGGCCCCGCGGGGCGTGCGCGGAGTCCTTGGGGTCCTGGGCGTCGGGAAGCGAGGGGTGGAAGGAGAAGGGAGGATTCCAGCCCCGCTGTTGCTGGGAGGGGCACTGCTCGGGGGCATCCCAAACGGAGTGTGGGTCTGGGGGGTGTAGGCAGGGCCGTACTCCTGGTCCATGGTGCTCCCATCGCTGGCAGCCACAAGAGAAGGAAAGGCTTTAAGTACACAGCATACTGGGTTTGAAGTTTAAGACTCAGACTTCTAAAGAAGGACCTTCCTAATTAATATTTGCTTTTTTTAAGCTAGTCTTTCATAATCCACAGTAAGATTTTCATTCCCTAAGGAACTTCAAGAGCGTTTGTTCTAAATGACTTTGCAGGACTCCCACTGACAGCACCATTAAAGAATCTCTCCCTGCCTCCTTTCGTCTTTTCCTCTGCACAAAGCTCCCAGGAAACAAGTGTGGTCAGAATAAATTATAAATTCCGTGGTTGTATGGAGTCTAAAGGACACCTTTTTCATTCATGTTTTATTTACATGTTGTGTTGACACACACTGAGAAAATAGATCAGATCTATTGACAGCAGATTCAGCTGAATCCACAAGGAAAGTACCACCAAGAAAGGTTTAACGTTTTCTTTCCTGAGCACCTGAGTATCTCCAAAAACTTGTAAAGCTAATGAGACCTGGAAACGTATTGCTAACGAGTAACAGAAGCAACATCAGTATATGATCCAAGATTTAGTATTCATATAATCTTATCAAGAAACACATAACACCTCCTTGCTGCCTAATCCATTTTTACCAGCTACTAATACAGAAGAGAAAAAGAAAGAAATCTTTTTCTTGACAAGGGCTGGCAGCAAGACCATCCCTGCCAAATGCAGGGTACAGAAATGTCCCCTGCAGTTTGCTGTGACCAGGCCCCATCACACAGCACAGGAAATGTTTTCCTACTCCCAAGCACAGCTGAGTTTACTGCTACTTAAGGAAATAATTTAAGAAACAGCAGCACCACCTACTAAGCCCTTCCAGCACTGACTACACCACCGCAAAAACAAAGTCCCAAGTTTACATTTATCTTGATTGTTACCATCTTCATTACTTATTAAACCTGGCCTTGCACCATTAAGCTTCCCCAAGAAACCTTTAAAGGAGACAACAAATAAAATGTATGTACAGTTAAGAAGCTCTTTGAGAAGAGTCTCCTGCAGTAGGTTTAGCCAGAAGAACATTTTTAAAGGCTCTTGCCGGTTGTATAAACACAGAGTATATACAAATATTCCCATTACTGATTGACAAAATAAATATTCAGGGGTGGCAAAGTGAGCACATCACAAAGCTGAGCCCCCCAGGGTCATACCCATCTTTGATGAAAGGCATGGCAGGGCCTGGAGGAAGCAGATCCAGCTTGCCCACGGTCCAGCTCTGGCGGTAAATGCATTCCTCGGGCAGTTTGATGGGAGGAAGACACTGGCTGGGAAGAGTCTTCAGTGGTGCAAACATGGAACATCCCACTAAAGCTTGACAGTTCTCAGGTTTATAAACATAAGAATAATCCTGGAAGTCAGACATGGGAAAGCATTAGTGTGTAAATTAGATCACTGCAGCAATTAAATGCTTCTCCAAAAATCAGGACTGAGTTCAAGCAGCAGTTCCTTAAGCCAAAATCCTGACACAGCTGCAAGGGAAAGCTGAGATATGTACACACAATATTCACAATACACCAAAACAAACCTCAGTGAACTGCAGTGACTGAAAGGCATTTCTGCAGCTCACTAATGCCTACTCAGGTATTACTCTCTCTTAAGTTTAAGTGGTAAAACACTACATACTACAAAGTGTATTACCTCCTCCGAAACAATGCAGGGCAAGTTACAAATTGTACTTAATCCCCCCCATTCCTATTCAGATTTAAGTAATGAACTGATCAATAATCAGCATTGATCAGGGCTGTCAGCAGCACCTACCTTGATTTCAGCAGGTTTGGGGCTGCAGAAACCCTCATCTACTTCGATTCTGAACTGAGCTCCCACAGCAGAGCTATTCCCCTCCAGCACTGTTCCTCCAAGCGTAGTGTCCATGCTGCCATACTCCTTATTGTTCATGTTCATCGGAGAAAATCCCATAATGTGTTGTTCCAGTGAAGGGGGAGTTGGATACATTTTATGGAGATCTGCAGTGCCTAATTTCAGATCAGAAGCAGACTTTAGAGCATGAAAACTTTCTGAAGTGTTTCTCGAGTCTCAAAATTTTGCTTAGACAAATGAAGGGTACATTTCCAAATTGCCACAACATATTAAGAGTCAAATGTTTAGAGCTAGCATTCTCTTTAGGCAAAAAGAAAACACAAATAAATCTTACTTATGCATGACAGTGGGTCTAGATTTCCTGTTTTTGCCTCTTTGCAGTTGGATTTGTCATCAGTGCCGTTCACTGTTCGTTTAGATCCAGGCTAAGAAAGAAGTATTTCAGACATAAACACATGTTCATGTTTCCTGCTCACAGGAAATCTCACCTGCACATACAAAGCTGAGACATCGTAAAATATTTAGAAAAATTAAAAGAGCTCAGAAGCCTAAGGTTGGGCTTACACTTGTTCTTAATTCTTGGAACCCAGAGAACCTCTCCCAACAGGTCACAATGTTATTGAAGGAAAAAACCAGTTACAAAATAACCCTCATCCTGACAGTAAAAGAAGCTAAATTAGGGCTGCCCACAGTCTACCAGAACAAACCACAACACTCCCAGAGCCACATTAACACCACTGGAGTTACTACAGGAACAGAAAAGAAACACAAATCCTGCAACAAGAAATACAGGAAAGAAAAGCTGTCAAAAGTAAAAGAATAAGAGATATTTTACCATCTTTAAACAGTTCAGAACAGTCTACAGAATGTAAGTATTCATGTTTAAGAGCAAACACACTTCCTTTACACACTGATGACCTTTGATGGCTGTTAAGATCCTTCAGCCCTTACTCAGCTCCAGCTCCCATTAAAGTTGATGGGCATTTTGTCTGGGTAAGGGGATTTAGGATTAAACGTGGAGTAATGTACAGTTCAGAAAAGACAACTGATTACAAACAGTATTGAAATAGAAACTAGGAAGATAATGGGTTCAGAGCCATCAGACTGCAAGAGAAACTGTTCCAAGGTAATAGCTGCTGCAGAGAAGCAGCTTATTTGGCAGAATGTCCAGTGTTTAAATGCCTTTTCTCTCACAGAAGTTGCTGTTTTGTTTCAATATTACCTTGATGAAGCAGTTAACCAGAGCCCAGACCACAGGAAAAGAACACACTAGGACCTACTGAATCTCTACAACTCAAACTAAAGGTATGTTCAGGCAGCACACACTGTGGGGATTGCAAGGAAGTGAGATCAAAAGGTTGTTTGCATCACAAATCTGCCTGCCTGAGTAAAACAGAAGAGTCCGTTTGCCACTGAGGGGCCACAGCTCTTGTTTGTGTGAACGTTTTGCAACTCTCCTCCAAACGCCAGGAAAAAAATCAAACCCCAAACCACACAAAGACAAGAGCTGCTCCTTGCTGCTTTTTTGGCTGGCACCTGCCAGGACTTTTTGCACATCACTTACTGTGAGCTCATCCTCATCAGAGTTGAAGAGGTTGTCCAGGTCAGTGTAGGACACCACCAGGTCTGTCTCGTGGAACAGGCTGGTCGAGGCAGTGCGGGCGTGGGCGGCCAAGCGCTGGGCATCTGTGGGGAGACCAACAGCACAACACTGCCACTGCATCTGCATGGAAACTGCTCTACAGGGCTCGTCCCACCCCTGGGGGAAGGGAAACCAAGGGGGGCACATGGCCTTGGTTCATCTCGGCCATCTTACACACAGGGGAGGGCCCTTCCATTTCAGATTTTACAGCCAACATTTGTTTGCAAGGTGCAACAAAGAAATGTTCCAAGCAGACTGCAGGGAAATACAAACTATAAAACACAAAACTTAGCAGCCTGTTAGAATCTATTGACTATTCAAGACACCATTAATACACCACAATTAAGACAGAAAGGAAAAAAAGGCTCTTTACCTTGCTTGACAGAAGGACTAAACAGAGACATTGCATCCTCTCCTTCATGGGACAGAACTGTAACGCTGGATGTCCCATCCTCAGCCTACAAAAAAAGGAGAGAAAAGTTTGCTTAAATTAATGGTTGGGCTGGGAGGTGTTTGATGTCCCTGTGAGGATTCTGCCCCTGGAGAAGGATCAGGTTCTCATTACCCTGTGAGCTCAGCAGGGGCAGGCTGGGGGCTGCTGCTGCCTCAGGGGGAGCAGAGCCTGGGCTGCCAGCACAGGGTTTGTCTTGGGATACATTTACAGAGCAAGCTGTGGATTCTTGCTACAACACCTTAAGGAAAAACCCTTGCTATCAGATGCTACATATTAACTGTACCAGTTCCCGAATGGAATGCATCCACACTTAACTAATTCTAATAAGCAAATTGATTTTATAGACAAGCTCCCAGTGCAGTTATATTTTCTCCTTTTCTGTAGGTGCCCTTTTGCTTTAAGTACAAGTCTCATGTAGCTGCACTAAAGCACAAAAAAAGAATTGAAATTGCAATTCACTGGCCAGGGAACGAGTCAGGGCTCACCTCAGCTACCCCCAGACCTTTCCACTCATGAACAAAGCACTGGCCTTGCTCCTCCTCTCTCCCCAGGCACCTGCCAGCACCTATTTCCACAGGGAGGCCACTGAGCCAGACTGATCCAGCAGCTTTTTCCTCATAAGCCCTCATGCAATGGCACCATCAGTGTGCCAAAAAAAAAAATTAGGTGCCATTAGAGACATGCTGCTTAATTTCATTGATCATTTCTGCTAGAATAGAATTTGTTTTTTAATTTGCTCCTAAAGACATGAAGAAGGATTTAAATTCTATCCCATGCCTAAGGCAATTTGTTTTAATCTCATCACTGATTTGTAGCCTCACTCCTTTACTCACCTTGTGTTTTTTCCCCACTTCCCTCTCAATGTTCTGCCTGTCCTTTTTGCTGTCAGGAAATAGGAATTCCACATCTCCATCCACAAAGGCATAAGGATCAATTTCAGGTTCCTGGTCAGCTTCCGTTGCTACAGCTGTTAAATATTGGTTTTTACTCTGATATTGTTGCACCAGTTCATCTGAAACCTTCAAAGGTTTCCTACATTGCACCATTAATCTGAACAGAAGAAAAACAAAAATCAAAAAATCATTTATTTAGCATTTATTACATGGAATTATTTCTGCTATCACAGCCTTAACCAGAACAACCTCATCTTTCCACATCCTTCCTGCACAGCCCAGCTTCAGAAAACTTTTGGGGATGAAGATGAAATCATTACTCATTTAATATCACCTCCTTCCCCACATCAGCTCCAGCCCTGTGATTCATCCTGCCCCTCTCTCCTCAAGCACTGTCAATTCACATAAAGATTAGTAATTTATCCCAGGTCATGGCTGTCATTTGTTATAAGGCACAAATGGATTCAACTCTCCACATCCACTGAAAGAAACTCACCAGGCTAAAGAATTACTCACTGCATTCCCCAAAAAAGCCCAAGCAATAATCACAAGTAAAGCACACAAATGCCACTGTGCTCAGGAGCCATTTATATCACTCAGATCAATACAAATGAAGCTTGCAGCACACCAGTAACTAATTTACTAATGAGAAAATTCTAACCACAATTTGCCTTTATCAGCATTTTTCTTTTGTTAACATTCTGAGCCAAAACTGGAGCTGGTAAGTACACAGAAATTCAGGTTTTCTTTCAGGTGTATTGGTTGCACAAATGTGGCATTGCACCAGGAAAAAAAGACATTGGCAAGGAAAAAACTATTCTGATTATGAGCTGTAGATGTGCCCAGCTTTATATTCTGTACCCCAACATAGAGAAGGCACCAGGTGAGGAAGGTGCTCCCTCAAACAAGATGAGAAGCTCCTGCACGTTCCTCTCAACTACAGAAAGTTTGACTTTGTCAAAGACACTTCCTAGACACAAACTGTCCCAAAAAACACCTCACAGCCAACAATGGCAAATCCATCCATGCTGCTCGTCCATGCTCAATAAACCAGTTTTTAAATCCTGCAAAAACTGCCATCAGGAAAAAAAAAGGGCAGAAAAAGAGATGGAAACTGCTTTCTAGGAATGGGGAATTAAACACCTCTGCTGTATTTCTGACCAGCAGAGAGCAAGAGAAGTTAACAGCCACATATCCCAGGGGAAAAGACTGTTTTTGGTAAGTTGTCAAATCAAACTAGGAAAGCCCATGTCTTGAAGAGAAAAAGGGAAACATCTTTCTTTATCCACTTGGCTGAAGTGAATTCAAGGCAAAGAAAAAGAGCACTAAAAAATCCTATACATGCACATCTTGAAAGAGCCTCTTAAACAGTGACCACAAAGAATGTCCAGAACTGAGTGTGAGCACAGAGCAGCAGCTACACCACCTTTACTCCTCCTCCCAGCTTCCCACACAGCCATCCCAGGGCTGCCACCAGTGGCTTCCCACTGCCAGCAATGGGACAAAAACCAACTCCAGGCTTCTCTCTTGTGAGTAGCTGCTCTTCCACCCCAAATTCAGCACCCCAGCTCCTAAAATAAAACCCAAAGCTCTCAATAATCTGATACTGATCACAGTAAGAGTCTCCTTTCACCTGAATAAGAAAATTTAGATCAAAAATAATCGACAGAAGTGCCTGGACAGAGGCAGCTCTGGGTGCAGTCCTTAATCCCTGGATGCCAGCCCTGAGCCCAAGTTTGTCACCTGTGCATGCACACCCAGTCCTGCTGAGCTGTGCCTGCTGTTAACAGCCCTGTCAGCACTGCTGCTTCCCAGTGCTGTCCCTTTCCACAGCACGTCCTCACTGGCAAGTGCTGTGGAACAGGGATGACAGGAAGCATTCCCTGCTCACCAGCAGCACAGGGACACGGCCCACAGGGCCAGGGGCTCTGGTGCTGGGCTCTTGTTCTTATGGCTTGGGGATTTGGTGGTCATCTTCACTGGGGGGTTTGTATTCTCTCTGACTACTAAAGTGACTTCATCTTGGCTCATTCTGCTGTAAAAGAGCTCAAAGTTTTAACACTAGAACCGGCAGTTTGATTTCCTCCAGTGGTCCTAAGCTCCAGAATTTACTCCAACTTAAAACAGTATCCAAAGTGACCAATTCCTTTATCCCAATGGAAACAAGGAGCAGAGCAGAATGTTTTACAAGCTGGAGCTTGTAACATCAGCTCTTCTCTAAGGGAAGACAGGGGCAGAAATGAGAGAAGAAACTTTAACAGGATCTCTGCAGCTGAGACCATCCATATTTTCTTCAAATAATGAAGAAATCAAATACTGAGTGAAAAAGTTATTTCTTTTTTTGTGGGGAGTGGGGAGGAGGGGGGAAGGAAGAGACTTAAGTCCCTAATAGGCATCATTTGGCTGCAGATTAATTTTATAGTATAAAAATAAATATCATTGCTGTCAGCTAAATCAGAGCTAAAATGAGAAAAAGCTGGAAAGTCTTGTTACAGATCTGACTGTGCTTTGTCCTCCCATTTCACAAGGATTAACTTCTTGTACCCAGAGCTGTGCTCACACCCTCAGCATTACTGCTCCTTCTCCAGAGAAACTCCTGCCTTTGGCCTCGTGCTCCCTCTGCTCGTGTTGTTACCCCAGCACCAAGCAGCACTCACTCTGTAACCGATGTTACATTTTCCTGTCCAGCAGGTATTACTGGATCATCTCTCAACTTATCATTCGGAAGCTGGGGCGGTAAGAACTCCACATCCTTTTTCTTTGGAACTTTATAATACTTCCAAGTGGTGTCAGCTTCATCCTCCTCCAAGTGGACGGCGGTGCCGACGTACACGGTGGGCTCGATCACCTCGGGGAACGCGGCTGCGAAAGGCTGCGACAAACCGTCCAGCCTGTCTTCCATCGCTTTCGTGGGCACCAAGGGCTCTGGCGTTGGCATCTGGTAGAAGTGTTGGCTCTGGGGCGTGGAGGGGGCTTTGGGCACCCCCTCGTCGGCGCCGTCGCAGGGGTGGGGACTCAGCGGCGGCGGCTGCGGCGAGCTCGGCAGCTCGGCCCCGTGCAGCGGCGGGGCCTTCGCGCCGTCCGCCGTTCGGATGGTGGCAAACCTCACTTGGCTGTCTGGTGCAGCCATCACAAGCCTCTGACTCGCTGAATCTGCCTCCATGGCAACATCATCACTGATAGATACACGATGATGAAAAGGAGTCAAAGGGCGTTTCTGTGGCTTATCCCCTTTGTCTTGCTTCTCATTTGTCTTGTGCTTCGGAGCCGCCGGCTGCTGGGGGCCCACAGGTGGGGCCTGCCCCTGTTGACCTGAATTTCTTGGTTTGAGATTTTTGTGCCTGCAGAATTAATACAGGGGAAAAGACTCCGCATTAATCTTTCAAATATGTCTGTGGTGTTCTTTTTCACTAGATAAGAACCTGCTTCTAGGCCATTAAACAGCCCGTGAGGGACATCTGAAACTGTTCTGAAGTGAAGCTGCCCCTTCTCTCTGAGCAGAATTGGAGTGACTTGAGCAGCACTGTATGATTTTAGAATACCATTGTAAAAATTGTTACATCTGTCCTATGAGCCAAACGCACAAATAATCCTCAGAATTAAGACAGTATTTTATAACTGCTTTAGCAGAAATAGATTGTCACATGAATACCTCATCATTTTTAACTTGTGCCAGCACTGATGAATCAGTAGAACAACGTAAGAATTAGTGAATGGCTTCTGGAATTCAAACACTGATACCAGCCAAGAGAGCTGCCCAAGCCTCACTGGGTTAAGGACTGCAAAATTAACACCAAGAAGCCAAGCTCACTCCTACAAAAGCTATTTCCAAGCTATTACAAGGCTTTTGTAGCTGCTTACTTACAAATTTAGCAAGTGTGGGAAAAAGAAAAATGCAGTGTCTCAACTGCATTAATACAGCTGGTTCTGTTCAGTGTAAATGCACTTCAGCTTAAACATTTCATCTGCAAGTTCAAGATGCCAGCTTTCAGGATCATCTGACAGAATGAGGCCCATGAAATACTGAAGTGTAGAATGAAATGTTTATGATTAAGCCATTGAACTGCAGGTACATGCTCAGTACCTGGGAGTTCTTTGCCACTCTTCCATTAGCAAAGTTAAGAAGCACTTGTATTGAAAAAACAGGATTAGGCAGGGATAAAAGGTAAGAGGTATCAAAATCTATTTTTACTTTAAACTCTTACACACATCCACATGTTTTTCTCCACTTAGAATTCAAAACACGTGCAGTAATAAGGGGGTTTAGGTCTTTGCAATTTCTCTTTAGGCAATTGCATATTTCTAATACACACCTCACATAGTTAATTGATTGGTTTGCTCTTAACTAGTGCTATCATAGCTAAATTCTCCTTGAAAAGAACATTTAATACTCCTCCACACCCCAGCTCTTCTCAGGACACAAGTATTTCCACAGAACTTTAACCAACCATTTCAATAAGAGAGTTTAAAAAATGCATTTCTCTCAAAATGCTACATCCTCCAGACAGTAATTTTTTCTTAAGATACCAATATTCCCTGCAAGGTAATCAGTGTAACATTTAAATCAGAGAAAGTGTTTAAACCTATTGCAACACTTCAGTCACCTAAAGATTAATATTCTGCCATAAGTACAGAAATTGAGAATTCAATGAAATTAATGTTTCCCTTTATTTTAAATACCTGTATTAACAGTCTGTGGCATTGCAGCCTCAAAAAAGGCTGTATTATATACATATATAATACACATATTTAATGTAATATATTATATATAATATATATATTTAATCTTAGACATTTTCCCTTTGTTTTGATCCCTTTTTTCCCAGCTAATATACAAAACCCACACTGCCCTCCACTCCCAGAGGAGCAGTTTTCCACACAGCCACCCTGGGAATGCCACCCTTCCCAGAGAGCAGGCCTGGAGGTTTATTCCTATTCACCAAGCTCCTGATTAACAGCTTTCTCCCTTCAAGGCTAATACCACAGCCCTCTAGAAGTGGTGTTTGAACCCTAAACCAATAGCATTCCCTTCCCAACCCCTGAGAAAGCTGCCCAGAAGGTGGTGAGTGCCCACATCCAACTCCAGCCCAGGACTCGGGAGTTGTCCCTGCACTGGCAGCAGCTCCCCCCAGCCAATTCACTCCACTCCAACCTCTGCAGAAACTCCTTGGGCAGAATTTCAAGACCTCCAATGACATTTAGGAGAGGAGATAGAAATTTTCTTCCAGCTTTCCTCCAAGCAGCTACTGCTTAATTACTCCTGCAGGAGAGATCAGGAGCCTCTCCTGAGCACTCGAGCCCGGCGAACATCGCGGGCTGCGCCTCTGCCAAGTGCTGTACCTTGAACAATTGCAATTTGTCCTCTGCGTGGCTTCAACAAAATCCCAGGATGCCACCTTGTCAGCTGTCTCCTCCTCACACAAGCCATTTGATGTAGCAGAATACTTCCTCCTAGGATTCAATACCAGGAGAGTTATTTGGGAGCAACATATGTTCTTCTCTTATCTTCTGGCAAAGCTCAAGAGCAGTTTGGTGACAAGGGATTCAGCAAAGAAAGGATAAATAGCCTTTTCCTGACATATTAAACTGAGAATTAAGTAAATCATTCCTAAACAGTTAGGGAAAAAATGAACTTCTTTAGAAATGCTTTATTAGAAGAGTAAAGTACATTCCACCAGCAGTCACAGCGCCCTTAACAGAACTAATTGCTACAAGGAACACACAAAATATTGGAATTTTTGGCTTCAAAGGATAAGTACATACTTGTTCTGTGCTCTGTTCATGTTGCACTCTTGCCAGACTCTGTCCACCACTTGGTTGGCCAGTTTTCTGGGGATTTTGCCACCGTGATGGCTGGTACTGTCTGAGATAAACCCGTCCGAAACCGAGGAAAACTTCACCCATTTCTGGGCAGACTGAGCATCAACTGAAAAGCAGCACCACAGGAAACAGATTCAGGCAGTGAGACAATGCAGTGTCTATCACTCCAGTTCAAGCACCAGAGAAGTGACTTCTTGACTCAGTGTTAGGAAATAAAAACACAGAAAATTTAGGAATAGTAGCAGATTATTATAGGAGATTTGAAAAAGCACCATATATGTTTGTTGTAAGTGGGATGGATATTCTTTAACTTTGATGAAAGTGACCTGAAATAGAAAACAACTTGAGCAAAGTTATAATTTTAAAAAAGGGTCAAGCTTGGGTAACAAAAGATCATGGAAGGAAAAGAGAAACAAAACCTCTTCTGCACAATAAAACTTATGTAAATGTCACCTGAAACTATCAGTGAGTGTCACCTGCTGTGACCTAAATCAGCTCCCCATAAGCCCTGCTCACACCCAGGGCAGAGGGCACACAGCCTGACTGGAAACTTAACTACAGCCAGTCTTCCTGAACTGGGAGAAAACATCACCTTTCACTGCTGACTGAGGGCACAGCACGGGTTATGGAGCTGTGTCAGAACACAGGCACGCCCACAGAGGGGAAAAAACCCCAAAAACTTCCCCAGAGCAATCCAAAGTACTGGTGACAACCCCAAGTACAACAGCAGCTCTAGTTTCAGCCGCTCACAGAAGAGTTTGAGTTCACTTTGCCCCCAGCTGATGACATCAGTTTTACTACAACAAACTTAGGACTACAGAAATGTGATTTTTCCTCCCAAGCCAGCTGCACACAGAGCACCTGAACCCCTGCAAACACTGCTGTGTTACAAGAAGCCATGGAAACAATCCCCTCATGCAGCAGCCAATTCCTTCCCACCTGTCTGAACCTCCTCTGGGGACGTGGGTGGCGTCAGGGTGACCGAGGACATGGCAGGGTCTCTGGTGGAAGCAGGCACTTGGTGCACCCCCAGGCAGGCAGTGGAGCAGTGGGGAGCCCCCCCGGAGCTGGGAGCAGGGATGTCTGTCTGAGGGACCAGCACGAAGCACGCCGGGTACACCATCCTCACTCCAGCTGCAAGAGAGGGCAGTGCCCGCTTGGTTACACTCAGAGTCCAAAATTCATCATCAAATTCATCATTGCAGCAGGCACTCCTCAGCTGACAGACCCTGCTCTACCTACTGAAGCATCTCCTTGGACAAAAAACATCTTGTCACCTCCACCATTACTTGATGTGCTCTATACAGAAGATTTGGGTGAATGAATAAAAAGGGCTTTGACATCCTCATGCTGCTACCTGCTTCTGTCATTTTGTTTTATAAAGGCTGCAAAAATCCTTTTAGCATCATGTAGCACTGCCAACACCCCCAGCAGCACGAGGGTCTCCAGCCTTCACTGCACTGTGAGCTCCTCACACAGGAGGGATTGCCTCTGCTGGCAAATCAAAGGTCACCAGGCCACAGCAGAACAATCCACTGCATCCAGGGGCTGGGATTTTGGGAAAAACAGCAGATAGAGGCAGTGCCTGGGTACAGCAGGTTCTCCAGGACTGTGGTTTTGAAGACATCCCTAAAAGGCAAGTCTGCTATGTTTGAATTTGCAGGGACTCTGAAACAGCACAACGTGCTTTTGATTCAGCTCAGATGTCAACAGTGATCATCCAGGGCTTTTTTACTCTCTTAGTTTTTTTTTTTAAATCTTCCCTCTCAGGGCACATAAGAACAAGACCTCCTACTAATGGGTCTGCAAAATCCACTTTGAGCAGCAACCCATCATAGGCAGTCCTGGGCATCAAACAGGAAACCCAAACCCAACCACCACTGCTGCAAAGGAATCAAATGGGGTCACTTCTGCACTCAGAATTCTGCAGCTTTATCCAGCCAGTTTATTTCAGTAATTAAAGGTAATCAGGCTCACCAACAAGGACTTCAACAGCAGCTAAAGAATCATCCTCCCAATCCATTTCTTCTTGTTTCTCCTCAGATCCCTCCTTCAGGTTGGATGTGACAGGGTAGAATTGCTTCCACTCCCCAATCAGCTTTTTTGTGGATGAATCAGAAAGCTTGAAGGACTGCCCTGTGAGTGTGCCATTCAACCCAAAGGGGCTCAGGATAACTAAAACACAAATAAAAATCCATTGGAGATGATATTCACCCCAAATTCCCTCCTCCCCTCTGCAACAGCAGCACTCTTATTTCAGCCACACCAAATAAACAACTTACCATTGGTAAGTCAAAATGCAGCCTAATCATGATTTACACTACCCAAGCTTTTGGCAATAGGTTCCCATTGTCAAATTTATAGGTACTGCAAGAATTGAGGAACCACAATAACAACTACAAATTAATCCATTCAAACAAACAACAGGCAAGTTTTCATCTAGGCTTGCAAGGAGTCTCAGATACAGGTGGGATAAAGAAACACTTCCAGATCCTGGCAGAGTTTAGGGGTTTGCTCATCCTTTCATTCAGCTGGTCACAACAACAGGGAATACAGAGGGAATCATCTGGTTCATGCTTAGTCTTGTCCATAGTAGGGAAGCACAGCTGCTGTTAAGTTGCATTCAGAAAATAAAAAGCAATTTTGGACACTGAGCACTACTGCAGGTGTGTGGCCATGCAGGAGGGGGATCACACAGCCCCACTGACCAGACTCAGGCCCCAGCACTCCTCTGTCTTCCAGAGCACAACCTGCATCTGCTGGGGGAACCACAGGGATTTACAGGCAAGGAAGAGCCAAGTGAAAAGGGT
This sequence comes from Passer montanus, assembly GCF_014805655.1. NCBI lineage: Eukaryota > Metazoa > Chordata > Aves > Passeriformes > Passeridae > Passer > Passer montanus. The sequence goes on along the minus strand of NW_024369262.1, from coordinate 4,794,356 downwards.
GGGAATGGCTTAAATACACTGAGCCAGAAATGGGTTTCTCACAGAGGGTTGGTGAAGGTATCTGGGGGTTTATAAGGTTGAAACAACAAAATATTTAAGTCACCAAAACGACAATACTTGGAAAGGGTGTCCTGAGGACAAATGATCCAATTACATGCCAAGAGATGAATATGCAAATGCTCCACCTGCAGCAGGCCACAGCAGCTGGCTGTGAGCACAGGGCACAGCTGGGCACAGCTGGGCACAGCTGGGCAGCTCTGCCCCACTGCCAGCCCAGCCCAAGCCCTCGGGGAGCAGCCAGAGATGAGTGCAGGTGTGTCAGCAGCACTCCCACCTTGGAAGGGGCTGTTGGACTGCTGGGCCAGGGTGAGGTGCTCCTCGCTGAGCAGGTACACGGGCTGGTGCTGGCTGATCTCCACGCTGGTGCACACGTTGCTGTCCCCATGCAGGAAGAAGGTGAAGGAGCAGGACAAGTGCTCACTGCGAAGGCAACAGCAGAAAATAAGTCTGAAGAACAGAATTTTTATAAGTTGGTGTCTTTTTCTGTAGTTTTCGGGCATTTCTTCACAATATATTCATTAATGGAAATAACCAAAACATCCTCCTATAAATAGCAAGAAAATGCTGAATATATGGTCCCCTTACAAACCCAAAGAAAAACCAGTCAGAAAAGAACAGGCACTAAGTTTTCAGTTTCTTCAGTCTGACACTTTATATTTTGCTGTCTTGAGGAAATTTAAACCATAATTTTTTACAAGACAAAAACCTGTAATTTAATATTTTTATACCTTATGCATTTATTTAAAATCTCTAGAAATATTTCTGAACATATTTTATTTTTAATGAGGTCATATCTAGGTTGTTCTGTCACAGCTTCACTAAGCAGAATTTAATATCAGCCAACAAGTCACTTGTTTAAGTGCAAGAAGAATGGCAACAGCTTTGAGAAGTGGTTTTGTTTTGTTATTTAAATTGAATCTTATCTTCGTGTTCTTGAAGCCAATCAAGTAAGTAAAAATGAAATCCCATACCTACACACAAAAGGGAAGATACAATCAATTTAAAAAAACCGAGGCTCAAGACATTCTTAATTAAAGTCATTAAGACAAGTGTCAATGTTTAATAGCAGATGCTTCATTGACAGCTTCTCTCATGGTCCAGAGTTTTAGGAGGAAAAAAATCCCAGCAGGCTCCAACAGCACAAAACTCCCCAACAATGAACATTTCTCCTTCCTACACCTCTGATTTAAATGCAGTGCACAGTTATTAGTGAGCAACTGCACAAAACCCTTCACTCTGCAAGATCACTCTGCAGAGAATTTCTCATTTCTGGGGCCCTGCTTTGTGTTGTTGTCACAAAAACACAGCTGACCCTTGCAAGGACAACCAGGAAAACGTTTCATGTTGCATCCACACCAACTCCACGGTTTATATGAAATATTTTTCACCAATTTTAATTAAAGGGCAGCAAGAAAGGAAGGCAAAGATCCCTGCTAGAAGTGGCACATCCTCATACCCACCTGGAAAACTCCTTTTTTTTAACCCCTTTTTAAAGAAGCTGTACAGGCACAACATTCCTCAGTTACAGAGGCTACAAGTTGCCCAAGTGTCTGCCAGACTGATGCACTCCAGCAGGAAAAGAGATGTTTAAAAGCAGGAGATGCTGCTCATTTGGACATTAAATTGGGTCCAACATCATGGCCAGAGAGGGACCAAGGTCAAGGAGAACCTGAGAAGAACTTCATAAAGTGCTGGTGAGAAAATAAATCTTCCTTTGTAAGGAGGGAGCAGCAAAATCCTGCTCAGTCTCAGAGAAAGGGATCAAGCCACAGCAAACACTGATTTTAGTCAGTCAGAACAGCAGATACTGGAGAGGATTTTTGCATAATCCAATGCAAAAGACACTCCATGAACTGCTGCAGCCTGCAAATGAATGCAGCAGCAGCGTGTCCCAAAAGCACACCGTGATCCCACCTCCAGGGCCCAGGAGGCTCTGGGACACTGGTGTCCCTTTGGCTAAAGGCCAGTCTGGCATTCCTGGCAAAGCACAGACAGCTCCAGGGCAGGGAGAACCCACAGGCACCAGAGCGACCATCAAAACACAGCTCCACAGGTACTGGGAACATTTCCAGTGCCATTTCCAAGATGTTTCTTCCCCAGGGGGAAATGGTGGGATGGGGAACAGCAAGGGGAAAGAAAAGTTTCTGGAATTGGCACAGTCCATTCAATCCATGGAATGGATATGGGTGGGTTATCCACCCTCACGCCTCAGAGTCAGGGAGCAGAAAGGTGGAACAGTGACAAAAACAAAGCACATTTAAAACTGAGGACCAAAACCACCCAAAAAGGATGAGAGAGCCCTCAGAGTGCTCGTGCAGGAGCAGGAAGAACAGCACATTTTTATTCCAGCACCTCAAAGCAGGAGTTGCAGTGACCCCACTGAGGAGCTGCTCTGAGGGAGAGCATTCTCCAGCTCTGCTCATCTGCTCTTCAGGTTTAATTGTGTTTAGGGGCAAAAAAGGCGAGATCTGGATGAACTGTAAACTGCTTGCTAACAGCTGAAACCCACACGGCTCAGGAATGCCAGGAAAGTCACATTTAAAAATGCAGTGAGGATGGAGCTGAGCATCTTCCAGTGTAAGACAAGTCCCGTGGCCAGGACACACCACTGAATTCCAGTATGGAAATCTGATTAAACTGTAATCCTTATGCAAATGGTGGAAGACTAATTTTCCAACTGAATTTTATTTTCCAAACCATGCTGGATGTTTTAGGGTGAAGGAGGTTGGCAGTGCCTTGGCTCCCTGTGACAGACATGATTCAGAAGCTCAGTATCAGCAAGATAAAAACTTAAAAATAAAAGCACATATTCCCTATATACACTTTAAATGCAATTAAGCTTCACCTCTTGTAAACACCCCATTGTTAGCCAGATAAAGGGCAAACAATCAAGGCATAATCTGATGGAATTCAGATAAACCAAGACAAAGGGAGGCATCAGCATGATAACAGAAGCATTTCAATTCATCACACTGCAAAACCAGTCCTGAGGAGGAGCAAGGAAAACTCAAGGTCACCATGCAAAAGCCAAACCCAAAAATACAAACAAGAAAAAAAGAGCCCAAATCAGATCTCTTTTCTCCCCCAACTCAGCAGGGGAGAGATTTCCAACAAAATAATGCAGGGAGGGAGCACCCAGAGCTGCCACTGCCATTGTTCCAGCTCTGCCTCCATGGCATGGAGAGAGGATCCACTGCCACAATCCACTCTGGAAAACCCAAATATCGCCCAATTTCCACTAATCCTGCCTAGAAATAGAAGTGTGAAACAGCAGCAGAATGCACAGCACCGGGGGGGTTCTTTGGAGGGGCAGCAGAGTCCTGGCCAGGAGGAGGATATGTTTCACAGGAGAAATACACAGTAAAAAAAGGAGTCTGGAAACTCGGGATAAGGAACCAGATCCCAGCCGGGACACAAAGTATCCCTGGAAGCACCAGTGTGCTTTAAACAAAGCCTAACCTGCGAGGCAAAATTAACTCTTCATGGACTCGAAGGCAGTTTGTTTCTTCTGAACCACTCTGCTCAGAAACTGCTTCCCCACATTTAAATTATTTCAGGTTACAGAGCTTAAGAAACAGCAATGCATGTGGAAATAATCACAAGAAATACAAATAAAGAATCCTAATTAAAACAGAAAAAAAAATCAAAACCACAGGGAAGCTCTTTGGAGGGAGTGGAGAAAAGGAGGAAGGAACATGAAGAACCAGAGCTCTGCAGTGCTGGATGCCCCCACACGAATTATTGTATGGGCTTAGCAAGAAACCCTCCAAACATGCAGGCTCTTTATTATTGTTTTGTTTCAATTAATACATTTGAACATCCTCCAGTTCTTTCAGTTTCTAGAGCCTGGCTGCCAGTGCAGAACCACATCTTGAGAGGAACATTCCAAACTTTACCATAATCTAATCTAAAAAAAAAAAAAAGGTGTGTGTGTGTGTATATATATTTTTTTCCCCACCATTTCTCTAAGTCCTCCTCTAATCTTCTCAATAACTATAAAAAAAAAAAAAAAAAAGGTGTGTGTGTGCATATATATATTTTTTTTTCCCCCACCATTTTTCTAAGTCCTCCTCTAATCTTCTCAATAACTCACCTCACAGCCAAAAATCCTAATCAAGCAAAAAACCTGCCACGTATCACTTTGGGGTAAATAGGCAAATTATCTTCACAATTCAGTCAAGGACACAGTAACAGATCAGGCTGGTGGTTTCCTGCCTGCTAACGGAGAGTTCATCCTATTTTTATTTGCAGACTATTTTAGGTAGCTCAGAAGATCACTGGTAATTTGTGCAGAGCATCTCACCACTGAAATATGAAAAAAAATCCCTACACCTCAACACTTTGAAATTTTATTCTGCATGAAGAGAGAATAAGAGATGTCCTTAAGGTCAGATATAGAACAAAAATATCTGATGCTAAGTCAGCATTGATAACTCCTCTTTTCAGTACTTTTACCACTACCATCATTTGTTGTTGAATATACTTTTATCCAGAAAGTTCTGAAAACAAAATCCTAAAAAAACCTTTTTGTCTTATTCTGAACATCAAGTTGCTCCATTAATATTTCTAATTAATTTCATTAAAGTCCCAATCACAGAATTTAGGTATCAATAATCCAGTTCCCAACTGATTTCTGAGTAGAGATATGAAGTGCCATCAGAACAAGGATCCTTTATGACTTTTGATCTGAACATACCAGAATTCAATTAGATTGAGGTCCAATCCTGAAAGCAACTTTAAAAACAAATAAAAATAAAATAAGAAAGAGACTCCTTGGGAATAATGCTATTTGAAGCAACCTTCAGTCCTCATCTAAACTCCATTAAAATACATTTGTGTAAAACCCTTTGATTCCCCCATGCTCCCTCTTCACTCTAATCACACAAAACAAAGATGTTTTTGTTTCAGAGACAAAGGATTATGATTTTATGGGGGGGAAAAAACCAGAAGCTGCTGTGGATAAATCCAATACAATTTCTACTTCTACCTTTTTAAGAATAACTGAAGGGTAGGAGGGGAAACCACACTAAAATCCACATCTACAGGAGGTTTCCATTAGCAAATCTGAAAATATCTTCTTGATAAAAAGGTAATTAGGTCTGGTTTTATCTCCACATTAGGACTTCTGTAGAGCTCGAGATCTTCAAAGCCCTTCCCAAACATTGGCTGCATTAGGACCCCACTAATCCACACTCAGATCACCTCCCCATGACAGCACCAGCACAAGGAAGGCTCCAACTAAAAGCACATTTTAATAGTAAATAAAAAAAGACAAAACATCCAAACGTTTCAGCTGAAGGAGAAAATGTTTGTTTTATGTAATTACTATCTCCTGTTTTCCTAGCTTGTCTTTGTGAATTACTTCTGAGTTGAAGTGGGAGCACCTTATGCTGCCAAGGCTCTGCTAACCCAACCAAAATATTTACAGAATCCTCACCAAGAGCTGCCCGTGTCCCTCCCTGCCCAGGAACAGACTCTGCAGGGAGATGGAAATGTCCTTTCCTGCCCCAGGGCTGCTGCTGGGCCTGCTGCTGAGCCCACCCCTGAGCCCAGCTCTGCTAAACCCACCAGTGCTGAGCCCAGCTCTGCTAAACCCACCAGTGCTGAGCCCAGCCCAGTGCCCTCCCAGCAGGGACAACTCACCTGCCTCAGCAGCACAAACACATCAGCTCAGCTAAAGCCCTAATGAATTAATTACCTTGCACCATTATTTCAGTGTGCCATGACTGCCAGAAGTTGGTACACCTTGGCCAGTGTGGAGCATTTTCCCCAGGGGTCGATCCCAGAACTGGCTGATAAAAATGGAGAGTTCCCAACCCTCAGCACCAAAGGGAAGCTTCTCCCAAGAGCTGTCCTTCACCACTGGGTGCCACTGAAATAAATTCAAAGCATCGAAGAACCTCCTCTTGAAAATCTGACAGTTCCCTTCTATAGTAAATTCCTGGGATGGAGAACAGAGCCTTGCAATTAAATAGGTTCTTTGGGAAATAAAAAATTATAAGGAAAAAAGGTTTAAGGTGATGCACACCCCTCATGGAGCCCTAAGTCTCTTCCCTTCCTGTTTGTTTTTTATTTTCTTTTCCTTTTAAGCAAGCTGGGATACAACAGAACAGTTTTTGGGACCACTCACACTTCCAGCTGCAGCTGGAACACCACAGGTACTGAGGAGAAGTTTCTCCACCTCCCTCCCACCTTTGTTGCTCCAAAAGCCCATCCTATTTCAAACGTGACATCCTCAATTCCCACTCCCCATCCACAACCCTGAATTGCCAAACTCCCCAGTCTTAATTCTCACTGCAAAGGAGCAGGAAATTCAGTGTGCCTGTGCTGTGATCAGCAAAATAGGAAAGAAGTCAAACACAAAAACCAGTGCAGTGAAGCTCAGCAAATGCACAGCTACATGTCCCAGGGAGCTGCAGGTTCTGTATCAGAAAGGAAGGCTCCAGAGCTGGAATTCCTGCTGCTCCTCTCACTCTGGACAAAGCCATGGAGCAGAGATGCTCTTCCAAGCATCCCTGAGTAACTCCCCATGGCCAGGCAGGGAAATACAGCAGAAAGCTGATTTTGATGAGAACACAAAGCAGAAAAACATAGCTAATAGCAAAGTAGAAAAAACCCTTCCAGTTCAAAGCACATCATTAATGACTCCTGTCAAAAGGCTCTCCAAAGCATTCTTTGTGGCTGAGGATGTTTTGATTTGACTTAGACCTGAGAGTTAAAAATATTTATTTATTCCATAACTGAGTTATGTGCACTAAAACAAACATAAATGTAGCAAGCAATCTGTATTCCAGAATAAGCCACAGCTGCCTTAGACTGCCACATTTTAAATTAACTTCATTATTAATGGGCTTAGCTTCATCCCAGTAAAACAAATTTTATTTTTATACACACTAAAACTCCAGCACAGTATTTTAAAAGGAAGCAAACTGATTTTTTCAGGAGGCAGCAAGTTTATACATACACACAAAGGTATATATTTTTCCAGATACAATTATAAGCAACACTACAAAGAGTTTGCTCACTTTCCTGTATTTCAGAACTTAAATGAGACTAATAAACCTGTCACCTTGGATTTTAGCATCCTTTAATTTGAGGCTGCAAATCTCAATTAGCTGAACTTGAGCTTTCACAGGGAAATATATGTGTGCTATAAAGAATAAAGATCCAGAACTTATTTGGGGAAGGGATAACAGCTCTAAACATCCCTGTGCTCCCAAGCCAGGGGAACAGCTTTCCCTCTATTGCTCTTTCCCATCCTGAAACATTTACAAACATCTTGGTAAACCACATTTTTTCAAAGTTCAAAATGGAAATGCAGTATAACATCGTCATTTCACAAAATCTGAAGTATCTGTATGTTTTTTGTATTATTTTATTGTTCAGTGAACAACAAGAACAGATTTATACTTGAAAGCTAAAAACCCAGAGCCATATCATTTTTTTCCTTTCTCCTGATGAACCAACTACCAGTGTAATTTAAGCTAAATAAGAGAAAACTGCTTTGTGATGTAAAGTGCTAAATTTGTCTGCTTGTAGTCTCTGTAGCAACCCAATATTCCAAAGAGACAATCATGTGATCAATGCTCTCAGCTCCTGCTGTTTATCCTGCACTGTCCTACTTACAGCAGCTCTCAATTCCAGCTGTCTACAGCAAAAGGAAAAACATCACCTGCTCTCCTGCCGGGACACGATGCCAGAACAGCCTCATTAGAGCTGCTGCAAAAAAATGTTGACATTGTTTGATTTAAAGATTAACATAGGGAGGAAATTTACACTGCAAAGAATTGAGCGGCCTTAATAGAAAATATTCCAGCACTATCACTTGGTTGCAGACTAAATAGACAGAAATAAACCCAAAACCTGTAGGTGAACCTTGTTTTGGTAGTTAATTCTCAAGTATGAAGGAATTTTTGAGCTTTAGCACCCAGAAATCTTCTTCTGTTCCTTAGAAATAATAATTCCCAACAGCATCCCAGGGGATCAAGAAGTAAAATTCTCTGTTCCTGTGAAAACATGACCATGGGAAGTGGGAGAAGGGAAGCACAGAGGGCAGAAATGTGGGTTAAAAGCAGCATTCCCTTTGTCTTGAGGGCAGTGAGGAGCAGACAGGCAGGAGCTGATCCCAGCAGTTAATGCCAACACAGACATTTCTGATGGCACTGCAGCACCATTCCCAGGGCCCAGATTTAAAAGATACCCCCAAACTCCCACTGCAGCCATGGCCATCCCAATTCCAGCCTGCAGGCTGCACCACGCTCAGGAGTCACACCCTCAGTGCCACCTCTTCCTCATGGCAAGATGAGGTAGAGAAAAAAAAATCCCTCTCCAGAGCTATGATAAGCACACCTTCAAAACAAGATAACTCCATGTACAAAGGTTTAAACAAAGCCAAATTGGTATCTGGAATATTCCTCAGCAGTCACTTCCCATGAAGTTATATGCTTATTATTTTAATTTCTATGGGAAATAAAAAACAGAGAATGGTGGCCTGGCCTTCTAAAATCTGAAGCCAGACTTGTGGTAAACAGAATTACCCTGAAACCTGTGCAGCAAGTTATGATAACTTTATCACTTCTGAATTTCCAAGTGGCTTGTGGGGTGGTTTTTGTATTTTTTGGTTTGGGTGTGTGGTGTTTTTCTCTGGTGTTTTTTCACCATTTTGAAGTGAACTCAGACACAAGTTCTGCTTTGCCACCCACTACAACTGGCTGCATTATTTCCCAATTACAAGGAAAAAAAAAAGCAACCATACAAGTAATATAGCAGCTTTTAGCATTCTACACTTCTAGCTGTCTATCAGATCCACCCACAAATTCAGGATTACTCAATTGTTTGCTTACTGCTATTTCAATTGTGTTAAAGTTTAGCAAGTTGTAATTATTACCAAAAACTCTAAGAAATGCCCCTCACATAAACACTTGGTACTTCATTAGGAGTGTCATATTTGATTTATTTAATTTGTATCTAAAATAGTATTTAATCTGACAGCTTTCCTAATCATATTTAATTCCAGGTATACTCCAGTAATGAGTAAGAGGAACAGTCTCATCCAAAGGCAGTTACTGAAGCAATCCAACCAGCACAGTGGGATGGAACAGATCAGTCTCCATCTCACATTTATGAGGGGATTTTGGAATAAAACATACACAACCACATCCCTGAAAGCAGCCACAAAACAACTGGTTGGAAAGGAGAAAAGAGAATTACATTCCTATTTGTCAAATTTTCATTTCATGTGTAGTCATTTCAACCACATTAATGAGCTTCAGCTTCTGTAGTCTCCAAGTGTCCAAAACAGGTTGTGACAAATACAGAGACAATTTTTTTTTGTTTGGTTGCAGCAAAGATCTTCAGCAAAATCCTCTCTGTGGTTTTTCATTCATCTGGAAAACTGAAATCACCCACTTAAAAATGGGTAACAAGACCCCAGCACAGAGACCCTGCTTCAGGGAGCTGCTCCACCCCTGCCCTGTCCCCAAACAGGAGTGGAACAGCAGACTTGAAACCCTCAGAGAGTTTCCCCAGGCAGGGTAATGGTGAACTACAACATTAACTTCTTTTAAGTTTCAGACTAAATAATCAGTCCGTCATCCAACTACACTTCCTGCACCTCCACACTTTCAGTATCCACATCCAAACTCATAATCCTATCTGTAACTGCTTTCAAATCTTTGTAAAAAATGTTTACTATATTCAAAGAATCTCTATCCTAAAAAAAAACTTTTAAAAATTCAATTACTAAATAGTTTAATTAATCTTTAACCCTGAAGTTTTTATACCACTATTTTATATTTTTATAACTACTGTATTTAAGAACCTTATTTAAAAATGAAAATATAAATAATAACCAAACTCTAACTCTACCTAAATAAGATAGTTGCAAGGCTGTGAACTTGTTGTCAGAGATCAGTTCCTGCCCATCCATGAGTGCTCCCTTTGCTCAGGGCTGGTTGGAGCTGGGAGCAGCAGGGGAGGGAGGGAAGAGCAGGTCATGGCTGGGATCTCAGCTGAGGGGTTACTGCTCCCACAGCTAAAGTTTTAACAGATCTCATATAAGAGAGGCTACTTTAATAGGTTTATTTGTTTAGGAGTCACATCATTAAAGAGTGAACACTCAGAACTATCTCTGAGTCTCACTCATCTGCTCACACACCACACCAGCATCAATGATGAACGTTCAGGATTTCCTTTTAAAATTAAAGTGTACAATGCCACGGACTTTTTATTTTAATATAACCTTACACAAGGAGGAAAAAACCCACCAGAGCAACAGACAGGAAGGCAGGGCTGCTGGAGGAGCTGTTATCACAGCCCAAGACCTATTAGAAATCACAGCCTCCCTCCTGGCTGCTGCACCACCACAGCTATTGTTGGGAGAGCAGAGCACAGAAAATCTCCCCTTCTGGAAGCACAGGCTTTCAAACAGAGCTGGGAAAAATCCAGATGGGATCAGCTTCAAATGAAAGAAACAGCTCTATGTGCACATCCTTCAAAGGGACAGCAGGGACAGAGTGGGGCTGAGGTCCTGCAGCTCCTGCACAGCCCCGGGAAGGGCAGGGGAAGGAGTCACCTCCACACCAAGGGCACTGCCTGCTCCACTTCCAGGCAAATTCCTTGAAACGAAAGATTTCCAGCAAGAACAACCAAGCTGATTGAAATCTGCAGCTGTAAAACACAGGGAACAAGTCTCTAGAGTGGCTGGCCAAGCCTCAAAGTGCAGGGTGAGATAAATTATGATCCAAAGCACACTGGTAGCAAACTCCACATCCCCAGGATACCAAATTACCTCAAATTACACAGGCACAGGAATTCCTTCCCAGGGTTTCTGATGAAAGAACAGAAGAACATTCCCAAAGACAGCAGAGTAATATGGGATGAAAGACAAAAATACAGCTTCAAAACTGATTCTTAAGATCTGTGCATCAATACTCACAAACACAAGAGGGGCTGTTGGGGATTTAATTTGGTTTTTAATTAAGCCAGCCACATCTACAAAAAATTATAAACTTTGTATAGTTTTGGCTGATTAAGTGGATCCTAAGGAATGAAAAAGATGCAGAAGTTGTATTAAGGTTTAGTTTTTGTTAGTTTTAGAGCAGCTGTCTGGTAGGAAATGTATCCACACCCCAGGTGCCACATTCAGAGCTTTTTCCAGGCTGCTGCAAGTCCCTTTGTGTGGGGTTTGCAGTGCCACACTTAACTCTGGCCATGAGAGAAATGGTCCTTTTACCACAGGAGTGTTCCAGACTTGGGCACCACACAACACCCATGGCAGTGTTTGGTTCTCTCCCACAAGCCTGAACTGACCCTTCTGAAGAGCCCAACTTTCCTGAGAGCAGAGATTATCCCAATTCTAGATATTCCTAGGAGGGATGAGCCAAATTTGCCACGAGAGCACACATCTGTTCACCATTCCCCCACTTCATTCCATAAAAGCCAGTGCTCAGAGCATCACATGGTATGGAGCTATCTGGTAGGAAATACTGAAATTTCTCAACAATAAAATATCTTACATGATCTGTCAAAGCTATTTACATATTTTTCCTGTAGTTCTGGGCTACATATGATGAAATTGTGTGAGTAAGCACACAATTCCTTCAGTTATTTTCATTGAGCATGCTGACATTCTGACCTTCTTCAAAAAAGAATCAGAGTCTCCAAATTAAATAAACACTGCTATTTTATTTTAAAAGCTTTCATCAGCTTTTCCAGCAGCTCTAGAGAGCTTTACAGAATTAGTCTAGGAGAATCCAGGACATAACTAATGCTAGTTTAAAATGGCAATTTGGTCAACCAGTTCCTCAAAGGAGGAAAGCCCAGACTGTGCCAACACAATATTGGCCAAAATAGTTAAAAGTAAACTCTTTACTCTTGATTTATAGCAGAAAAAAGTGGATGGACAAGGACACCCCAGAGAGGAAACATTTGCCCTGACCAGGGTGGAGAAAGAAATGCCTGGAACTAAAGGACAAGTTTATACATAAATTAAAAGCAGCAGTTCACAACTACTAATAGAAACACACACAAACATGTGCTTCTGCTTCTTTTGCTCCAAAACAGCTTCTAAATTTCTTTCAAGTTTAAATTTATTGCAGAAGATGCCAACAATGGCCAACTCCACACCCAACAAGCAAAGCCACTGATCTCAAAATTTCCTGCATGCAAGATTTAACACATATATAGACACACAAAAAAACCACACAAAAAATCCCATCATCTAAGCTTTAAATTACTTTGGATGTTAAAAGCTGATTTGGGAACAGCGATTAAACTTGTTCCAGCTAACCTAGTTTTTATTCATTTCATTATTTATTGCTAGGCAACATGGACCGTGTCAAACCACGTTAGAACCATGAGAAGAAGTCCTTCCAATTTAGATCAAAAATTCTCTCCTCACCCTCCTCCCTCCCAGCATGGAGGCCACATGGATTCTTTTAACAGCAGCATTCCCAGACACCATCCTTTTCCTGACCAGGAGCTGACATTCCCAACTCTCAGCATCTCCCATGGGATGCAATTTATCCAAAGCTCAGGTGGGACCTGCAAAGAGCTCTCCATGATGAGTCTTTCTTGGTGCTAGCAAGCAGAACTAGCTGCAGTCACCTGCAGGTCTAGGGCAGATGGACCTTCAGAAGGTCCTTCATTCAGGACCTCATAAAAGATACGTCACTCAGGACCTTAAAAAAGATACCTTCATTCAGGTCTTTAAAAAAGATAGATACCTTCATTCAGGTATCTTTTTCTTCCTTCCTGGAAGACTCTACCTTCTTTCCCAACACCCATTATCCATGCTTTAGACACGGGTACCAACACAGAAAAGATTGTTTACAGTGTTTAGCATTACTCCCTTTCATCATAAGAAAGTTTTGAAGAACTCCAAAAAAGCAGCAAAATAAGAAAGAGCAGAGACCCAGGCTCCAGAATAAATCATCCACAGGAGCCTCTTAATCAAACCTTCCTTCTAGCACAAAGAACAAACCCTCTAACTTCTTCCAGAGAGCAAAACAGAGCCTCCTACCTCTTGTTGATGGGTTTCTCATCCTTCTCGTAGGGCTTCACGAACCACTTGCCGATGCGCACGAAGTTCCTGTTCATCAGACACCTCTCCAGCAGGTTGTGGACAGCCTTGAACAGCAGAGTGCGGCACTCGTAGGACAGCCCGTTCTCCCAAACCCCATCTTCCTCTTCTGCAAGGCACGGGGGAAACAGAAATCACTTTTCTATTCCATCCTGGCATGTCACACATATCACAATAGCCTTTTCTCTCCTGTGAGTTTTTAAGAGATATTCACAGCATAACACACAACCAAAAGCAGCCTGTAGTGCTCAGATAACTCTACTTACTTTGTGATGGAGCTGCTAAAAGTGATCAGCTGTAAAAATATCTCATCCCCCACAGGGAAAGAAGATTCAACAGTTGTTTGTACACAAAAGGAAACAAGTAGCAGCAGCACGTTATGACTGCAGCCTGCAAGAGCGCTGTGTGATCTGTCTGCAAGGTGGCTCGTGTTTTGGGGAGTCTGGGTTACTCATCCTGCAGGATTGGTGAGAATTAGGCTTAAAAATAAGTTTACCAAAGCCAGACCGAATATATTCTGGTGTCTTTGAGTAGCACGGACTGAAGAAAGCCAAGAACAAAAGTCAGCAATCAACTGACTCTCAATGATCTACAATTTGCTGGAGATGATGAAAAATGCTCAGATTCAGAATACTGGTAAGAGCAACATGATTCTCCCCACAAGACTCAAACCTGCCATTTTTCTTTTTAATTCAACATTTCAAATGAAGATATTTAAGCAGCCTAGCCCTGCTTTCTGATGTACACAGAGAGAAAAATCAGCAAGACAATGCCCAGTTCCTACCGATGGGATTCTGAAGTCAAACACTGACATCTTCTGTGCCCACAAATCAAATACAGCCATGGAATCCAACTTGCACAAGCCAAGATGATTTGCCAAATGGAAAAGTGAGATTTATGACAAGGAGCTGCAACTTCTGCCACCACTCTGGCTCCTGCTCAGTGTTTGAACAGGGTCTAGAGGCCCTCCAAGCACAAGCACTGGTCCAAAGAGCTGCACTGGCACTGCAATTCCCTCAGCCAGGTACAACAAGGGACATCTGAAAGGCCCTGAGTGTCTCCCAGAATATATCTGATATCATTCATCCCCAGCAACACTAACAGGAGCATAATAATATAATAAAGCTTGAGATACTGCCCTTAAATCACTGGCAGTCAGATCTTACCTTTATGGCTCTAATTCCTTGTATTTTGTGGTTTACATCTGTCCCTCAGGATGTGCTCCTGGTCTCCTTGGCCTAACCTAGCAGAGTTACTCTCCAAATGCCATTGCTTTTATACTCCAGGTAACAGCAGGGACGAGGAGTTTGTCTGACATAGATAAGGAGACATTTTTACTCCAGTCTCTGGACAGTCATGGAATAATTTAGGCCAGAGGGGACCTGTGGAGGTCGTTGCTCCAAGCTCCACACAGAGCCCACGTGAGAACAGGTTGTTCATCTGTCACAGCCCCTGTCCCTGCACATCTCCAGGGGCTGGAGTCCAGCTCTGACATCAGTGCCCTGCCTGCTCCCCTCTCCCTCAGAGCATTTTGGTTCCCCTGCTTTGCTCCATGGTCAGAAAACCTCAGCAACACAGCCAAATCCTTGCATTTTAAATCCTCCTTGGGAATAAGCCCCTTCACCTTTCTCTGGAAGCCACTTACAAGCTTAAAAGGTTGCAATATTATTAACTAAAGTCTTGATATCCTTAAATTAGAGAGCATCTAGAAAACTAGACACCTAAGAGTTTTACTTAGGAAAAACCTTACAGATTATTACAATACATAATATTTAAGGCAGAGACCACAGAGAAGGGAATTTCAATAGTACTGGAACCAAAACATGGTGACCATGTTTGTATTTTGCTATATTCCACACAGGGAAAAGTAAATTTCCACACAAGGCCAGTATTGTGAGTAAAAGAAATACTCCCAGGAACTCTGAGGGACAGAATAAAGAGTAAACAAACCTGCCCCATCATTTATAAAAGAAGAGGTGTGCATCATTACAGATGAATCATTCCATGAAATAATTTTCTGGGAAAGACAAGGAAAAACAAGGAGCAGCATTTCCCAAAGCACAGACCTCACCACAACTTTCCCACCCCACCGCCCTACTCCAGCGCTGGAGTGGAGCAAAAACTTGTTTTTAAAAACTGTAAAGCTACAAGATAACACAGTAACTCACTAAAGAAACATCACACACCGCTCTGGTAACAAAAAGCAACAAAAGTCCAAAGTCAAAGGGTGTGAAGTGCCCGTGCCAAGCACAGAGGTTGCTCCCCAGCTGCAGCCCTGGAGGATGCCCAGGCACAGCCCTGTGCCAGGGGCAGCAGCTCAGCTCCAGAGCAGGACCAGAAGCAGCTCAGCAGAGCAAACATTAACTCCTGAGCTGGCTCGTGTTGGACTTTAGCTGCACAATAAACTGCTCACCATTTCAAAGGTTACACACTTGGTTTGTACACAGCTCTTGTCATACCAAGCAATCGTTCCAAGCACATCCCTGCATCCAGGACCTTCTAGAAGACTGAATGGAAGGAGCCAATTCCAGGTTTTGTGCCCGATTTTGTTTTGACGTATTACAGATTTCACAGAATTCACAAAACCACTGGGTTGGAAGAGACTTTTAAGATCACTGAGTCCAACCCAGCCTCAACACTTCACCTAACCCTGGCCCCCAGTGCCACATCCAGGCTCTGTTAAACACCCCCAGGGATGGTGACTGCACCACCTCCCTGGGCAGCCATTCCAGAACTTTATCCCCCTTTCTGTAAAAACTTTTTCCTAATATCCAACCTATATTTCCCTTGATGCAGCTTGAGGCTGTGTCCTCTGGTTCTGTCAGTGCTGCCTGGTGCAGCAATGCCATGGAAGGTGCTGAAATTGCAGGAATACCAAAGTAACACAAATCTTGTGTTTGGATGGAGAGGTTTCCATTCTCTGCAGTCAGGTGCTTCATTTAGGATGGATGAAGCTTCATTCAGGATCAGCTGTGCTGACCACCAAGTTAAGAGCAGCTTTCCATGCAAGAGCTTGCCCCAGGATGTAATTCCTGGAAGCTCTCCTCCCTTAGGTTATTGCAGAACCAGAGAGCTCTTAGCTGAGTGTGTTATGTGGAGAAAGTGCAAGCTTTGAGATGGAAATCACAATTAAAACTCCAATTTTTGCTCACCAGACCACCTGCTCTGAGTGAAGTGCACCTTGCCACAGAAAGGGAAGGTAAAAGAAGCTGTCAGTTCAAGAAACCCTCATTTCAGAACATTATTCAAATTCATGCAAAAAAAACCAGCAGTAAGTGTTCTCTGACTTTCTGAAGTCTATTTAGTCACTCCCCTCCCCCCATTTTAGTGGTGGAGAGAAGCAAACATGACATCTGCTCACATCTGCCAACTATTTTTCTTCTTAATTCAAATTGTTGTTTCTCGACATGAGAAAACCCCTCCCACTTAATAGAAAATTGTACACAGCAAACCATTCATTACAGGAGGGGGAGAGGAAGAGGCACTTTTGTCCTCTAATTTTTCTTAAACAATAAATTCAAATATTCAATCTGATAATGCTAACAAACCAAAAGGAGTTGCTGACTCATTTTCAAAAGGTGCTAAGCCACAATTTCACTTTGGACAAGTGTTATCCACAGAAGTGCTCTGGCAACCTGAAGGTTACAAGTACTTTATTTTTGATGAGTTCTCTCAGCTGTCCAAAGCACTCAACTCTTAAAAATAAGCACACTTACTTTATGTCAATCCATTAAACAATTTATACTCATATCCCACTGCTCCCTCTCTCTTTACATCACATATTAGACAGAGTTTTCCTCAAATGAAGCTAAAAATGATCAGGGAATGAAGAATTCATGGAAACAATGGTCAGGAAAAAGCAATTTGCATACTACACATAAACAAACGTTTTCAGTCAGCACCTTCTCAACATTACCAATTTTATTGGAGGCCTTCAGAACTTTTATGCTCTCCTTTCCATTCTTCCCACAGTTCACCTGAACCAGTAAAGTTCATTTTTACTGATTATGCCCTTCTGTCTGTGTGGTGCTCTTGGAGGAGTAAAGAAAAAATTTAAAGCATCCTCCAAATATAAAACTCTTGCAAGCTGGAGTGAATTCTGAATAAGGAGTATCTTTAAACATTATAATTTAATTCATGTCAAGTTTTTGTTATTCACAGATATTTAGCCAAATGTATTAGTCAAAGATTTCTAAGAAGGAATACATAGATGGAGATGAATCTATATTACAACAGATAAATATACAGCCTTGAAAATGCCATTTTAACAAGACTTAAGGACATGAATTTCCCTCCTTCCTTTGACACACAGGACACCAGTAAACACCAGTTCTTGCACAGGTTGAGTGTTTATCACACCATAAAAAATATCTCCTTAGTGCTCAATGAATCTCTAAAATAAACTATGCAAAGAAACAAAGGCTCCACTTTGGACTACAACTCCCCCCAGTTACTTCAATTACACAGGGGAAAAATCCATCCTTTCATAGCAGGATTGAGACTTGTCTTTTGGAAGCATTTCTTACCTCACAGGTTCCCTTTTTGCCTTTATATGACTGTTCCAGCTATAAAAACACTGACACAAACCTGATTTATACAATTAAACTTCCTATATAAACCTCAGATTCCAAGGGAAGTAAACAAACAGAGTAGTGTGAAATTACTGCTCTACACAATAATGTAATATGATATAACAGAAACACTTAGAGTAGAAGTTGCTATTTAAAACCCCAGATTTTTGAATTAAAATACTTTAAACTGCTCAAAGTGAGAATTACCCAGCAAAGCTACTGAAATACTCTTTTGAGTGAGAAGCAATAGATTTTAGAGGGAAAAAAAGGAAAACAATACCATTTTAAAATACCAATATAAGAATCTGAGTAAGGCACCTGAAGTTTGTTCCTGTTAGAGTGGTGTGTGTTATCTACACTCACTGAACAGAATCTGCACCCAGGACTCTGGACACCCAAACTGTCCAAAATTGCAGAGTGAAAGCATTCAGCACCATTCCAGGTTAGTTTTTGTGCTGCTTGGCTTTTACCAGTACCACGCACAGGGGTTTTAGGCTCTCTACCCAGCAGGATCTTTTCTAAATCCTGACAGTTTCAAAGCAGAACCTTTCTGTAAGAGTGTAGCCATGGCAGTTTATAAAGATAACAAGGTAACTGCTCTCCCTCACCATTTGTTGGATGTAAGTTTGGCTACAAAACCACAAAAAAAGCTGAAAAACTTCCCAGCTAAACGATCCAATATCCTCCACCACACTAAATAATTCCATATTCAGGTAGATGTAGCAGTGGAAGTAAAATATTTCACTGTTCTGATTTATCCAGGTCACTTTGCACGTGACATTGTACACACAACCAACATGACAATGCCAAATCCTCACTGGCTGTGACAAAGCATTTTTCACCTGACTCCACAGATATTTCACGTGCACGTTGGTCAAGGAAAAATGGGGAGGGAAAAGTTAAATCTTTGTCACCTTTGAGCTCACAGCAAGTCACAGAAGTTTGATCAAACTGCTTCAGTAATTTTTGCATAATGCTTATCAGCAGTTTTGCTTAAGTGGCTACATCTCTAACATGGAGGACTAAAGAAATGCTGAAGCATCAATGCAGCAAGAGCACTTGGAATGCCTCTCCTGCCTGACACAGAACACACAGATCCCTCCCTGACAAGGGGCTGCCGCTCACCGTGCTCACATCAGGTGCAAAATGTTTTTAAAAGCACCCTTGCCCTTTTTTGTTGTTGTTTTTTTTAGGTGTATTTTGTAGGAGTTAAATGATCTTAGGGAGCAATTGTTATTTTAAAAAGGCATCACTGGCTGAACTCTTTTCCAAGCTGCTTTTGCCAACTCCTTGCAACTGGCAGGGTTTGCAGCCCCTTGGAATGATAACTGGCTCATCCTCTGGTTTCATTGTCCTGGAGTAATGAGACACTCAGTGCTGACATCAGCACAATCTCACTGATTTTTTGGGGACAGGGATTTCATCTATAATGCACATGCATTGAAAACTGCACAACACATATTAGTCTTTGCTGCCATGACTGTTTTTACCACCCAGACAAACATCAGGATTCTCCCAAGCTCTCCTCCAACCGGCATTATTTTTATACATCTCCCCCTCACAGAAGCATGAGCAAGATTGTTCAGCAAACAAAAACTGATTATCTTGATATATGACAGACAACTCTTTAATTTTTAAAGTAAATTAACCAAATTTAATAGACACCAGAATGAAAAAGATACATCTTGCAGCTCACCATTTAAAAGATGCAATTTGAAGGTCAAAGCCATATAGCTGCATTCCCCTATCCCAGCATTAATCAAATTGTAACCATTTCCTTGGGACTATGTCTTGTACATAATTCATACCCAACTGTTCTCAGGTTTAAAATCATCTACTGCCAATTTAAAAGAAAATAATCCAAGAGCAGAAGTCGCCACATGAAAATAAGAAAGAACCTTTCTAATAAAATAACTGCTGATCAGAGCTGTGAGAGACCATTGCCTGCTGAAATTGGAAGAGATGTCCTACTTTAGGGTTTGAGTTGCAAGAATTACTATAATCAAGCCTCACTGTCAGAACAAAAACATAACCTTTGAGGTTGTTAGAGGCTAAAATAACATTTCACTAACTTCTGTCTGCCTCTAGCTACGTTGGGTTAGAAATAGACCTCTGGTTTTTTGGCTGTATGTACAGTAAGTAGGTTCCTAGGGAAGGGAAAAAAATAAATGATTGAGTGAAGTCAATATTCCTGATCAATCAGCATCTCTGAACAAGTCTCCTTTTGACATGCCCCCGGGCAACAACAATCCCTGACCATCAACAAGACACTTATCCAAGGCTTGGAAGGAGAACTCTGACACAGCCACGAGCAGGATTCAAACGTGACTCCAGGGCAGAGAGTGAACTTCTAGAATGTACAGCTGAACACAGAGATAGCATTTATTTCTTCAATCTGATATGCATAGATGTACATTCACAACCCTCTACATCCCCTGCTGAAGGCATCTTGGGAAGGGGACAAAAGGGCTCTGGAAGGCTGACATATTTCAAATCCCCCAGGGCTGATAACCAAGATGTGTTCCAGTCACTGAACACCCATTGTTCACTGAAACTACACATCACCAAAAAAGTCAGAATCCGTCAAAATACCAAGCTCTCCTTAACAGGCAGAGAGTATCAGACCAAAGGGAGCCAGCATCAAGAGTTACTAAAGTGGCTCTGGCACATTTCTAACCAGGGCTCTCTCAAGGGCCACTTCTCCAGGAGAAATCTGTCCAAAGGCACTAAGGGACAAACTGCCCCCAGATTCCTCCCTCTCCCCATCCTCCAGGACAATCCTTCACCTATCCAGCAGCAAACTTCTAAATAGGCAGCACCTCAACCTCCAGCAGCAAACAATTTCCAATCAATTTTGCAGGTAACAAGCCTGTGCTAAGAAGCCATTTATCATTCCCATTGAAAATGTAACAAGCAGTCATTGGGAGAACAAGGCACTGTGAATTACCAGGAGAAATTGTCCACCGATGAAAAAATCCATTAGGCTACGACAAAGGTCAGATAACATTGTTTGGGTTCAGCCATAATTCTCTCTTCTATGAGATCCACGTGAAGATTTTGTGGAACAGCAAAGAGAAAAAGTGCAGCTGTGGGCACCCCTCAGCCAGCTCCTCTGTGATGCAGAGGAGGATCTGTACCAACTTCTGGCACGAGAGCCTCACACACAAATTCTCTTTTTTATTCAAGGAGGACAAAACCCCCTCTGCAGAGCCCAAGGTGACAGACACAGGTGACAGCCTCAGGAGTAGCAGCATTCCACAGAACACGTGTGGAACAGCTCTGGGGAAGCACAGGCACCCACAGGTGACCTGAACCAAGAAAACACCCAAAGACACGGCTGGGAGACTCTAATCCTCCACTAGCTCTCCCTTATACCCTAAGAGAGGTTAAGAGTTGGTAAGTCCCTGGGATGATACCTGCTTATCTACCTGTGCAAAAGGGTAATTCTGGACAAGCACAAACAAGGTGCTGAGCTGGAACTCCAGCTACAAAGCACTGCTGTTTCCAAATGACCTTCTGTGATAAATCACCAGCAGTCAGATTCAAGAGGTGGCAAAGAAAGTTGCTCAAACAAATAATTTTAGTGGTTAGCAGCACAAAATTGCACTTTGCAAATGGCTTAAATTTCACTGGATTTCCCATTCTAAATGTGTTTGTCTCAATGTAATCCCACAGCCAGGAGCACACAAAATTCACACAGGTCCTTCCACACAAGTGTTGGTCTTGGCTCAGGGCAGGCCCAGGCCAAAAGCACCCAGCACTGGGTCTAAGTTACATCTCAGCCACACAAAGGATGTTCCCTGCAGGTCAAAACTGAGGTTATTTATAGGTCATAATAAGGAAGCCTTAAATGCACTAAAATATCAAGCAAACTCCAGTGTAAGTGCCATTTAAAATGCAAAGTCTGTAGTTCCAGGACAGACAGGAATAGGAACAGCAGCCCAATCTTTGAAGTCAACTATTCAAAGAAATAAACATCATTTCAGTGCGTCAATTGTTTTTCAGATCACAGTATTTTTGTATGAAAATTCCACACATTATTAAATTGTTTCAAGTCAACTTCCTCAGTGGCACTTTAAACTCCTGTTTGTTCTCCAGCTTATCCACACACACACAGGCAGCATTAACAATTTCTGGTTACCAGGTCACCAAACCTTGGTCTCATTTTACACTTCAGTAATCTGAATACTGCACATTATTTGAGAGGACATTAGAGTGATGTGTTTGTTGGGGTTTTTTTTCCCTAGAATTAGTTTAGTCTCACCTTTAGACTCACCCAATTTAAATATCTAACTTCGTCACCTTGCTGATAAGCAGCTGGAAACCATCTACGTGGGGAATTGAGCTCAACAAGCAAACATTTCCAAAGGAAGGTGCCAAATTTGAAGTACAACATTATTGAGAAATACAAATATTGTCAGTCTTTCAAAAGGCTGGGTTTGAAAGCAGGTTCAGGGCACCAGGAAAAGGGGGGAGAGGAATCATAAAAACTGAGGGTTTACAAATTTTGCGTGGAAGCAGCTGGTTAGTTCCTGGTGCCTCCTTCTGAGAGCTTCTCACTGATGGTGTGAATTCCAACCAAAACAACTCCAAACGGTTCAAGAGCTGCCCAGATCTCGACACTTCTTATTACATAATAAAATGAGCTTTACTATTTGAATTTGAAAATTCTAATTGCCCAACAAAAGGGATCTTATCAAAACATGTTTAAGACATCACTTGTGAATCACAGGCACAGCTTTCAGCACAGCTTTCTCATGAGGAAGCTGCCAAAACTCATAGGCTTGTGTTTTGGTTTTTTTCAAGGGAACAAGCAGGGAGCAAAACCCTTGTTTCTCAAAAATCCAGCAGTCCAAGGCGAGCTGCACACAGAGCAGATGCTCGATCACTGCTGCAATAATTCAGTGAGGGTTACAACAACAAATTTATATTTTCTGGAGACAACACTCCACCCGGTGCAGCTGGCAGAAGCCGGCCCTGAGCACCAGCGACCAAAGGAAGGTGGGAGCGAGCTCCTACCTGAGAGATCGTGGTGGATCAGGTCAGCAAAGTTGGGGTCATCCCCCCACCAGAATATCCAGAGCTCCCTGCGGCCGGGCCGCTGGTCCCGGCGCCAGACGCTGAGCACGTCGGCCTTGAGGCAGCGGCTGAAGCTGCTCAGGATGGGATCCTCCTCCGTCACCGGGAACAGGATGGGGGCAGACGTCGGGCCCTGCCACACGTAGCGCTTCCATTTAATCCCAGTCAGATCAGCCTGGCAAAGACAGAGAGGAGCTGTCAGGAAAAAAAAGAACAGGCGCCTCCAGGGAGAGCATGCTGCTTGCAGGTGATGGCGCGGGGAGAAAGGGATCCCTCAGGGTTGAATGGGAGCTGTGTCGGTTGGTTTTGTGTGATTTGGTGTGATATAAATTGGGAACAATCAGGGATCCTGGTCTAATAGCTCATTAGGTAACTGCAGTAAAGCGAGAGCTGTTTGTTTTCACTGCAGCTTTAAGGTTACACAGAGAAAAATCAGATTTGATTTAAAGCAAAAGAGTGAAAGACGAGTGAGTAATGTTATTATTCACAGGCTGACACAGTCCAATCTCTAAACACTTGCCTTAGCAAAGAACATCTTTCTTTTTGCTTACTTATGCATACACTGCCTTTTCCATTCAGGATTACTCCATGGAAATAGGTGATACACCAAATCACACATTCTTCCAGCCATCTACCACTTGGGAAAATTTCACAAGTTTCTCCATGGTAAAAAATTCTGTGTCTCCCTCAGGAAATCTCTCGTCTTCACTGATTTTACCAAGAGCTATCATACTTTTCATTCCTCACACCACATTTCAATGATTTAAATCCTCGTTTTATCATTCAATTATATGTTAGACCTGCAACCACGTTGATAATGATCCACTAAACCCCTTCCTAGGCAAAAATTAATTTGACTTTACACAGGGAAAGAGCTACTACTCTGTGTAATGAGAAGAAGACAATTCCTGGATTATCTCCACCACAACACCAAGTTTTAGCACTCATTTTTTTCACTCGAGCACAGGCACCTCAAGGCAGGTAGGGGAGGCATTGCCCCGGGTTTCTCTTTGGGAAGGCAGAGCCAGGCAGGCTGGCATTTGCTAAGAAGTTACAATTTTTTGTCTTCCCAATCTGACAACACACAAAAGATTACTGCAACATTTAAACCTAACATGGCACCCTCCGTACCTTCAGCAGGAGAGCAATTTAGATGAAAGGTTGTCTGCAACAGTTGCTACTTTAGAAAGACTTTCAGATTTAAAATTGTACTGTTAATCTGGAGCTGCAGGCCTGATGCAGGCTGCAGACACAGTCAGGCTGTCCAGATTCCCCTCCATCCAAAAATATGAGTGCCACAGATTGGCACAGGATTGTTGTAACAATCTCTAGAATCATAAATATCAGGCAGACAGCTAAGATTAGCTCATTTGCATTAAAAGCTGATGAAACAGCTCAGCACAGACACCAAAAAATTGCATCACAGTCCAGTTATATCGAATTCACTTTTGGAGCTACCAAAATTCAACAACATGAACGATTTGATACTTGGGTTAAAAAAAAAGACTACAAAATGGTGCACATCAAAACACAAGACAGGCAGGGCATCACCGAAAGCAGCCCTCCAGAATAAAAACAAGCAGCGAAAGGGATCCGTTTAAAAGCGAGCAAGAAGGGAGGTTTCGCCTCGGATTTGCCTGGGATGTCACGAGTGAGGAGGGAAAAGAGAAAGTTCCCCGAGATGTGGGGCCGGGAGCAGCAGCAGCTCCCTTCCCCTGCGAGGAACACCACGCTCAGAGGCAGGGATGGGGGAGAAAGGAGGAAAAGTTGGACGGCACGGAAAGGGAAGGAAAAGGCGAGCTGCGGGGAGGCCACTAGCCAGGAAGAAAGCGGAGGGAGGGGCGAGGCGAGACAGACAGCGATGGAAGGGAACCAGAGGGGCATGGGAGAGTTGGCTGCTCCAGGCAGGGCCTACTCCGAGGGCTCATCCAGCAGAAGCTCTGCTAAAAATGGCTGCTTTGCTTTCCACTGCCCCTTCCCCCTCCCCCGGAGCTCCCAGCCCTTCCCTCGGTGGCCCCGGGCGGGTGTGCGCCGGGGGCCGACACTCACCAGGCAGAAGAGGTTGGAATGGCAATCCTCCAGGCTGGCCCCGTTCGGCACGAAGCAGGAACTCATCCTCACAGCCACAACCCACACGCCATTATCCCACAGCCTCCGACAAGAAAGAAAGAGACAGACAGAGAGAGAGAGAGGGAGAGGGAGAGAGGGAGAGACAGACAGCGAGAGGGAAAGGGGGAGGGGGGCTCTGCACACGCACAAATAATAATACAATTAAATAAGGGATTTACAGACACACGCACGCGAAATAGTGGCAGGGGGGATAACCCGCGAGGAGAGACAGAGAGGTATGGGAGAGGGGGGTAAAAATATATATTTAAAAAAAAAAAATTAAAGAGGAACTCAGAACGTTTTCTCGTCTTCTGGAGCTCAATCGGGGGTGTAAAGCCGCCGTGGAAGGGGAGAACAGAAAGAGGGAGGTGGTAAGTAATCCAACGACGGGAGATTAAGATCAAAATCCTCCCTGTTCCTCTTGTCTTCTCGTTCGCATAAGGAGGGGAGGGAGAGGAGGTAAGGTGAAGGGGTAATTGATCCAACAAGAGAATAAAAATGGGGTAATTAATCCAGGGGGCTAGGGGTAAAAATCAGTTGACATCCCTCCTTCCTCTCTTCTCAGATGCCAAGCGAGAGAAGCAGGAAAAAAATAAATAATCCAGCGGGGGCAATTAATCCAGAACCCCCCCTCCTCTTCCTCCTGTTCCTTTAGTCATCAGATGAGAAAGGGGCAAATTGTGGAATGACTGGGAAGGATTGGCCGTGGGAGAGAGAAAAATCCAGGCTCGTCTCTTCGGAGTCCGAGGGCAACAGGGTGTGGGGGGGTCAGATTCTTCTCCCCTGCTCCAAAAATATTCCGAATAAATTAAAATTTAAAATCATAAAAACAAACTTCAGGGGCCAGCAGCAAGGCCAGTCTGAAGAATTCGCAAAGGCAGAGCAAGAAAAATTTCCTGGGGTGTACCCCAAAAAAACATCTGCGGGGGCAGGGGAGGGGGGAAGGTATTCCTTGAGAGAGAAAGGCCGCAAAAGTCTCCTTAGCAGCCCAGCGGGGGATTAAATTCCCGTGTGGAAACCCCCCCTCCCCAAAACGAAATACTCTTCGCAGCGAGGGCGAAACCAAAATATCCTCCGATGGGTAAAAAATTCCTTCCGTGGGGAAAGGAGGGAGGGGGAGAAGGGTGGAAAGAGGAAATTGCGGGTGACCCTCGAAGTCTCTTCGGGGAAGGATGGAGGAGTCTCCGGGAGGCCGATCCCCAGCCTTTTCGGGGGAGGAGGAATCGCAGAGCGTCTTCGGGGAGCCTGGTCCTGCCCAGCTGTCCTGGGGGGCCGGGGGACCCCGCGAAGTCTCTTGAGGGGAGCGCGGAGCCCGCCGAGTCACGGCGGCGAGGGGGAAGCGACCCCCGCCAGAGCCGGGGGGGCGGCGAGGCGGGACCAGCTCAGCTGCGAGGCCGGTCCTTTAAAAAAAAAGGAGAAAAAAAAAAAAAAAGAAAACAAAAAAAAAGCCCCAACAAAACAGAAGGGGGAAGAAAAAAAAAAAGCGCGGGGGGGGGATATAAAAAACGATCGTCTTCGGCCGGAGCGGTCTGTCCTGGGGGAGCCCCGAGACCGCTCGCTGCCCTCAGGTGCGGGTCCCCGCGGGGGCGGTGGGCGGAGGGCCCCCTCCCCGAGGCTCCTGAGCAGGGCGGGGAGGCGGCGGCCGAGCCCCGGGCTCTGCTCAGCCCGAAGGGGTCGGAGCCCCGCAATTCCCGGCGCCGCCGACACACACAGGGACGCGGCGGCCGCCGCCGCTGCTGCCGCTGGCGGAGTCGGTGCCGCGAAGCCCCCGTCGGCGCGTCGCCTCCCCTCAGCGGTGCCTCTGTCGGCGGCTGCCCGGCCGCGGCATCCTGTGGCGGCGGGAGCCTCAGCGCGGGTCCCCCATGGCCGGAGCGGGAGCGGATCCGGCTCCCGGGTAATTCCGAGACCCTTTTTCTTTAATGGCGGCCACAGGGACGGCGGTCGGGGCCCCCCTACCGCGCTCCCATTGGCCGCCGCGCCGTCACGTGGGCGCTCACCGCCATGGCCGCCGGCGCCGCTGGGGGAAGGCGGGTGCGGCGGCGGCGCGCGGCCGCCAGGGGCGTCCGGGGCGCTGCGGAGCCCCCGCCTTGCTCGTTGGGGCGGCGCCATCTAGCGGCCTCGCCCGGCGGCGGCGGGGCCGCGGGTTCGAGTCCCGGCCCGGCCGGGCCCGCGGTTCCCGGGGTGGGTCGGGGTTGGAAGGACCGCAGTGGGACAGCCCGGAGCACAGGAACGTGTCTGGGATATTGGCACGAGGGAGGCTCCGCGAGCTCTCTGGGTACCGGGCTCCAGTGCTCCTTGGACAAGTTCAGGTGGGGCTTGCTGGGCATCAGTCGCTGCCCCATGTCCTGGGGGTTGGAAGCATGGAGCAGAGCCTGGTGTGTCTTTTGGCACCCCCATTTCGATATTTACACATATAAATGTGTAAATATTTATATTTATACATACAAATATGTGTAAATATACATTTATATTTACATAAATTTATGTATTAAATATATAATACATCCTTCCCTTATCCCTGCCAGGCTCCTGTCCATTCCCGGGCTGATCCCAGGCCACAAGGCTGGACTCAGCAGTCCCTGTGGAAATCCTGGGGTTCTGTGCCCACCCCAGGGCACCTCCGGTCAGGCCGGGCCAAAGTCCGGGCACAGAGCGTGCCCCAGCCCAGGGAACACTCGCCTTGGCTCCCCTTCCACAGCTTCCACCTCTTGGCAGAGGATTCCCGAGATTTGCGCCACGGAGCAAATTCCAAAGTGAGGATCTCGGGGCCTTTCTGAAAAGATAGGCAGGAATTGTGAAAGCTGACTTTAATATTTAATGCAAGCGTTAATGCTCTCACTAGGCCCACAGACAGCCTCTCTGCCAATGCAGAGCCCTACTCCAAACCCCATTTTTTCCATGCCCAGATCCATATTGTGCAGTTCAAGAGGATGAAGTAGGTGGCTTCTCTGTTACTACATGCACAGATTTGCAGAAGGACTGTGAGATTATTCAGAATTAAGATGCTACAGTGACAGTGAAAGCTATTTTTAAGAGATGTTTGGAAAGTGTATGCATCTTACTAATCCTCTCATATTACACATTAATTTTCTAGGCAATGCCTTGCATGTAAAATGGAAAATTTTAAATTACTATATGCAGAATTTTTACTGCAGTGTTCAAGTGCAAACACAAACCAGTGTAAAGCACCCAAAGTAAAAGAAAGCCCTGAATGTCTCAGCTAACCTGACATTCACATTAAAATATGATATGTTCATGCAACAGCAGCACGTTGATCACAACTATGCAACACGATGATGTTTCAAAGGCCCTGCAAATTATTTCAGGACTCCTGAACAAGACGAGCGACAACCTTCTGCAAATGTCTTGATAGAGTAGGAGGAAAGAAGGACACTCTATAAATAAACTTATATGATAAGTTAAAAAAAAAAGAAGTGAGGCTAGATATATTCACCAAGAGAAACTTTGAAGATTTACTCACACTGAGCCTATTTTTGTATGCCAGTGTAGGCAAGCAAGATTCTTCTTTTCATCTAAATAGAAGCAGAGTATTTTTAAACGCAGGAGATTCATTCCCTCGGTGCTCATGGCAGCACGGCAGCTGGGGCCGGGGCCGGGATGCGGGGGGAGGGCTCCGGGGGAAGCAAGCCCCTTTCCAAGGGGAACAGATGGTTTTCCCCGGGCTGGCTGCAGCCCAGGGCTGTGAGGAGCATTCCTGGGTGCCCAGGGCCAGCCCGAGCCCCTCGGATGTCCCGGCCATGCCACCGCCATGTCCCTGCTGGAGTCACTCCCCCCAGGAGGAATCCAGGGATGTGAAGGACATCAGGGAAAGCAGAATTCTGCACTGAGCACACACACACGGAGCTCATATGAGTTTATCACTAAGAGCAAAAGGAATCCTTTGGTAAAAGGGATTTGGTAGATTTGGATATCCAGGACAATGGTTCTTGCAAGTCTGAATAGATTTCAGGAGCGTTTTCCCATTTCTTTTCCCTCAAACAGCACAGCTCAGTGTCTGGAAGAGAGGATTAGTGTCTAACACTGGCTTTGGTGTGGCTGCACCTCCCAGTTTTGAGGACCTCAGCTCCTGTGCCTCTGCTCACTTCTCTGTACAATGCATTTTGGGATCTGGTTCATCAGTCCTGACATCACAAAAAATCCTTCTACAGGATCCCAGCACAAGTGCAGAACATCATTTGTCCACTAAACCTAAACACAGCATAAGGAGCTGATAAAATATCCACATAGAGGGAAGAAAACTACCACATCAACTAGGGAATTCTGAACTCGAAATTCTCCCTGGCTCAGAACCTTGAAGCTTTCCCAATTCCATGTCCAGCACCTCAGAACAGCAAGACACAATGGAGAACAATCACATCCATGGCTGGTGAATCCTGCACCTGAGACACTGCTTGCCCTCTGTGCTCTTTGGGAAATAAAGCCTCCTGGAAAACAGAGAGGAGGCAGATTAAAAAAGAATTGAGGAAAAAATGCTGTTGAAAATGTGCTTTGTTTTGTAGATAGGTTCTTATAGAGTTCTCATCTCTGCAACTTCCAGAAGTGCATTAAGCTGCATAATTAGCATCTGTCACATGAAGCTTTTTCCTTCCCTCTTCCTCTCCCTAGAGGGAACCTGCATAAAGAAATTTTAATATAAATTTTAGTATCTACTCTGCACAGTGCAATCATATTAGGGAAGCTACAGGCAAGCCAGTTTGTGCTCAGTCTAAGGCTTATCTTTGTGTAATAGAAACTTTACCAGGTTTTCTAAAAAAAATGTTGCTGATCCAATTTAAAAATTAACCAGTCTCTTGGAAAGACAACAGGGGTGGGGGAGAGATGGTTCCCATTGCATCAGATTTAAACCAGTGGGATTGTCAGGAACTGGGCAGTTAAAACCAGTTCTGGAATTAAATCCCTACAATCTTACATGGAAATATCCAGCCAAAAGGAGGAAGGGATGGGTGATTTCCTCTTCTAGTCAAAAGCATTTATTTTGAAAGGAATAGTTCTATTTTTTAAACATCTAAACAAAGTAGGATTCATGTTGCTTTTTCCTTCACATCAAGAGACACTCTAGTGCTGAATATAAAAGTCAATGGATTACAGCATCTCCTGGTGAATCTCTGCAGGCAAAAGAAGATGCTGCCTTTTAGAAATAAAGATTCAATAGAAATAAATGCAGCTTAACAATAGCAACATGACAAACAACTCTATTATTCAGCCTCTGATTTCCATTCAGACTGTCTCCTAATTTTTTGAAGTATTTATTTTCTACTTAATTATTCCAAGAAAATTGAGATTATAGGATTGAACATACTGCCAACAACCTGAGGTATGGAGTGCAGAGTGAGTGCTTAAACTTCAGCTGCAGAGGTGGTAATTATTGTAATTGGTGCATGTGAAGCAAATATATCAAGTAGTGTAGAGTTCAAACTCGTGCCAGTCAGTCTCCAGTTGGCACCAACATTTCTGTCAGGAGGATACAGAGGTCTCAGCAGGACTTATTACTGGCAACTGTTCAACAGTTCTCTTCTCCAAATGGTTTCAAGGGGATTTGGGTGGGAAGAAAGATAATTTTTAACAAATTAAACTACCTAAAAATGGCGAGCTGCCCAGAGCCACCTAGTCTGCCTTAGTCACTACTACCAAACCATTTTAAAAAAGAAGATTAAAAATATCACTGCTGGCAAAATTGCCTACCTGGCTTTAACAACTTAATCAGATCCCTGCAAAATTACCCAAACATGTGCAGCACACCATCCTACAAGTGTGTGTAAAATATGTCCAGAGTAAAAGGTAGAGCAGAATATTCACTCAGTGTGTGTTTCTCAGAAAACAACCTTGAGTTACCAGAATCCAAATATCCCAATAAGGACATATCCTATAGTTAAAAAAAAAAAAATTACAATCACTTTTTAATTGAAATTTAGAAAGATTAGGAGGAATGGTTATTTCCCATTAGTATTTCTCTCACAGCACTGGGAAGGTGTAAAGCAGAGTTCAGCTTTGCACTGTGAGCTCTCACAGGAGCCTCTGCCCTGTGCCAGATTGATGTCCAGCTGCTTTGTTTAGACCTTGCTAAAATGCCTTTTTCAAATGGTGGATTTGTCATTTCTAGCAGAGGTCTCCAAGAGAAGATTTGAGTTTAATGCACAGCAATAAAAAGAGGAATATGAGAATTCTTGCTCTCTTTAGTGTCAGCTTTGGTTAAGACGTATGAATGCACATGAATAGTCTTGTCAGAATCTCTGGGGCTACTGACATTCAAGATCTAACATATTATTACTTCTGACCAGAACATTAGCTGCTGAGCAGGAAGGAGAAGGGGAAGAGAAGAAAGGGATGAAGACAGGACCACTCCCTAATCAGACAGAAATTGTTATGGATTTCTGTGGCTGGAAACCTCTGAGCAGAACTTTTCTGCTGTGAAAATACAATGCTCACATTTTCTGATTGTACAGCCTCTTTAAAATCTCAGCAGGAAAAACAAAACCCAGCATATTTTAATGCTTGATCTTGCTCATTTTACTCGTGGAAGGGATCCTAATTAACCTATAAATAATGACTGCACAACCAAGTATTACATCCTTGTAAAGGACATGTGCTAAGGAAGGCTTGAGCATTTTAAGCTGCTGACTCTATTTTTTACCATTCCTTTGAATCACTATTTTCAGACACAGATAAACTAATTAATTTAGTTAAAATAAGGTAATTTTCATTCCAATCTCAGTATATATCAAATCTGGATACCACTACAATGGAAAGATTTGTTCACCAGATGCAAAAATCTTCCAATGTCCTCCTGGCTGAATGAAAACATATTTCAGATACTTTGAGTTGTTATTGTTCATAATTCATTTCTAAATAAATTGAAAATATTCAGATATTGGTTTAACCAGTATATTTGTGCTCTGAAATTGGAGCTGAAGGACTACAACCTAAGGGAATACCCTGCCCTTTGTGACTGAAACCACCTTTAGAATCCATTCAGGAGCTCCAGCTCCTCAGACAAAGGCCTGGATTTGTTTGGAGCAATAAATGATAGAGACCTTTACATATTTGAAGTGCAACAGATGGTCCTCCAAGGAGAACATAATGACTGGCAGACAGCACTTCGTTAGAGTGGCTTGGAATGTCTTCAGCAATTACACAGGCAGTGTTTTGGGGGGAAGCCCTGCCATCTCTGTGATTCTTCCCATGGAAATTGCTGTGATTTCCTTGTTTAGATGTTAAAAAATGGTATCTTCTAAAATCCAGGCAGGGAACTGGAAAAGGAACCACCTTTGGCCCTCCCAAGGCTGCTCAAGATGAGGCTCCACCTGAGAAGAGAGATGTGAGTAGAAAAAAAATTAAATCAGCATGAACAAGAAAGAACTTTGGGCACATAACTGTAAAACTGTTAATCCATAGCCAAGTATTCCATGGA
Source organism: Passer montanus (assembly GCF_014805655.1). Taxonomy (NCBI): domain Eukaryota; kingdom Metazoa; phylum Chordata; class Aves; order Passeriformes; family Passeridae; genus Passer; species Passer montanus. The sequence goes on along the minus strand of NW_024369262.1, from coordinate 4,762,027 downwards.
AGTGTCATTCAGGAAAAAAGCCAAGGTTTAGCACAAGGCCCAGCAGACTTTTAGAAATTGGAAGTCTATAGGTACAACAGGCAGAATATCAAGGGGAAAACACCCAAAAGATATAAATTACTGTATAAGAAGCTTTTTTTTGTGAAATTGGTGATTTTTGAGGAGTCCTCCACATGAAACACTATGGCTGCATTTCTTCAGGGCAGGGGAAAGGGAGTTTTTTGAGGCTGTCCATTCTTTCCATTTTCAAAGACAAGCTGTTTCACAAGCCAGCAATTAATAACTACCATTTCAAAGCAATAAAATACTGATTTTCTACTGTAGATGTAGCTTAGAACAATTTAACTTCCATCTCTCCCATCCCTGTAATTCCAGCATTAATTTGTTCTGTTCTAAAACCTTCCCCACCAAATCCACTTGGAGTAAAATTTGATGTAGCAACACAACCACAACAAAAAACGTGTCCTTTCCCAATGTAACTTAAATGTTGATGGAATCATAACTGCATTACTCCCTCTCCAATTAGCAGGGAATTCTTTATGTTTGCTTACGAAGCGTGAACCGTTCGCTTGTCACTACAAAGACCTTCTGTGGAGGACTTAAAAATACAGCCCCAGCAATTAAAATGACAACAACAGAGGTGGATTGGTCACGTCATGACACAAAATATCCAGCTGTTTCTTTCCAGCAGAAGGACATGAAATATGATGAGCAAATTTTGACAGGCTACGTAACGCTGCTGGATATTCTGGGGGAAATGTGGATTTCCAAGAAAGGAGGAGACTAATGTGAAACTATGTCTAAGCTCACAGATTGATTTTTTCCACATGATCAGGATTGTCATTCATGCTTTTTATCTGTACAAATTTCCCTTTCTTCTTTGCTGGAACTAGGGATAGTCTATTATGTGAGAAATTCTCTAAAATTTGAAGAGGGGTATCCTCAAAAATAAAGTAAAAAATGATCTGATAGGGTTAGATCTTGAAAATCAGATTTTGGACTTACTTAATTTGGTTGTGTTAAAAACATTCTAAGAGTTTATTAAGACCATAAGTCTCATTATACCAAACAGAACATCTTTTATAATCACATCTGTCTGCTGCTGGTTCCTGCCTGTTCTGCTTCCCAGTCAGATGGGAAGTTATTTGTAATACATGTGGGGAATTTAAAAAATAATTTAGAATATATATTTAAATAATAAGAAGGGCTGAAAATGAAATGTTTCAGGTTAGCTTTTCCTAGTTAGGATTATAGGGGATAGATACAGAGATATAAATATAGACATATTTATCCTGAAGTGATAAGGTAGCTTTGATTTCTAATACAGCAAGATAAAATAACTGACACACACAGAACTAGCCACTCAAGGGGGGAAAAATACCCAAACACTGTCTATAGAATCCACCTACAGATATGTCCTTGGAGAAAAACTGATGAGAAAATTATCAGGCAGATTTTTCCTTGCTGTTTCCTTCCTGGAAGTTTTTGCCTCTCATAACAGCACAGCCATGGCAAGTGATATGTATCAGAATTCATCCATGCAGTTTATTTTGCACATCAAATTGATTATCCATGACTTCTTAGGCAAACACAGGAATGCAGAAAACATGTCAGCTGTTATAGACAGAATATATGGGCACTGCTCTCCTTACTTTACATTTAGAAAGAGCAGCAGATAATGAGCTCAACTATTACCTTGAGAATAAATTTCATTTCCAAGTTCAGGAGTATCTCTGGATTCTCATCTGTTTTGTGAACCAGAACTTACAGGTAGCTCATAACATTTGTCTTCTGAGCTGTGTTTGTCTCCAGAGTAATTGTCATAGGTGGGCAAAGGCTTTGATGTCCTCATCTTCATGCCTTCAACCACAATGACCTTACAGACTCAAAGCAATCACTGCAAAATACAGAAGACAAGGAAAAAAATTAAGAAATAAAAGCCCTGTCTTTTTCCTTCCTTAAATTCCCAGAATTCTTCTTCAGATTCTTGCCTGTAGCAAAAAAAAAAAAAATCAGACTAAAATATTAGCCTTCTGTATGTTTCATCTGATGTAATTGCTTGGCAACAAACATCTCTTGCTCTGCAAGTATTCTGCAGTGAATTTATTCACATCAGGAAAAACACATCAGAAAGGTGTCTAGTTTGAAAGTTTCCAAATCAGACACCAGGCACAAAAAAGCAGAGTGACAGAACAAGCAAGACACAACCTGGAACCATTCTGGGGACACACAGAGCACCTTTTCATCAACAGCCACAAGAAATAGAAGACAAACAAAACTTTTGAGATCAGCAGGTTTTGACAAACCAGTAATTAATCCTGAGCTGTAATAATAATAATGTGTGTTTGAGCAATATGGCATAAATCTAATTATTCTTTGCAGATGTTTGCTATTCATGACAGTGGAAACTGTTCCATTCTACACTGTGGTCACACAGTGGTATCAGAACCATTTTTATTAAGACATCAAGCACAAGATGTTCAATCTCAGAAGGTGAATTCTTAGATATTGGGCTGATAAAGCCATTTGAGATTCTGTAAAATATATATCATATAATAATTACATTTCATTATGTGGTTTACAAAAATCTATTCACTAAACTACAGAAGCTTGTCAGGCATTCTTTATTCCCAAAGAATAACATTCATCCATGAAAACAGTCTGATTTAAATAACTGTGAGTGCTGGCAGATGAAAATTACTGGATAAAGCAAATAGTGCCTTATTGAAAAATCAAAGCTACAAGTTTGAGTCACTCTTACTACTGAGATACTCACACCTGACCAGGCTTTAGGTACTGCAAATGCCATCTGTTTTCAGACACATTGGCCTTGCTGTTGGCAGAATTCATGCAGGATTTTGCAGTGAAATCAAAACAAGTCCAAATCTGGAAGACTTGAATACTTGGCCCCTGAATGAGTGTAAAATGCAAGTAAAACATGAAGCTGCACTCACAATACAGGAGTGGAGATGGAGTTGCAGCTGGAAGTTCAATCAAACCCCTTTGTATGAAGTGAGTGACCATTATTCAGTTTTGTATTTGGTATCAGACTTCAGAACCTGTGGAGCAGAAAACCAAGGAGAAGGCAAAACTTGTGCTGGAAAGATCTGAAAGATTCAGGGAGAAAACTGGTGGGAAGTGCCCTCACTCTCCTGCAGACACTGCACAGCCCCAGCAATTGCAGTGAACAAATAAAAGGCAGGAGAACACAGCACATGGATCCTAAACCCACAAACTGCTGGAAGTACAAGAGAGAATAACCCCCCTCCTGTCAGGTAGAGCAGAGCCTGTGTCAACAAGAATCACACACTCCCACTGTTGCTCAACAGATGTACTTGAACCAGAGATAAGGCACTTCAGAACTCAGGGAAGTTATGTGCAAAAGGTGTTGCCTCCTGTGCCTCTTTCCATGCAGGGAAAGGATTCAGGCACCTAATTCTGCAGTAAGGGAGGAAAAATGAGCACAAGAATTCTCGTCAATACAAATTATCCAGAGTAGGAGATGGGAGACAACCTTATAAAGCAAAAGCTCAGAGAGAGTCAATACATTTATAAATCAGAATACAGCAAGTACACTTACCACTGCAGAAAACTGTGAGTAAATCTCTCCTGAAGAAGGCTTTAAGCCCATTTCCCATTTCAAACCTATGTCACCAGTGAAGTCCTATAAATGAATATTCTCTTGCAGATAAAGTGCTTGTCTTCACCTTTTGGCAGCTGCAGTAAAAACAAAACATATCCTGCAAGGAGGTTTTACTCCTGAGAGTAATCTCCTCAAAGAGTGAGGAGAAAGCATGAGCTAAAATCACTTGCACAATCATGTTTCATAACTGTTCCTAGTCTGGTGGTATTGGTACAAAAAATGCACAAACTTTTCTCCCTCTTCTACTAAGAGGGAAAAAAAATCTGCTTATCTTTGGATACACAGAGACTTTGGAGGAGCTCCAAACAATGGAGCACTGTGTGCCCCACTCATCACACAGACACTGAAGAAAGAGTGTGGCAAAGAATGCACAAAGTATGTAATTACTGTTTCACAAGATAATTCCATTATTAATACATCCCCAAAGATAGCAGGCACAGCGCTGCAGTTTAATTAGATGGTAACTGGAGGGGGTTTGAATTTATGAGGTAATAAATATATTTTGGACTAATAAACTCCAAGGCTGAAGTGTTTATTAATCTAGAATATAAAGATTACATAGCTGATAGGAGACAACCTCAGGTTGTGCTGAGATGCCTGTTGTTTATACACTTCAAAATTAATATTTTCCTCTTTTGGGAGCAAGATCAGAAAACCAAGATTGCTGTGGATGGTGCTGAAAAATACTAGAAACTGCCCAACAATTCTGTGTTCTCAAAGGTAAAGGCTATTTAAGTCTCAGCAGATGGTGTGGTTTTAAGGTTTCACCTTTTAATCAATTTATCACCTCCTAAACTATTCAGTACTGCAAATAAACTCCTTCTGACACTGTCAGTGCCTCATTCTGGTGGTAAAACCCACAGACTCCCTTGTAGGATAACCAGAGCCTTTACAAGACTATCAGATCTCTCCTCTGTTCCCCCCAGATACTCAATTCCATCTTCATTCTCCTGCTTTTGGATTCACTTGCAAGACCACATGAACAATTTTGGTTGAATTTTTTTCTCTCCTGAACGTGGTTGTAGAAACTTTTTGCCTAGTGCAGCACATTAAGGATTTGGAAACCAACTGTTGTGAGGATTTATATCCCAAACAGCTGTGCCAGGAAGTCAGAGGAATCAAATGGTCTCATCTATTAACTTGTCCTCAGGTAGTTACAACTAGAGCTTTATAAATTACCACACACTTCAGTCCATTTAAACCACATTTCTCTGTTCTTTTGGAAGTGCCAATGCCTCACTCAGGCAAGACAGAAGACCAGGTTTGGTCCAGGAAAAAAATGGGCATGATTGAAGTCAAAGACCAGTCCTGCTTAAGCCAAAGCTAAATTTAGGGCTGAGGGAATGGCAGAGAAAGAAAAAGGAAGAAACACAAGGAGGAGCAACTTGTGGGATCTTGCAGGTGAATCAAGGCTGACGAGTGCAAAGGAACTGTTCCCACACCTGGGGAGTGATGGATGCTGGGCAAAAGCAGAGGAATGAATCCTGGGTGTGCCAAAGGAACTGTGGGGCAGGAAAAGAGGAGAGAGGCAAGACACACCACAGCTTGGATTTATGGGTGAGGAAAAACCCTGCTTCTCTGAGCCAGCCTGTGGTGGGTGCCAGCATGAAGAAGGTATCATTACCAAGAGCTGTAAAGATTTAAAGATATTTAAGAAAATGTTTATTAAGGAGATTAGGTGATCCAAATAGAATTGGCTGTGTGTTCAGACAGATTCCAGGGTGTTCCACAGGTTCAGGGCAAAGGCCCCAACACTAATTCTTGAGAAGAACCTATGGAAGATGACAAAGAACCATTTCCAAAGCTCCTGCCTCTTCATTCCCAGGCTTATATCCTCTCACCAACTGAAGCAAGTCACAGAACCAGCTTTCCAATATTACATCTCCAGGCAGTGTGTTATTCATACAGCTTATGGAGATGTCTTTACCCTCTGGAAAAACAAAGTTTAAGAAAAATGGCTCCATCTTTGGGGAACAGTTTAAGTCTCAGGATAACTACATTAGGAAATCTAACTCTATTACTTTCTATCTTACATTTTATTACAAGATTGGTAATAGGAAATTACCAAATAAAATTGGTATTTTACTTGGTAATTTTTTTCCATGGGCCTCGTCTAATATGAAAGATGGTGATCATCAAATTTATTCAAGTTTTCCTGTCAACAACATCATTAACCAAATCCCTCAATTTCAAAGTAAATAAAAGCATCTGGGCTTCTCGCACAGCAAGACTGACTTGCATATTTAAGCCTCATATATAGATGAATCTGCACTGGACCAAATTTGCATATTAATGAAGGACTAATTGCTCTTTGCAGTCAATTTTATGCAGATGAATTTACTCCTCTCAGTACAATTTTCATAATGTTCGGAAAGAACCAAAAAAATGTAAAACTTTGTAAAAGTACACAAATGTTAGACAATCAAGGAAGAAATATCCTAATGGCTTCCAACAGCTTTACATTAAATTGTATATAATTCATCTTTTATACTGTTGCTTTATTTTAACAGCCTCCCACAAAGAACAGAACAATCCATGGAATAACTTCAGCCTATTCCCCCTCCTCGGTCTCAAATTTTAACAGCTTGTAATAACCCATTATATGATCCAGTTTCCAGCTGGAAGGATGGAGCCTGAATTTTTAGGAGAAGTTAAATTTGCTAAACAGGAATTTATTTGCTCCCAGACATCCTCATGCCACAGGACAGTTAGGACAGAGTTTGTCCCACATATTTTTAAGGTGGTTTCTATCCAGTTTTGCACTATTAAGGAAAAAAGGCCCAAATTCTTGTGGAGTCTCCCCTGAGGTAAAGTGCAAAATGCCAAAAGAAGGACAGGAAAATTCATGGGAAAGAAAAACATCAAAAAATGCTGAGGAGAAAAGGATAATATTGGGGGGAAAGGGGAAAAGATGGAAATAGGAGAGGAAGGGAAGTGGAAATGGAAATGGAAGGAGAGAAAAATTATGCTTCAATGTGTTTATTAAGGTCTGGCTGAAAAGAAAAGAAGGATTTAGGAGAAAGTTCAAGGCAAAGTAAACAAATAAAAGAAAAAATGCAGCCACAAATGTAGCCACAAAAAAAGAAAAAGAACAGGAAAGATAATGAAATAAGAAATAAGTGAGAATCAGAGAGCACACGATACATAAAGAAACAAATAAAAGAAAATACAAACCCCAGTTTTTCCTCATTCTGCCAGAACAGAAGGACAGAGTTAGTGGGAATGCATCAGGAATCTGAATTTGCATGTATAGCCTTCCTCCTGCCAAAGAAAAAAGCCTTATTTTAACTGTGAAGACTGATAACCATAATATTTATATGTATCATAAAATCACTTACAGAAGACCATTTTAATCAGAAAAGGAATCCATAAAAGAAAGTTACATCTTTAAATGACTTGGAGGCCTTTTGTAGAAGGAACATGGGAACACAGTTCACCTTCCCCACATCTGCCATATCTCTGATTGCACTTTTTGTCCTTCCCTACAGCTTTTGCTGTTTTTACATCTCCTTTTTGAGGCAGAGTATTCACACATGATGGTTTATAGTGGTACCAAGAAATCTTTTGTGGTTTTTCTCTATTTCTCCTCTAATTTCCTACTATGCTTCTTCCTGGACCACGCTGAGCTTACAGATCTCCCAAGATCCCACAATTTGGCTCCAGAGAAGCAACAGTTCATAAAAAATGTTTAATTATCAAAATGAAATAATCCTCAGAATGAACATTTTTGACTGAGCTGTTGAGTTCTTCCAAAGAAGAATCAGAAAATCAGCCAGGAGGTCACTTTGGCATCTCTCCTTCTGGTCCTTCCCACCTTGATGACTGAAGAATTTTTCTGGGATAAAATCACTCCTCCATGAGCAATAAAGGCAATGGTTTTATGGATGTAAGATCCCATTGCATGGAGAAAAAGGGGGAAAAATGCTCTAGGGCAGAGGAGTTGGCAGAAAATATCAAACCAAGGGGAAGGACAGGGCAAATGACACGAGGTTTTCACTAGCACTCAAAAAAAGAACAGACCACAGAACAAAGACAAACAGAGTTACAAAATAATAACAGTAATAATTGGAAAAGAATGACAAATACTCCACCAGGAAAATATTGGAATGCTACTGCTGAAGAATTCTCAGTGAGGAAGCAGGACTCAGTTCAGCTGGGCAGCCTGGAGGTTTGGCTTTCAAAAGTTATTTGACAACAAATTACAGCTCTTTGTGAATACTTGGAATTCTGGCTTATTAATTCAAACTGTTTCCCTGTTTTGCTCATAAAGGAGAAGGAAGGGAAATGCTTCTCCTTTATAATTTCTGTACATTTGGAAACCTGCTCAGGGCACTGCCCCTCTTTCCCCAAAAATGTCTGGTTCAAGGGAGTAATGCTGTGTGAATGTAAACAAAGATAATTATTCAAACAAGAACAAGATGTTCCACCCAAAATGATTTGTTTTCCAGTGGCTGAGATGCCTACTTCTGATCACCAACAAAGGTTAACCTGACCAGACTTAATTAACCACTTAATACAATAATAAAGATGCACAAATAATGGGGGAGGGAGCTCATAGAGGCAACAGTGAATCCAAATAAATCCCTCCAGAAGCACAAAGTCTGGGCTGTTATCACCTGATTACACTGAGGTAAGAATTCCCAAGCTTTTAGATCCACTAGGCACAGTTTTGCACTTGTCTATGTGGAACTTGATTAGTAGATGGTTTTAATTATTATTAAACAAACAGAAAAAAAAAAAAAAAGGCAAAAAACCACATCCCTAAAATTCAATGATAAAGTGAACCCAGTGATATTTCTTAGTAGTGTGCTTCAAATTCATAGATGAAGCCAAGTGGTTTGTACAGATTATTTGAGGAGTACAGGAAACTAAATCACTATTTTCAGTGAAAAAATAGTCTTATTCTGGAATATTCCCTAGTAATGAAACAAAAGCCTTCTATTACAACAATAAAGTAATTTACAAGTATTAAATACCATAAACTGGAAATACTGCAAAAATTTTACATTTCAAAGAATGTTAGGAAATATTCTTGGCCCTGGATCTCTGGATAATGTGTGCAGCACTTGCTGGTTGAGGCAGGCTGTACTCAGAGTTACCAAATATTGAGTATTAAAGAGGAGGACTGGGCATCAGCCCTTCTATTTCTCTCAGTAAAGTTTAAACATCCCTTCAAATAAACAATTCAGTGCAAACCAACAGATCTGCTATTGATTCATTCTGTTCATAAAAAGTAACAACATCGTGGTAAATTCAATCTAGTCAATGAGAAGTTTATGAGCCTAAATATATCAAAAGGGCAATGAAAGCTAATATCTAGTGATTAAATAACAATCTGTGAGGAAAAGACACCCAACTTTCAATTCCAGGGCAGTGGAATCATCTCCTGATGAAAAATAAGGATTTGAATTGTTTCAGAGGACACTGCAGCCATTTGCCCTTTTTAACAGCCTGGAAGTTCACAAGGCAAGATTAACTTATAATTTAACTGAAGTGGATCTGAAATAAAGTTTTTTGATTAAAATCTCCATTTCTGTGCCTCCTGGCAGTGCCAATATTGCTGGAACAGGACATCAGCTGCAAAGCCAGCGACTCTGGAATGCACTGCCATAAACTGTAAATCAGCTTTGTCCTACTTTAATATTGGTTTAACAATAAAAAAAAGAACTTGGATGTTTAATATTTAAGTAGTACAATTATCCCTTTAGAACTGAGTCCAGAAGGACCCTTCATGGGTACACAGTGTGAAACAACAATGAAGGGAATGTGGGTTTGCTCCACAAGGAGGCTTTGATTTGTAGGACCCAGCTGAAAGGTGAATTTGGGTGTGCTGAGGAGATGCCACGGGGACTCTGAGCAGTGGAAATCTCTCCCACAGTGCCATGGACAAAACTGAACAACAGAGCTCCAACACTAGCAGAGCAGGGAGCTGTGAACAGCATTCCTGACAGGGATGGTGCCTTGGTTGGAAGCCCAGACACAAGAGTGGCTTTCTCCAGCATTGTTTTGGAAGCCAAGGTTAGAGCAAGGAAAGCCTCCCATCCCATTTTCCTCTCCTTCCTGTCTTTTGTCACTTCAGGGTGAGTGAACACAGAAAAATGTCAAGTTTTGGGAGGAACATTTTAGTAATGAGCTAAGTATTGTCCCTGAACAGCGAAGCAGGAATGTTCAGATGCCAATTTTTGTGTTTTGGGGGAAGGTCAGAGAGGAAGTCCTGCACCTGCTCTGCACTTCAGGGTGATGCTGAGTGCAAGTGCCCATTTCTGCCAACCTTGAGGACTCTGCTGTGCCCAGCCAGGCCATGGCCAGTTTGCCAAGCCAGAGCAGGAGCTGTGGATGACATGGATGACATGGCTGGAGCACACATGTGCAGCACTTGTGAGGAACAAAAGCACAGTGTTATTTAGTACCTCACACAGATGGGTAAGTCCACTCTGGAGATCTCTGCAGACTTGTGAAATCAGGATGACGTGTCTGGAATTCTTCCTCTCCTCTCCAGTGCTGAAGGAACTCAGGCAAATGTAAGTTGGCAGCTCCTTTAAAGACTCCAATTTACCCATTTTACATAATAACTTTCAGCTGCATTAAACACAAACACACACAAAAAAAAACCAAACAGGTAGCACCAACAGTGAAATCTAAATTTGGATTACTCACAGAGAAAACACACAAAGTCTGAGTGATTTTGCAATTAAATCAGAAGCAAACTGAACTAATTTTTACACTAAGCTGGATTGTCCATGGGACACATCAGTCTGCACCCAGAGGGAAGTTGTAGAAGCAAAGTTCTGCATTTCCTGAGGCAGCTGAGGAATGGCAAGTACATCCACACACCTCTAGACCTACTGGTTCCTCCCAAATCCAGAAAAATCCAGTCTCCTGGGGCATTATAAACCCCTTCTCAGAACAGCCCTGCCAAAAGCAAAGTGCAGATTTCTGTATTAAAGGATTCTCTCATTCCCTGGCTGCTGCTGAGTGTTTGCCCCAGCCCTGAGTGTGTGGCTGTCCCACTCCTTGGATATTCATTCATTTGTTGCTGGGCACATGAAAACCTGAAATCATAACTCTCAGATTAGATTCATTTGGTATTTCAATTTCCAATCTATATTTTAATTAACTCTTTTACTTCAGCATTGCATTTCATCATGATGAATTACTTGGAGGAATGCACAATACACAAGCTCTATGGAGTAACTGAATGTAAAAATATTTACTTAGAAACTTTCATTTATTTTTCTTCAAACTGTTAAAATAGAATGTACAGACATAGTAACAGAAATATGAGGTGACAGAAGAGAATGGGCCAGATCCTTGTGAATCCACTCCATTTTACCAGGCACATAAAACTGAACTGGCCTCAGCTTAATGTAACTGATATATCTCAAAAATGAATGTTAGATATGAAATGGCAAAAAGGCTGGTGAGCCAAATTTATCTTACTGGTTTTCAGTTTATTTTCTATTATTCCCTTTCTATATTTTCAAAATATTCCTTAATGCTCTTTCCTTTCAGAAAGAAATGTAAGTCTATCAAAATAATATTTACAAGCTCAGCTGCAACATCCTCCATGGTAATTCAGTCTGGCTGTTTGTTGCTCTTTGTGAGGAATAGTTCTGCTTGAGCTCTCCACAGAGAAGAAAACAACTCTGTTTTCCTGATATACTTCAGATTCAAATTATTGAAGTGCAGGATGGAGAAATGAATTAGATAAAGGCATGGGAAATGTGTAATTCATACCTGTGATGAGCTCGCTGGTAACTGATAAAGCTGTGAGTGTTAAAAGAACTTTAATGAGAAATGATATTGACCTAAGTGCCAGTGTTATCAGCACTACTGCATTTAATATAAATGAAATTTAAAAATATTTAACTTGCACTTCAGCAGTGTCCACTGACAAATATTTTACTTTAATATCTACCTCTGATGTCCATTAAAATACCTTTAGAAGAGAATATCAAAAGCAATTTCCATCTTAATTTCCTACAGTCCTATAACTTTTTATGCTCTTATAATTAAAAACAATTCCAACTTCTTTCCTCTGTCTAACTAATTCAAAGACACACATTTTTTGCTACCTCCTCTCTAAATTGACAGCAGTGTTTCTGTGCAGCCTTTCAGAAAGGTTCCAGCTGCAAACAGCAGTGTCCAGAGCAGAGAGGCTGTTCCTGGTTATTGCTGGAAGAAACCTCAAACTATAAAGTAACTCTCATGATTAGGATGAACCATCAATAATCATCTACTTTTAAGTGCAGCATCCTATAAATCCTCCTAATTAGTAAACTAGATGTCTTCTTTTTAGCAAACAATCCCCAGCCTCCCTCCTTCTTTATTTCCCTGAATTCAATTATGTTTGCACCTGCTGGCCCAGCCACCCAAATGACAAATTCTGGATGGAAGGGAGAAGCTGGGCCATAAACAATAACTTCATTATAGTTCAATTTAAAGGATTTGCCTGCACCTACTTTCTCTGCTTTATGAAGAATGTTGATGCTGTTTCCCCCTCTGTGGCTCTGCTCTCCTGTCAGGAGATGCAGCAGCACCAGCAAGAATTTCACACTGCTCCAAATCCACCCTTCACTGCTGGCTCCATTGGAATCCAAGCTGGGATTCTCCTGGAGGGGAAGGACCACCAGGATAAAGAGGAAAGGAGTGATTTCCAAGTCTGGGCTGAAAAACTGGTAAAAGTCAAAAAAATTTAGTTGGTTGCTAAAAAGGACTCTTTGCAAAATAAAGGTTAGGAAGTATTTCTTTAGAATACAAAAGTAACAGAACTACTTTTGCCATGAAAAGCCATGGAGGAGGAGGAGGTATTCCTGATGGTATTTACCTACCACAGGACTTTAAAATCCGTCTAGTCCCTAAATTAAATCAGTTACTTTCCCAAAAATCTTCCTGAATGAAATTTAGTCTCTGGATGAAAAATCCTGAAAATTTGGGAATGGAATCTAAGCCATTCTCTACCTTGAAGGATTAGACACGACAGAGATGGATCCCAAACTGTGGATGTTGAAACTCAACAACCTCCAAACCATCACAGAAACCACATTTCCTCCCATCACCTGAAACACAACATACCTTCAAAATATGTCCTGAAGCTGTTACACCTTACATGTTAAGCCAATATTGGCAGAATTATCAATTTACCATATTTGTCTCCCAATGAACAGTAATTTGGATGAGTGTGTATAATTGGACTGTGTACAAATGAAAACAGTAACCAAAGGGGAGGCAAACAGGCAGCTAAAGCCCTGAGAGAGGAGCTTTGGAGAGAGGAACTGCACAGCATTTTTATGTAACACGTGGGGAAACTGTGCAGCATGGGAGTTTTGAATGTTAATTCTGCAGCTGTACTAAATCCAGTGTGTCAGACTCTGTCTGCAAGCAAGCCAGATTTAAGGAAGCACATTTTTACTGCAGCACTGGAGGCTGAAAAATGGTTAACTTGGTTAAGTTCACCTGGAGGAAGTTTACATAGGGGGCTAAGATGAATTCCAGTACTCCTTCAGCACTGTTTCAGAAGTAGTTCTTACTTAAATTAAATAGTTAAGTACTTTTCTAAGTATTCTTTCATTAATGAAGAAAAGCATGGCATGAGCTAGAACTCTTCAATTAAGATAATCATTATCATAAGCAGATGTTTTGTTTGACAGTTTGAAGGATATGGGTGTGCTGTGATTTAGTTCAGAGACTTTAGTTCAACTGAAGACTTCCATTAAGCGACCTCACCCTCATCTCTAATTGTATCAATCACAAAATCACCATTCTAAGGGGCAGAACTGGAGATGTTTGGGGTCTTTTTTTGTGACAGAAATGTAAACAAGCTGCTGAGGACTGGGGTTAAGCCCAGCGGGCAGGAGCAGGGTACAGGGCAGAGATAACACAAATGGCTTAACAAGCACCCCGTTATCTCCTGGGAGCAGACACAGGAGCTGGGCCTGGCCCTCACCCACGGCTGCAGACAAAGGCTGGAGCAGGCTGAAAGCCATGGATCAACTTCCAACACACCTCAACCACTGGAAATAGCACACAGCCAGCTCTGATGGAAATATAAATGCACAGGGGAAGTTCTTCCGTGGAAATGAACTTGTTTGTTTACAAACGTGGTCTTGTCAACTTCCAGGATCTCAAATTCACCTCTGCATTTCCTCCTAAACCATACAAGCTTGGCCACTGTGCTTTGCCTTAACTGAAAAAAATGTTTAAGTTAGTGATTGTTTTCCAAAACAAAAATAATTTTCACATTCAGTTTCACTTTACCTTCTAAATTACCATCTGTGTCTTAAGTTTTACTGCCTAATTTTACAGACACAAGCAATTGCTTTTAAATTTGGTAAGACATTTAGTCCATTTCAAGCAAAAAAAAATCGTTTTGATACTTGTAAAGTGTTATAGGCATAATCTGGATAATCTTATTACATGACAAACATGGTCTGATTCTTGGATAACACTTCCTAATAAACTAACACACCTCTGTTAAAACAAAATCTTTTGTTAGAAAAGAAGTAGAAAAGCCCCCCATATCCTTAAGAGAATTTAAAATATTGTCACCAAGCTAAAAACAGCAAGTAAATATTAACTCTGTGAAGTGCAAAACAAGTTTTATTGACCCATGAGGTAAATATTGACTGAAATGAAGCAAATATTTATGTGCTGATGTTAAGGGGACGAATCCCCTTCACCACAGCAAACAAGATTTTGCCTACTACATTTCTGGGTTTGTATTTATTCCAAAAGGTCTGAAAGGAGATATTTCCTTTTCCAGACATCTGCTTTTTAAAAACAAAACTGTCTTTCCTCAGTGACTAAATTGGATGTGCACCCAGAGGGCTGGAATATTGTACAACACACCGGTTTGACAAATTGCTTTCAAACAGAAAACTCACTTAACTAAAACCTGACCAGACAACAACATCCAGGACCCCTCTTTGATCCCTAAAAAGGTAAACAGAAAGTCAAATTCCATTTTATGAGTTATGTTAGAAGATTACTTTGGGTTTGGAACATAAAAATGTATTGCTGTATATCACACACATGGTGGGATTGCCAGGGCTGTCCTGTGCAGGGCCAGGAGTGGCACTTGGATGATCCCAGTGGGTCCCTTCCAACTCAGGATGTTCTTTGATTTAACAAGGAAAATACAGAATAACTAAGGATATAACTACTAGCAGCTACTACAAATGGAATATAAATTAACAAACTCATCTATCTCTCCCTGGTAAACCCATTCCTGCTCACACATGAGAATTCACTGTTCAATTGATGATTCACACGGGGATTCACACGTTCAGATGAGCAAATGAGATGGGAAAAACCCTATTTTTGAGAAACTTCAAAGGTCCTATTGAAAACCCTGGCACCTTTAAGGACACCCATTAGAGAATACCAACGTCATGATCATTACATCTTCTGACCTAAATACCTCCGTAATGGTTTAACAGCAGCAATTAACACACACCTCCCGAAATTCCTCAACGGCTGAATAATTTTTGAGTCACTGGATTTAACAGATCCTCCAGTGTCACTGCAAGAAAAGCTCGGTTCAGGAAACAGCTTCTCCACTTGGTCCTGATGACCACGGGAGTCACTCCTTCCTGCAGATAAAGACAGAGGCTGAGCACCCTCCTGTGCAGGGAGCAAAAACTACAGCTGCCCTTTGTGGCTCCGCTGGCTGATTCTCATTCAAGGCTTTATCTTTGCCTAAAAAAAAACAAAACAAGACTCCGGGATCTAATTCAGCAGCTTTGGAACAATTACACGACAGCAGTGCAGTGGAATTACTCTCAGTTTAGAATGACTTCACAGGAATGAACAGGCTGCTGTACACAGAGGGCTTGTAAGATTTCTGGAAACCTCAGGGAACGGGGTGATGTCATTGCAACACAAAAATATCTGCTTCGAATTCCTCACGAGTCTCCTTGACAAAGCTTACAGGATCAGAGCTCAGCAGTGAAACTCAGCCATCACCTCAGGGGTGTTTCCAGAACTGGCCTCTGTTCTTCACTGCCTCAGATGCAGGAGCTGTTTCCTTGTGCTCGAAATACAAACTGAAGTCAGGGTTTGCAGAGCTGCAGGAGACAGTTTTTAAGAAGATGGAGCACTCAAAGCTCAGGAAACATTCGAATTTTAAAGGTTATTTGAGCCTCTTGGCAGGACTTTCGAATCCTTCAAACAGTTTAAACTAAACCCTCTTAATTTTGCAGAAGTCTTCCATACTCAAGCAGCATTTTGGGTAAAATGAAGACAAACCAATAAAGGCTTTGAATATTCAGGACATTCTGCTATTCTACAGACTCTTACCAAAAAGCCCAATTTTTTATCATATCATTAACTAAAATTGCTTTCCCTGTATCTGAGATCAGCTCCTTTAAATTCCACCACAGATGATGCTGCACACCCCATTTTAAAGAACCAGTTCTTTCTGATGAAAAAAAAAGGTGAAACAAAAGGTGAAGATTGTAATCCCTTAACCTGCTCAGGTTTCTGCAGAGCTCCTTTAGGACACAAAATATATTCTTCTAGTATTTCTGCCCATAAAACAGAAATTTTAGCAATTTCCAGGAGAGTATAACTGTTGCTGCAGAGGTAAATACTGAGCTGCCAGGGCATCCCCGACAGGGTTCCACAAGCACCAGAGTTTGTTCCAATGTTTTCATGCACTGGACAACCCCAGGAGGAGCAGGCACACACTGATGGAAAGTGCTGATTGCACCAATTAAGGAGGTACCACCTATTCCTGGGAGGATGAGAAAGTCTGGGACACTTCTGAGTGTATAAACACCTGAAAATGTGCCTGGGCACTCAATGAAATTTATTGGCACCCTAGGAGTAGAATCCAAACACAGATTGGTAAATTTATCACAAGGTATTCCATGACCTAATGTGTCCAATGCCCATGGGAAAAGACTTCCAGTTTTCTGTGAATAATCTCCCAAATCTCTCTTGTGTCAGGAGTTACTAAATCCAGAGGTCATTAATGGCACTAGGAAAACATACCTGTTAAATAACAACATCTCTGAAGAGTTACACACCTTCTAATGAGCTGTGAATTGGAGATAAATCAGCAAGTGACCTGCATGAGCAAACACCACTGATTAATAAGCTGCCGTGAATTAATTTCATATTTTCAGTGCATGTGGCAGTGAGAAATAGTTTGAGAACAACGTGGATTTAAAGCTACATTTGTACTTTAATGCATTTTATAATTACAAAAAAGAAACAGCTGAACAAATCTTTTATATTTATACCCTTCCAAGCGATGTACAGAAGGCATGCATAATTTCCAATCATAAAACACTATTTAAAAATAAAAGATTTATAATTGCTTTCCCTGATTTGAGAAGCAAATTAAGACTTTTTTCACATTGTCCTTCATAATCCAAACACGATGCAAGTGACTGACTGAGCAAAGAGTGGGAGAATGAACAATATGGCACAGCAGAAGCCAAACACAACAGGTTTGTGTTATCCTTGGAAGGATGGGGACGTGGCCATAAAATTTTTTGAGTGCTTTCTGCCAGGCATCTGAAATCTGCATTGGTGCTGCTACTGAGCAGTATTGGGATAATTAGACAGAAAAATTACACAAATGAGAAAGGTCTTCTGAGTTCAGAGGGCCTACAGGAACATACCCCCTACTGTGGGTATGTTTAATACTTAAGTATATCTGTAATAACCAGCCCAGGTTTCTTCCAATCCATCAGCCACAGCCTGAGCAAAAAGCTAAGGATATGTGACCTGAACTTTCCAGTCGGGAAATTCTAGGCACAGTTTCCAAAAACATCATAAAAGTAGACCAAATTGCCTCCTCAAAACCTACCTCCAAGAGACACAGAGATGCAGCCAGTGTTTTCAGCTACTTCCCTGAAAAATAAAAAAAGCTTTGTTGTTAGATGGTGTCACTGAACACCAGGCCACCTAACTCTTCCAAACACTTAGCTTTCCACTTCATAACATCTACATCTTAGGGCACATCCTTTCCCTCTCCAGGGGTTACTGACCCCACAGCATTGCTGTATTCAAACTTTGGAATTAAACCAGCATTTCTGTTCTAACTCAAAACAACACAGCACCGATTTTTCAAAGCTGCTTAGATATTAGTCCCACTTTCCGTGTGAGCTGCATACCTAAACACTTTTTCTAGAAAAATATCTGAGCCAGGGAAAACAGATGCCATTTCTGGACGCAAACTAATTTATTCAAGAGCATATTTCAAAAAGAAAACCTGTATCTTTTTCATTCCAAGCCTCTCCCAAGAGCTACAGCAGCATTAACTAGGGCAGCGCTTTCCTCAGGTTTCCTGGGAGGCAAAGCCAATTTCCAGACAGCAGGACTCCCTTAATCGCCACCGACAAGTAATGACACCGCAGCACACATATACTTTTACATCCATCCCTTCATTTCCTTCCTTATTATTGCCCTCCCAGGTTAATTTTAATTGAGGCTTTCAATAAAAAGCAACAGGACCCTCCCCCCTGGTTTTGGCGGGGCTGAGGGGAGGCGCGCCCTCCTCACGACGGGGCGAAGGCCGCGACGTTGCCAGAGCAACGCCCCGCTCGGAGCCTTCCTCCTCCTCCTCCTCACTCCTCTCCTTCCTCCTCCCCTCACGGCTCCTCCTCTTCCTCCCCCCGCCGCGCCCTCTCCCACCCCCTGGGCCCCGGCGATGGCGGCGGGCTGCGGGCGGGAGGCGCCGGGCGCCCCATGAGGTACCGTGAGGGGAAGGGCGGGAAAGGGGCCGCCCGCCGTGTCCCCTCACGGCGCAGGGCAGGGAGGGGGGCGCGGGGACGCGGCTCTGGGGTCACCCTTTCCTTGCATTCCCTTCCCTGTGCGGGGGTCCCGGCGGTACAAACCCACCCGAGGGGTTCCGGGGATGAGCCTTCCTGAGGAGATCCCGGCGGTTCGGACCCTCCCGGGGGTCCCGGCGAGGTGCGGGAGCCGCTCCCGGAGCGCGGGGGGAGCAGCGGCCCCGGGAGACACGGGGAATGCGCGAAGGGGCCTTAAGCAAGAACCTTGTTTTAGTTAATATTTTTTTGTGGGGGAGAACAAAATCTGGGTGCTGGCGGGAGTCTTCTCTGAAATCCCATTTAGTAACTCGGTGATTTGAAAGTTTGCTCGGCGCAGTGCCAGGGGAGGTGCGATCCTGCAGCTCCGGCTTTTTCAGCACCGAGCTGTCAGTCCTTGCTGACAGAACCCGGCCCCAAAACACCAACTGCAGGGTAAATGAGGTGTCTTTTTTTATTCCTTCCTGTAAAAACATCGCTCAGTAACACTGTAACACTGCTCACTAGTCACTACCATCTCCATCGGTTTTATTTCTGTGCAAATAAAAAATACAGAATGCAAATTTAGGTTGTTTTGAAGTATGATGTCATCTTTGGCCAACAAAAAAAATAGTAGTAGTAGGAGGAGCACTTGTAAATATTAGTAAGTACTCATATTCATGTGTTAAAGTGGTTCTACTCTTTAATTTTACCTTCTTTTTAAAGGCTAAAGAATTTGAGGTTTGTGCAAATGCATCCAGAACTTGCTGTGCAAAACCGATTTTGCTTTGTTTCTGTATCCCCAGTGAACCTAGCTGTGAAAAAAATATTTTCAAAGAGGAATCCGTAAGAGTTTGAACAGTAGGAAGAGAATTATATAAAAATTCTCAGTGTTTCAATATTAGTCCATAGTGACAAGTATTGTGTCAAATTCAGCTTCGAGGCATTCTCCAAAATCATTACTCTGATGTCACACCAGTCCAGAGAAGCTGATTTAACCCTATTTGATCTGAGTAAAGACTCACGGAGAAGTGAAAAAGTGCCCAAAGGACAACCAGAAGATGCCAAAGGAAAGACAAATCAGCCCTCATTTGGCTGCATTTCATTTTTCACTCTTTTAAATGCTTCTTAGAAAATGGCCTAACCTGGTTCTGCTCCCTTCCCCAGACAGGATAATCTCATTAATCTCATAATGGCCCTCAGTTTTGAGCATGCACTGGCTTTTGACTGGACGTGTCTGAGCCAGTGCTCACCAATTAATGGATGCATGGAAATGTACTCCCTGCTTCCTTCCCATCAGTGTTTGCTCCTTTTCTGGCCCACTGCTGTTGCTGTTTTTGTGAAATTATGCAGCACTTCCAAGACCTCTCCCGTACAAACCATGCTGGTCTCCTGTCCAGCAGCTTTTGCTGTTTGATTTGCACTTTTAGCTGCTCCTAAGGTAGCCAGGAAAACCTGGGGGGAAGGAACGTGGGGGGAAGGAAATTATTTCCTTCCCCACCTGCACATGGGGGGAAGGAAATAATTTTAATTTGGGACACAGGAGGCTGTCCTGTGGAGGGACCCACACAACAAACTTGGGCAGGATCTCAGAGAATTTGAAGTCACTCAGTACAGCTATTGGAATTTTATTTTCCTGAACTCTTATCTCTTTAACTGTTCCTGTTTATATCCCGCTCTAGGAGACACAAATTAGGAAAAGCCCCAGGAGCAAGCCCCACCATGCACCCCGACTGCTCCCATCTCCACAGCATCCAGAGCAGCACCGATCCCTCCTCCTCCTCCTCCTCCTCCTCGGCCAGGCCGGCAGGAGACACCTCCTGCCCGGGGGACGTGCGGATCCAGCTGGGCTCGGGCGCGGCAGAATCCAGGGAAAACGCGACCTGCCGGGGCTCCAGGCCGGGCTCCCAGAGCCGCCCCCAGGGGCACGCCCTCGGGGAGGCAGCAGGGCCCGAGGATGCGGCCGCGGAGGCCGAGGAGCAGGGCGGCAGCTCCCTGTCCGAGCTGCGCTGCCTCCTGCACTGGCTGCACAAGAGCCTGCCCTACCTGCTGATCCTCGGCGTCAAACTCCTCATGCAGCACATCAGCGGTAGGGTAGATCAGAACCAGACCCCCCTCCCTCCCCTCGGCCATGAAGTGTACTAATAACCATGCCTGAAATGTAATTCGATTTATTTTTAGCTTTATTTTTATTTGCTTTATTCATCAGAAAGAGAGATTTGCTAAACTACATTTCAGTGGCTTCTGTTTCCTTTGCTGGCATATGTACAATGTGCTTAATTATCCTGGCTTGAGAGTCTGAGCTATTAATTCTAATTACAAAGACATATTAGAAGTGGCTGCTTTTTAACCCAGTTCAGTGATTTTTTTTTCCCTTTTCATGTTTATAACTGATCCTATTTTCCTAATAGGCATTTCTCTTGGAATTGGGCTGCTAACAACTTATGCATATGCAAACAAAAGCATAGTAAATCAGGTTTTTCTCAGAGTAAGTATCACCCTATGCAACAAAATTCTTTTAGTTAAGCAAGACTTTAACAAGTTAATCATTTTTGAAAGAAATGTGAATAGACATGTTGTTTTATTTACTTAATAATATTAGCTGTCAAGATAGAAGTAAAGTTTTAATGCTTCTGTACAGGGGAACTTCTCAGATAACAAAGTTTGCAAAATTCTAGGAGGAGGTGGTTTTTTCACCTCAGATTTTGACTATTGAAATAACTTTTTTGTAAGTTATGGATTAACTTCTTAACTATATTAGTGGGATGAAATAGCAGTTGACAGTTTAAATCTTCAGCTCTGTGTTCACTCCCAGAGGGAAACCTGTTGTTTCTTCAGAGTGGGGTGGGTTTTGGTTGTCTTCAGAAAAAACCTTGGTACACCTAGAAATTGGTAGGTTGAAAATACTAAAATTACTGCTTTACCTTCCCATTGAGTTCTCCTCTTTTATGGGGTCTAAACCCCTCAGATAAAGTCCCCTGGTAGTCCTGGTGTTTGGGATGTGTTTCAGCACTGCTCTGAGGCAAGGACTGCAATGTGTCTTTACCCCCCCTGCAGGAACGGTGCTCCAGGCTGCAGTGCACTTGGGTACTCCTCTACCTGAGTGGGTCATCTCTGCTCTTGTATTACACCTTCCACTCTCAGTCCCTGTATCACAGGTGAGTGTAGAAACAGCTCTACCCCACCAGACATGGCTCAGACATTAACTGGGGACACTTTGTCTGCTGTTTTTCTTTAATTGTGGCATTGGTTTGTCTTTCACTTTAATCTCCATTCCTCCCCTTCTGCCAAATTTAACAGGTGCTGTCCTTAAAACCAGTATGTTGGAATTTGCTAGACTCCATACTTGATTTAATGGCACTGCTGTACCACAGAGAACATTCCTGGCTTTGACTGCCAGCTCTGACCCTTGGGAATACCAAACGTGGCATCCTGGGGCTCTGGAGTTTATGACTCCAACTGATTTCCCCCTTGACCATTCTGTAGCTGCAGCCTTGGCTGGAAATCAAAGGCTCAATGCCAAACTGAGACAGCAAACTGAGCTCTGGAGGATGGGGGCTGTGATGAAGATCCAGCAAAGCAGGTTCCAGGATGGAAAAGTTGTCAGAGATCCTCAGTGATCCATTTACAATGAGCAGTTCATTTTCTTAGCAAATGTTTTCCCTCGGTGTGAACCAAGTTTCCTTTTTTAATTAAACCTGCTGTGATAATCTCAGGTTACAGTTTCCTCTAAATAGGGTGCTCCAGTAACTTCTGATACTTCTTTTTGTAGCTTAATCTTCTTAAGCCCCACTGTGGATTTTATGAACTTTTGGGAGGTGCTTTGGATTGTGGGAGTCACAGACTTTATTCTGAAATTCCTCTTCATGGGCTTGAAGTGCTTTATTCTCCTGGTGCCTTCTTTTATCATGTCCTTTAAATCCAAGGTAAGGAAACAAGCTGGAGTTTTGATTCCTTGTGAAGATTCTCTTATGGTAAAAGTAATTAATTATTAAATTCTACCCAGTGAAAAATCTTTAATTAAATGTCTGTATATAATCCACCACTACACCGTGGGCAGGAAAACCCTGTGGATTTCATGTTCTTCTCTGCTTGGTGCTAAAAAAGGTTTTCAGTCTGATCAGAAACAATTGCTTGTATTATATCATTGGATAAATGGGTTTATTTCTGTCTCCAAGTTGGGGGTTGGAGCAAACCTTTTATTTTCTGCTCTGTAGGAATGTGTACACAGGCAGTTGGCCTGGAGCAGCTGGGGCACAGCAAATTTTGCACATGCTCAACAAGAACAGTCAAGATTTTAAGATCTGCACGTGCATACAGCTGTTTTTTTTTCTGTCTCTTCAAAAATAATCCTGATTTTTTTTTTGTCGTTAATAAACTTAAGGAATATTTGTGTCAGATCAAGGAATTTGATGCACAGTTTAATTTCTCAAGTCAGTGAGGTTTAATAATTTTCTCAGAAGCTTACACTCACTGGTGGTGTATTTATTTTTATCTGCTTCCCAAGGTGAGGCAGGCAAAACCAATTACATTTTATCTTAAAATTGCAATTACTAGTGCTGGTTCAGAAAAAATAAATCAGCAAGTACAGTTTGATGTGGTAGCATTTGAACAGGGTGTTTTGGGACGTTTTTATCTCTTGTAATGTACCAGAACAAGTTCTTCTGAGGTACAACTGGCTTCTCTAAATACTGATTTATAATCAAGATCTCTATTTTTTTTCTACAGCTAGTGATGTAACATGAAAAAAAGTTATTGAAAATTCCATTACACCATGGCTAAACTAGAGAAAGAATCTGGTCAATAGTGGCAAATTGTGGCATCATCCAGTGTACATTATAGAAAGAGTTACAAACACATTTTTAAGAAAAACTTACTTTATTTCCTTAAAAGCTAAGCTAAATATTTATTATACATGTACACACAGAATGTCCATGTAATGAGCCTTATTCTCACTTTTAAACCTGAGTGCAGGACACAACTCTGGCCCATGACAAGCTGATCTCTGTGACCAAATTTGTGTTTTTCTCCTTTTTCATGTAACTTTACTTTTTTTAATGCTTATGAAATTAAGTCTGACAGCCTTGTTAAGTAGGTAGGCATCTGCCAAGCCATCCCAGTTCAGCCTATAATTTGATTTTCTGCAGTCCAGCAATCAATCCTGTTGCTGTTACTTGGACAGTTGTGAGACTCATCCTCTGATCTTTTTTTTCTGTGCTTCACATTGAATTGTTTCATTACAAGAAGCTACTCCAAAGAATAACAATGCATCTTTTCTGTGTCTTTTGCACATCCTTGGAGTTTTAAATCTTGAGCTGTTCCTTTGCATGTCTTGCTTAGGGCTACTGGTACATGCTGTTAGAAGAACTCTGCCAGTATTACCGTATGTTTGTCCCCATACCAGTTTGGTTCCGTTACCTCATGGCCTATGGGGAGCTGGACACTGCCCTGGGATGGACCCTTGGCATTCTGCTGGGCCTTCTCTACCTCATCCTCAAGGTATGCAAGCTTTAGACTCTGCTCAGATTTTGTATAGAATTCTCAAGTGGTTTTCTGCAGGAATAATCAGTGCAGGGTTGCAGACACATTTCTGAACGTTCCCCTCTGAGCTCACTGCCAAGTTGCTTCAGTTTGCTGCAGCCTTCCAGGAGCACTGGCTGAGGACTAAAATCATCTTTGTCTAGCAATGGATTTGGAAGCAGAGGACACAGCTGCCATAGATTCACTCACATCAGACACAGAACTTGCAAAAATAAAGATAAAATTACAGCTAAAAGAGTCACCATTTTCCAGGAAATGAAATTTTCTCTGTTGGAGTATCCTGAGTGATGCTAAAGAAGTTAACCATCTTCCTGCTGGCTCTCTGCTTCTCTCCAAAGAGCTCATCTACCCCAAATGTAACCATTTGGCTTTAAAAATGACCAACACTTCCTCATGCTCTGGTACCTTAATTCCAGGACTAAAGACCATTGCAAGTGTGATAATAATGCTGACACATTTGCACTCCATTGCTTCATTTCAGAGCCTCAACACTCTTAAAAACCAGACCCCTCCTAGGAAAAACTTCAGCCTAAATTCTTCATTTGGTCACATTTAAACATTTAAAATAGGGTCAGGCTGAACTGTTGCTGTGCTTATATGACTTCCAACATCCAACCAGCAGTGAGACTTCCAGTGCTGGAATCAAAAGCTTGAGAACTTTTTAGTTCACAGTGAAAAAATACTAAGCATAACTCAAGTTTTCTTTCCCATTTCAGCTTTTGAGCTTTTTTGGACAATGGAGAAACTTCAGGCAGGTCTTACGGATATTTTTTACACGCCCAGTGAGTACTGAATTCTCTTATGACAAAACCATAACCCCAGTTTACATGAAAATCCTTCTGGAAATTCCTCACTCCTATTCCTTTGTACTGTTTTAGCAATAAACAAATGCAATTTTAAATTAACCCCTGTATACTCATTCTCCCATTTCAGTCTCAGTTCCTTGACTGAAGGATAGTGGTGTCACCTGAACAACCAAATCACCCACAAAAAAATCTGCACATGCCTTCAGATAAAAGGATGTGAAATAATCCTTTTTTCCTGCTTCTACTTTAAAAATTAGCAGTGTTCCTTTAGATAGGGATTTAAGTTTCCCTGACACAGCAGCCCTTACTCCAAATTCCTTTCTGTCCTGGTATTTGGGTGTGGCTTTTCCATCCCCCTCGAAATTAATTTTTGCTGCAAATCCTTTGTTTTCCAGCACTATGGGGTGCCAGCCAGCAAGAGACAGTGCTCTGAATCTGATGATATTTGTTCCATTTGCCAAGCTGAATTTCAGAAGCCTATTCTGCTGATCTGTCAGGTAATACACATAATCCCAATAATTTTTTTTTAATTAAAGAATATTTTTTAATTCTGTTACACAAGACAACATAAAACTAGATGAGTGTATGTTTGATGATTATTTTTAGAAATCAGACTGTACAAATAATATAAATGGAAGAGCGTAGAAGCTCTAAGTTGTCATTCTTTTCATTCCAGCACACATTTTGTGAAGAATGCATCTCTTTATGGTTTAATAGAGAAAAAACCTGTCCACTCTGCAGAACTGTTATTTCAGACCATGTTAACAAGTGGAAGGATGGAGCCACATCTATGCATCTCCAGATTTTCTAAAGCTTGTCAAACAACTTGGGTTCCAGTTTGTTTGTTCACACTAAGGTTTTTCAGTTGACTGCAGATTAAACTGTAGGTGGCACAAGGAAGGAGTTTCCAAATTCCAGATACCATGTATTTAAACAGTGCAGAAAATGGCAACTTGACCTTTTCTAAGTAGAGAAAACTTTTCAGAATGAATGCAGAAAAAGCCAGCATTGCTTCTCTTGTGTTCTCATAGGAAACAGTCAGATCCTTGAAATGTGCTGCATTACTTGTTAATTCAGCATTTTCTTTTGTAAGTTCAGTAGGGTTCCAGACTGTACTAAACTGTATTTATCCTTCTAACACTACCCAAGCCAAAAGGTCAACCTACTGATTTTATTAAGATTATGAGCAAATCTTATACTCTGGACTGCAGTGAGAATTAGAGCTGCTTGTCACTCTTGGCATTAAAGATCTTTAATGCTTGCCCAGTAAATGAGAGAAAAGAGCTTTTTAATGCACCTGGAACAGCAACTATTTCTCACTGCACCTGTAGATAAGCACAAGAATAAGGTATTTCCCCTTTAGGTTCTTGCAGGCTTCTAATGGATCCTTGGCTTAATCTTTTGGCTTTAAACCAACCACTGATCTTAGTTTTTTACTTAGCATTTTGTAAAGCTGGTATTTTTAAAAGAAATCTTTAATACTATATTTTTGTCATAATAGGAACCAGATTTTCTTACAGGGGAGAATCTATTTTATACTCTATTTGCAATTTGTAGTTTGCATAAAAATCAGAGAGAATAAATGCATTTGAATCTATTTGTTTGGTGCATGTTGAATAAAGGAAGAAGATTCCTTATTGTTTTGGTATTAACTCATGTAAGCACATAACAGCTGCTCACTGCCAGGTATATTTTTCTTGTTGAAGAAAACAAAAACCTTTTAAATGTTACAATTTATTCATTGTTTTTTATGTTATTTCTAGCACTAACTTCTGTGTAACCTCACTTTCTTCCCTGATTTTCTTTTTTCACTTTGCTATTCAGATCAGACTGAAAACATAAATGATTCTATTACAGGAAAGTTACATTTAGTTACCATTAACTTGAGCTTCTCTTGCCTGAAGATATTCAGGAAACTTGTAAATTCAGGACAAACAATTAGAAAGTGAAATACACCTAAAGGTATTCACCCTGCTCCAAGGGCAGAATCCAATATTCAGAATAAAAACCTAATGAGATGGAAGATTCAAGCTAAGAAATATCATTACATCTGGCCTGTAAAGCTCAAGATTATTTTATGGAGCACAACAAAGTGTTGGTGCTTTCAGTCAGCCCTGATCCTTTGGTCTTTGGCTACAACATTAAAGCTCAAGATTATTTTATGGAGCACAACAAAGTGTTGGTGCTTTCAGTCAGATCCTTTGGTCTTTGGCTACAACACTGTAGTAACAACTGCAGTAAGTGTGGAGACAGGTCAAAACCAGGGACCAGGGAACAATTTCTCTTCTTTCTCTCCTTCTGTTGATTTTTCTATCCAAACCCAGTAACATTAACAAACATGTTTTATTAAAAAAAGAGATGTTGGTCAACTGGTCTAGATTTACACTTGATCAATCAAACCAGTCATTCTCATCTTAGTTACAGACAGGGAAAAAAAGTGAGTAAGTGACATCCAGGGATGGCATCTCTGTGACCCATGGACTCCTCCTGCACAATTCATCAGTCAAACCAGTCATTCTCATCTTAGTTACAGACAGGGAAAAAAAGTAAGTGACATCCAGGGATGACATCTCTGTGACCCATGGACTCCTCCTGATCCAGGCCAGGGCCACAGCCACCAGCAGCTCTGAGTCTGCAGGGACACACAAGGTGACACACAAGGTGACAAATGACAAGCAACAGCCACTTTTAAGAACCCAGGGGAAAGTACCAGGAGGAGCCTCTCTTGGGTCTTTAAGTTCTGAGGGAATTCCTGCTCCATTTCCCATCACAGCTCTCAGGAATGACAATGATTTACATTTCCTGTTATTCTTAGGGCCTACCTACTTCCTAAAATAAAAACAAACAGGTCACTTGGATTAACACATGTTTAAATTTGCATTTAGTTGCTATTCACATCCACCTTATTTAGCTCTTGAGGATATTTAGCTGCAGTAAACTGTGAGAGATGAAAACCAGGACAGGGATTACCTTTGTTTCTGCTAAGGCAGCTCAGGGGTGTTCTTGCAGACAGCTACAGATGGATTTAGTCTAGAAAAGAGCAACTGGAGAAGTTCATATATGGGACCTGCACACAAGCATTTGCGAGAAA
Source organism: Passer montanus (assembly GCF_014805655.1). NCBI lineage: Eukaryota > Metazoa > Chordata > Aves > Passeriformes > Passeridae > Passer > Passer montanus. The sequence goes on along the minus strand of NW_024369262.1, from coordinate 4,734,190 downwards.
AATATTCAAGTAATTTGCTTTGTTCTTAATGATTTCTCCTTTGGATAAACTGAACTGGGGAAATGAAACAGCAACGAGCCTGCTGCAGAGACAGAATTCAAATAAACCAACCAAAGCCCAAACACCTGCCCTAAAACCAGAACAGCCTCCTCAATGTTATTGCACTTTTTGATTAACACTGAGAGCAGGTTGGGAGTTGATACTGAAAAGAGAACAGACCCAAAATAAACTTCAACTGTACACTCAGAGTGGACTCAAATACGAAATGTTCTCCAGCAGTTCAGCTTTTAAACAGCACAGCAAAAAAAAAAAAGGATATTCAAAAGAACAATTGACTCGTTGATTTTTATCTTTTATTATGAGCTAATACCAGGATGACATTCAAATGTCAGATGGCACAATTAAGACAGTCTTGGTAGGAATTATTCCAGCATTCCCAAAATTACAATTTAGTACACGAATGGCGTCAAATGTATGCATCACTCCCACAGAGAAAAATTATGGAATTCTGAATATTTTCTACCAGAATAGTTTCTGCATCAAATGGGAAAAAGAAAAACTGCTGGTAACACAGCTGACCTAGAAACCTTTTCTGGTAATGACCTGCAGAACAAAATATTTCCCTATTTAACATCTAGTAAAAAAAAATATGACTTTTGTTCAAGTTTAAGATTTAATACTTTTATATGGTTAGCCACAACAGGTATTAACCTCAGTTTTACTATACTTTTGTAATGCTACAAAAATCCTATAAAATCAAATTATAGTGAATTTTTCAGTGATTATAATTAAAAAAGCGCAGCTTGTACAAAATAAAAAAAATAAGATTCTATACTCTAATGAAAAATTTAAGACATTTTTAAATGAACAAAAGAAAGCACTTGTTAAGCTCTCCAATATTCAATGCATTCTGCACTTATCTGAAATAGCCAGACAGGAGCTAGAACTCCACTCCCCTTAGTTCACAACTAGTAATTTTGACACTATTATATATATATATAGAGGATCTATGTCTGATATTTTTACAAATAAATACAGGATAAACCATATTGCATAGTGTGTGCTTGCTGTCTGAGTCACACTCCCAAAGTTTCACAGTTATGGTAGGGAATTCAACTTACAATCTACGGGCTGAAACATTGACAGTACATGGAATTTCCTTGGAAAACCAGTGGGTTGGGTTTGTGATTGATCAGTGAACTCAGACAAACAACTCTTGCCATTCTTGCCAGCCATTAAACCTTTAATTCCACTGGACAATTCTATCCAGCCAAGCAAAAAGCAACTGTTAGCTGTAACTAGGACCAAGAGAGATCTGCCTCTAAAAAGTTCTTTTTTTTTTTTTTTTTTGTTTTTCAACCAAGTTCCTTTATCCTCAGTGAATTTCAGGCAAGTCCAGGTGTTGTGTGTTTGCAGACAGGCCCAGTGCAAACACTCCTGGATTTTGGTTCCACCAAATCACCCGTGGCCACGTCACCAACTGAACAATGGCAATCTTCCAGTATGTCACTGTAAGGTAACTTGATTTTTCTGCTAAAACTAAAAAAAAAATCTATATTTTTCAACAAAAGGCTTATCAGGAAGTTAAAAAAAAAAACAAACAAAACCTAATTTTTGCTCAATCATAACCATTTTTATGTGTTGCTTCTTTGTTAGCATCAAGGTATCGCTGAATCCTTCTGCCCTGCCAGCTTCAGCAAAGAGCACTGGGACTGGATTCAATGCTTACAGAGAGTTTATGGCTTGGATCCTATGGCTCAAAAAGATTCAGTATCCACAGAGTAAGCAGAATCTAGAATTCAAAAATCCCTACTGTTGTGAAACACCAGAAGTAGACTTTGCACAGTTTGACTAAAAGATAATGCAACGTGTGGCAGGCAAAAAGTGACAGGACTTGTATGCAGCTGCATGATCATCTCCACACACACGCACACACCATCCACACTCTAACTCTAGGGTAAAGCTCTGCAGATATTAACCCTTTCACCAGCTATGTTCATGGAAATGCTTTCTCTTTAAGGCAGGAAGTATTTAAAGTAAGGTAAAGTTTTACCTTTATTTTATTCTTTGTACCTGTAAGTCAGTTGTACAGATCGTGACAATTTTAAAAACATAAATAGTGTCCTTAAGAACATGTTTGCTAAATTAAAGTTTTGCTAAAGTTCTGACCCACTGTGGAAGACATTCACTGAAAGGCCATTGAACACTTTTCTCATACAATCAGCAAATTTATTGCCCCAGCATAGAAAAAAAAAGTTGATAAATTTAGAAATGTATAATGGCAGGAAACTACCATAAGCAAAATTTCATTAATAATAATTTAAAAAATCCTCAAATTCTTACCCACTGGTTACAAAAATATTTATTTCCTTATACTCTGGAGGATTTGTCTGTGTTTCCTGTGGTACTTCCTGGAGATTTGTACTGACCTTGTGTTCTGCTCTCTGTTGACCTCTCTGTGGGTAAGAATCTGAGCTGCCAAGCCGTGCCCAGCGGAGGCCCAGCGTGTACAAAAGTGATGTTTCCCAGTGAAATGTCTGCTGAGGACAGGCATGAAATAAGCAGGACGTGTGTGAGCCCGTGGCTTCCAGTTAAGCCTAGAACATAGCAGCAGTGCTGTTTGATTAGATCCATTTGTCTCTGCAGGAACAAACAGGGATTTCAGCGGGGGAAGCAGGGAAACAGTTCTCTCCCACCCCACACTGCCAGGCTGGTCAGTGAGTGATTCATTTATTGATTGGTTGGTTCATGAGGAGGAGAATCAGAACTAGAGCCTTGAACTTTCTTCACAGCAACCAATTAAGTTTGCCTTTTTCATTTTGGGATACTTTCCATAATGAGCTGAATCAAAAAATCTATTTGAAAAATATATATTTTTTTATATATATATATATAAAAAAAACTCATTATGTTTTGAATGTGAAACACCAATTAAGTTTAGCTTTCCTCTTTGATTCCACCCCATTGTAGGGAACCGCTTAACGAAGCTTGCATGCTAATTACCCCTCAGCTGCAAGCCTGCAGGCATTCCAAACTCTGCCTAGTGAAAGGGCCAACCCTCCTCGACACATTCACGACTACACCAGTGATTCTGAAGCAACATCCTGCCCCTTAATACTGTCAGTTTCGAGCTCTCAAGCTGAAAGATCCTTGATAAGGTGAGAAGATGTCACTGGAATCAGTAAGATGATGTGCCTAGAGTTCTGCAATACCATTTGCTAAAGTTTGTTTTTTTTATGCACCATTGATTGACAGGAAAAAAAAAATCCGTTTCTCTTTGCTTTCCAAGTCTCTCTGTGCAATGACCGATTCTTTGATACTGTCACTTTTCCAAAGTAAACCCAACAAGCCCTCCAACTCCAGCCTCAGGGGGCTCACGTCCATCCTTGGCTCTGCACCTTGCAAGGCTCACGGAGATGGTGGTGTCATAGATTCATGCGCAAGTGCTCCGGCCGTTTGGAAATCATGGGGAAAGCCTGTTTTTTGTAGGGCCCAGAGTTTGGCTGCCGGATTGGAAGTGGTGCTGAAGCCTCTCCACAGACTGTCACATCCATTTGTTCTATTCCACTGGTCTCCATCGGGTATTCCACAGGTGGCTGGGTGTTGGATGCGCCGGCAGAAGCACCTCTTCCCCAGAACTCCCCAGGGGAAAACTTGACAGGGCTTTAAAACAAGAAATACAGAAAATCAGAGACACATCACAGCACCGAGGTGTTCCCTTACTCTGCAGGAAGCTGCACTCAGTTTCTATGGAGAAGCAATTCTAATTCTTCTTTCCACTTCCAGGAGTTTGAGAAATTTCCATGTCTGGCTTCTACCACAGCCTCTTGTAAAAAATCTCTCATTTTGAGGTGATAGCAGAAGGGTTTTTCTGTACTAACACAGTTCTTTAGTGCTTAGGGTGTTCTGAAACAGTTTTGGCTGTATCAGCACTGAAAAGCAACAAATTAGAACTTCATGTGCTGCCCAGCACCACAGATTTGTCTTTAATAATGTGGTTTATAAAACACAATCACTTCTAATGGAAGTGTTGGGCTTACTCAGAAGCAAGGCTGTATTTTTTATTTCTAGTGCTTCAGCCACTTGTCAAAAAGTATTACAAAGAAAAGAAAAAGAAGATAAAGTACCTGACTGGTGTCCTAGGGCTACCTATGAATCTGCGAGGTGATCGAATTTTTGGTTCAAAAGAAAATTTCTCTTTTACGCTTTCAAGTACAGATGGAGCCACGTACGTGAAACCCTGCAAAACAGGAAAAGGGCACTGCAACTCACAGGCAAGGATGCATTCAGGATCACTTGTAGAGTTATGAAAATCTGATTATCGCAGGAAAATTATAGAAAGGAGAGTCAGTGTAGACAGAGGAACTCCTTGAAGCAAACAGTGGGACTTCAAGGAGTTGCTACACCCCAGCTATTTCTCCTCAGATCACAGATTCCCACAGACACACTCAATTTAATTCATTTTGCTCTCTGGACTGGCCACTGTTGTCCCTGCATGGCTTTGAAAGCAATGCCAGGGTTCACAGTGCAACTCTGGATCAGAATGCTGACATTCCACAAGGGCAGCACTGTTTGTTGGCTGCTGGATAATGACAACATCAGCAATAACCAGAGTACCTTCAAAGCCTTTAAACATTTCAAACCTGTTACAGGATTTGGGTTTAGTTATGAGAGTTTGCTTCAAGATGTTAGGAGTCAACAGAATGGATTTAGCCCCCATTTCCAGCAGCACAGTCACTCCTCACTCACCAGAAAGACCTGGTTGGCACTTTCACTGAGAGTTGAGTCATCTGGGCTATCAACAGGTGTCTGACGTGTAAACTTTGAATCAAACTGGCTCACATCCTCTTCAGATTGCTTTGCAAAAACAAAATGATTAAGGGTTTATATTACAGATATCAACCAAATGGCTCAGCGGTGAGCAGTGCAGCCTCTGGATGGAGTTCATTCCATGGGTTTTTGGCAGAGCTCTGCTGGAGGAAAACCCTGGAGTGGTGTCGGAATCCTGTCGCTGCCAGTGGGAGGTCACTATGGGCACTGCCACTGAGAAATAAAGGCAAGGGGGAGGGGCAAAAATTATGGATCAAAAAGGAACACGAATTAAAAAGATGTCTTAGGAAAAAAAAAATCTAAAATTACAAACAAAAACTTTAGAAATAAAATGCCAGTTTCTTGCAAGTTTAGCCCTTGTCACAACCAGTATAGAACAGTTGCAACTATTTAGTTTTTGGAGGCCTCTCCAGAGAGTTTTGTCATGTTTTTGCAGGTACAGAAGTGTTCATAGTCTGAGGGATAGAGGACAACTCTAATGAGGAATATTGTTTTATTTGCTTAAAGAAGAGCAGTAATTCCAAAATCCCTTCTTTATTCCCATGTGTCACTGGAAAGGCAGCAGGTACTCATTTGTGCAGCCTTCATGCAACCATGACACAAGCTGAAAAACCATCTGGCTTATACCAGAAACTTCCATAAAATGGCTACTAACAGAAAAACCCAAAACCACCTTCAGGTTAAGTATTTGGAAATATCAATCTTGAGTCCTTTTGAGGAGAAAAAGGTCTGGAGTCCCCATGCTGCAGAATGCTTGACATTAGTGATGCTTAAGCCAGTTTTAGGTGAGAATTTTAGTAGCTGGCAATGACAGAGGTGGCAATACCCACAGCTGCTGGAGCTGACTGTACCCAGAGGGAAAAACAGACACCATCCAAATATAAGATGGGATAATAAAAACTTCTTCATCACATCACTGTTTGAGGTAAACTCTAACTACTGCTCATAATGCACAAGATGCATTGTAAAGATTAATAAGCAAACGCAAAAAATGCTTAATTAGGTGATTTCATTTACTTTTGCTTGGCAACTCTATCTAGTTGAAACTACTGACTTACTGTAGAGGGTTTAGAAGCTGATCTCAGAGTGAACTGCACTTGCAGGTCTGTTTAACCTATGGGTCAGAAGCAGGAGGAATTCAGACTGAAGCAGATCAGGTGCTAGATCAGATCTGCCAGCTTTAATTGAGGGTGAATCTGTCCCCTGAGCTGATATAACTGATGCACCAGGAACCAGTGGCACTCCAGTTTGTAAAGTGAACGTTTCTCAGTTTTATTGAGAGCTTTGCTAAAGGCACACAGGGCATATCTCTCTCCCAGCAATCCCAGTACATACCAATAAGGGTTTAAAAGGAGGTTCCACCTTGCGTGCCAGCAGCTCGTCCCAGTTGATGTGTCTGAAGAAGGCATGAGCCTGCAGGGGGGACAAAGGCACAGTCAGCACCTGCCCCAGGGCACAGAGCCCACAGCTTCACCACTAACATCTATCCAGAGCCTTTCTCTGGTGTGTTTCTTTCCAAAATCACATTTGGTCTAGTGTAGAATATTCTGCAGCACTGCCTCAGAGTGGCTGGAAGAGCTGAGAATTGAGATCACACCTCCAAGTCAGACACACGTCCCCATTTCCTTGGAAGTGTCAGAAAAAGCCAGTTTACATGCAAAATACCTCTGCATTTTCCAACTTCAGAAGTTAAACCATGACAAAACACTGCATTAATGACAAATTATCAGAACTCTGAAATATGGAGGACTCTAATACTTGTCAATATCACCACAAAAACAAAGTCAAGCTGGAATGCTACACTTGTCCCTTCAGGGAGCTGCACTAATACAGGGCTGGCAAGGTTTTCATCAGACTGCTGAGTATCCTCACCCTTCCAGGGCTGCACAATTAGCATTGTGCAATTACTCTAGAAGATCTACTGCAAGACAGAGCTAAAGAATAGAAGTTATTTTCCAAATCTCAAATCATCTAATAGCCAGACAGCTGCTTTTGTTAAGCTTTAAAGACTTCAGGTTTTGATGAGTTGTCACATGTGGCTGCCTTTCTGCTCATTACCCTTCAAGACAGACACTCTCCTTCCCTGAGGTACCTTCAAAGCTGTTTTATTTTCAGTGAGGTCATTCAAGAAGTCTCAAGTTAAGTTCCAGTTACCTGAACTTCTCCAGCATCTCCAGGACCAGCTCCTAGACGTGAGGCAGCATTTCTTTTTAGCAGCTTGATGAGAAATAACACCCAGAAAAGCAGAATTAGTTATGCTGTTATAACCAGACTAGTTCTGCCATGAATCATCACTTCAATGAGTACTGTGCAGAATGAATACAGAACCGTCAGGAAAATCTGCATTCACCTGAAAACAGTTGTATTTTCAAGGGAAATCACTTTCTGTACCACTCAGCAAAAAAGTGACTTAATCAGTAACAAATCAAGCTTGAACTGAACAGCCACAGTGGTCTCATTATATTTCTATTTTCTACATACATGTGCAGTACTAACAATCATTAAAATTCTACCTTTTTAAGCAGATCTCTGGCTTCTTGTGTGAGGTAGGGAGGCAAGTTGAGTTTACACTTGAGAATCTTGTCAATTGTTTTCTTTCTGTTCTCCCCAGTGAAAGGAGGCTGGAAAGCACCATTGAGAAAGGAGGAAAAACAGGACTTGTTGAGATCTTTAATTTGTGTACACAGAACTCACTTCAGTCATTTATAAAGCAGGTAAAATTACTGCAAATAGGCACTGTTTGGCTAAAAGCAGCTCATGCCTGTAGGCAAACTTGAGAGCTGGATTTTGGTTCTTTCTTACTTGCAGTGTGTATATACACAATATATGTATTTATACATGCAGCTGATTTAGGGTACAGGGAAGCAGAAAAGCTACAAAGGGAAATACATGCAATTATAACTGTGCACCTACTGCTCCAGTCAGCATGTCATACATTAATGCCCCCAAACTCCACCAGTCCACAGCACGGTTATGCCCACTCCTCATCAAGATTTCAGGGGCCCTATAAGCAGAAAAATCAAAAATATGAAAGTATTTTAATGAGCTTAATATTAATTATGACTGCTATTTTCAAACAAAACCCCATTTATCAAGTAAAGTTGTCGTAAATGACTGAACCACCAGGTAAAAAAGGCAAACCACAGGCATTACCCCCAGAGCAGAGCAATACTTTTGTATTTCATCGTGCAGCTCACATGTATTCAATTGTTCCACAGAATGTGTGTGTGACTGTTCCGTCGTGAATGGATTCTTTACATAACCCGAAGTCAGTCAGTTTTACATGACCTGAAATTAAACAGATCAGATTTAAGACTTGTCAGAATTCTGCCATTGGTAGAAGTAACATTGAGAAAAATGAGGAATTTTTAACATGGATATGTAATTACTCTGAATTACTTCCACATATGGTGTGACAAAGCAATGCAGCTATAAAGCAGAACAAGGTAATCACACTTACAGAGAAAACCAAGTGCTGCCACTTGAAAAACCACCAAAACTTATTCAAATACAGACAAATGTATTTAAACATAAAGACTGTAGAGCATCATTTAGCTAAAAAAGTAGGTTACTGAATTTTACTGCCTGCTTCAAAATTCACAGAATGATCTTCAACAAACTGTAAAGTGCCCTGAATAATTCAGTACGAAGACTCAGACTAAGTAAACACATTGTTTAGGAAAACATGAAAATTCTGGGTGGTACAGATTGCCAGACTAATCAGTGTCACAGTCACTGGAACAGTGCAGTCAGGAAGTGAAACTGCTGTCAGTGGGAAGTGTCAGCTGCTGGCTAAGTCACTGCAGCCACAGATGATCTGGCATCCTACCCAAAGTGCCTTTGCTACCATCAGTCATCCCCATTGACTGAAATGCCACAGGTTCTCCTTCACAATGATCCAGAGGTGCAGAAATGGCAGATCAAGCACTCAAAACATGCCTGGCTCCATGGAACTGAGCTTGCTGTGGCCTGTTAAACCAAGGAAGCTGTGTTTGAGGGCAATTAGCTCTGGCACCTCTTCCCTTATCCCAGGAGTGGCACAACCCTGCCACTGTTCTAAGGAGATTTCACCTAGAACTGAGGTGCTGTGACCTTTGGGAGAATTGCTTTCAAAGGACTGGCAGCCTGACTCATGACTAGAGCTCTACCTTGGTGATTAAGCATGATATTCTCTGGCTTCAGATCCCGGTAGATGATTCCTTTTTGATGCAAGTGCCCCAGTGCCATGGAGATTTCTGCCAAGTAAAAGCTGAAAGGGAACAAAAATCAGACATATTCAATCATGCACAGCATCTTAAGCAAATCTTTCACAGTTTTCAACCTCCAAACCTTGACCACTGCCCTATGGACAGAGCCTCACTGAGCAGCCAGCAGTGACCCTCCTCTGTTGTAAGAGTGGAGTCCCACCAGCACAAACTGGTGAGGGCAGCACATGTACACCCTCCCCAAACCCACTGAACTGCTCTTTCACTACCCTCCAAAATGAATGAGTAGTTAAATATAGTTTAAGCACTTGGAAAAAAAACCCCAAACTATTAATTTACAAAAATAGCTTCGCTTACCAGGCTGTGTCTTCCATAAATATCCCTTCTCTCTCTAACTGCATAAATAGTTCTCCTCCTGTCATGAGAAAAAATAGATTGTACTCAATTACAAGTATCATTTTAAGTCAGTCAAAAGTCTATTTTCTAGGAAAACTAAAAGCAACAGGTATTTTTGCCTGCTGTACAACAGGCTGTTTTACAAAAAAAACAACTGAGCTACTGTTCTGTTACCCTCAGGATTCCAGCAACCTGCAGAAATCAGCATTTTAAAAACAAGAGCATTTCTATCCCTGTTTTTTGTAGTTACAGCTTGAAAAAATTGCTTCTGATCCGTGTCTGTTTCCCTAACCATGAAATAAGGGTAACACTTTCTTCTGTCACAAAGAACCTGCAAGGATGAAACCCTCAGGTAACTCTGTGGGATTGCAAAGAACACACAAAAATTACAAATCTAGTGGAATGAAGTTTTAAACCCCCTCTCTCCTGTACTGTCATGAAAAACAATTGTTTTATGTTTCATTCCTCTTTATTGTATGGAATTAGAAAGTTTATTCATGTTCTTCTATGTATTTTTAATACCAGCCTGTTTCAGTTTAAGACACCAAGCCATCATTAATTGGCCTTTTACCTGTAGGGTAAGAACCCCAAATTCTTGATTGTGCAAGACCCCAAGGAGGTAAAAGAATGTCATATACTGACCACTGAGATACTCAAGGATGAGGTAGAGTTTTCCACCAGTCTGAAAGGCATAAATTAAGTCCACAATGAAGGGATGTTTCACTTCCTCCAGGATATTCCTCTCTGCTTTTGTGTGAGCTGTATCCTTGGCATTCCTTACAATCATTGCCTGCAAAAGGCAGGGATATGTGAGCACAGAGCATGCTAAACAAGGCAGACTTTTATACTGAGTTCAGTTCTGAGTTTATTAAATTACAACACTACATAGGAGTTAGCAACAGCATTAAAAAATTACATTTCACCACAGTATCTACGTAAGAGGTTTCTTACAGTTTTAAGTCTTTATTTCATAGAATCACACAATAATTTGGCTTGGAAAGGATCTCCTGACCTATTTAAATGAGCTGCTGAGAACTACCCAGAAGAAAAAAATTGAAGTTTAATTCTAATTCCAAATGGATCTGAGTAAAAACTGTATATATCCTAGAACTTATTTTTAGGTATATTAAATCATTAGATAATTCTAAAGGGTAAACAGAGGAATAGATTTTTTTTTTTTTTTAGATCCAGAGAGCAGTGAAATTCAGGTTTACCTTTTTAAGAACTTTCATGGCAAATATTTTCCCGGTGTTTGCTCCGGTTACTTTTCGTACTTGAAACACCTAAACAACACCAACACAATGGCAATCACATATCTCAGCTGCATGAACTGCCACAAGCTAAAGAGCAAAGTTGTGCAAGAGAGAGAGAGAGAGAGGAGATCACCCACAAACTGCGAGGCAAGAGGCAGAGACTGGATGCAGGATGACTCTGGGACATTCCCTGCTGCTTCCAGCAGTGAGGCTCTGCCAGGCACCTCCGTGCCCACCTTGGGGTGCTTCTGCTCTGTTCCACCAGGCAGAATGGACTTTCCAGAGAGGGGAATGAGAGAGAGGCCCTGGGGGAGGCAGGGCTGGGGCTGCTGACCTTGCCGTAGCCGCCTTTGCCCAGCACGCGCAGCAGCTCGAAGCACTCCGGGCGGATCTTCTCAGGGCCTCTGTTCACGCTGGTCTCTGAAATCTCAAACTTCTCACAATGCTCCATCCCGCTGCAGAAAAGCACAACAGGGCTGTGAGTCCACCTGGCACTGAGAAGTGAGCAAATGCAAGCACTGCCTCCCTGGGAAGTGTCTGAGTGACGGCGGCAGAGATCTGCAGGGCTCCCCCCACCAGGGATTATTGCTGATGGTGTGCAAAGCTGCACCCTGCACTGAGAGGTTGCCTGCAGATTTTGGGGATTTATAGCAGCAAGATTTCCTTCAAACCCCTTCAATTTAATGCACAATACACCAGAATTAAGTTTAGAGGATGAAAACCTCAAACTGACTCAGGTATTTCCTTATATCGTTATATCCATATTACAAATATTATTCAAGGGCAAGAGATTTGTTAGGAGAAACAAGGATCAAAAGACAAGCAGCAGCTTTCACCAGAATTCTTTTTATTATTGTTTTATTTCAAGATACAATTGACAAATTTTAATGTGAGGAAATAGTGAAACATCTAAAAATGACTCAAAATGGAACCAGAAGGACAAAATTTTCTGTTTACCTTAACAATGTAACAAAATCAGAAGTTATTTGTGGTGGGCATGAATGATACAGAATATTTTCTAGCAGCAACTTACAGGTCATATTGGCCAACTCCTCCATGGTCCATGCTCTCACTTAATTGACCCTGGGGATGAGAAGAGTACAAGAAAGATGAATTAGAAAATGGAAAGCATTAAAAACAAATGCACTGATGTGGTTTACAACTTTTTAAGTTTGAAAAGACAAAATCTCTATATAATTAAATAGGTCAGGAATAAAAAATTATCAGCAGAAGACCAAAAAAATCTACTAAATTCTGTGCCAGATTTGCAGCACTGCCATCAGTGACACAGGGAACCCCTGTCTTACCTGGCTGCATTGTTATGCAATCACTCAAATATCACAGGTACAATTTCACACCCCCAACTGAACTTGAAAAATGTTAAGGTACTGCAAATTTCTTTCACATTCCTCTTACACAGAAATTTTTGAGCCCTACTGCAGCACTATGCAAATCAGATCAATAATAAAGATTATGTGAACAGATGAACTGGGACTCCTCTGCACTAAAAATCTACTGACAAGGTTTTAATATTTTACACTGGGAAGTCAAATCCCAATGGTGAAGAAAGAATTCAGCTTTACTCTGATGTGAAACACATTTTCTGACCAAAAATCAGCACTGAAGAAGTTCCTGCACTTCAGCACCAGAACCAGTCACCATTAAGGAATGAGCTTGAAATCTGAAGAGATATTTTCCTCAAAGAATTTTAACCTGATCCCTTCCCTCTAACTGTGGCTCTGCATGGCAAAAGAAGTGCAAAGGCAGCAGACAGCTGGAATGAATGCAAATAGAATGTCAGGGCAAGCTTCTAGTGAGCTGCAGACTGTACTGGCACATTCTTATTTGGAAATATGGACACAAAATAACAACTGTGAGTTTGTGGTGAACAGCCTGGGACCTGCACACTGAATAGAAATATATTGAGTGACTTGTGAAATTCAGAGAAGCAGAAGAAAAAGAAAACCCTGAGATCTGCAAAAATCAGCCCAAGCCAAGGAGTGCATTTTAAAATATTATCCAAGTGAAAACACTAACCAAAGAAAACTCAAAACTTTCAACAGCTTCCAGACCATTTCAACGTTAAAGTTTACAGAGGCTGGTTTATTTTGGGTGATCTAAAGGGGAATTTAACTCTTGGATCCACCTACTAACACCACAGGCAATTAAGGAGTCCAAAAGATCAGGTTTGTTTCCAGCTCAGGGAGCTGCCAGCTCATGTCCTCCTGTTGATATTTATTAGAGAAATCCAGCTTATTGACATGTTTCACAATAAGAGCCACTAGAGCTGCCCTTGACCCCACTCTTAGATGCCAACAAATGAGTTTTTAAAAATCTAACCCAGAGAATAAACACCCCTCAGTGCCCAGAGCAACTCCTCCTGTTACCCAATGGCTCTGGCAAAGTTTATGTGTGCTGCTCTTGCTCCTGTGAACTCTGGGTTTCATTCTCTGTATTAATTTAACCAAAAGTCACTTCAGATTACCATTCTGGGATTTTTTTCAGGCTTCCTTCACATTTCACACCACCAAGAAAGGCAGTGGGAAGCCACCAGCCCTTCAGTCCATACATTGTTTCATTTATTACAAACACCTAAATTAAGGCTGAGGTTTTTTTCTTTCCACCATAATAATTAGTGCAAACAACCACATGGCTTTTGAGGAAACTCCTTTCAAACAAGGCTTTAGATTTTCCAGGATGGCTGTGCCTACTCAAACCACAGCTGAGCTCCTGGGCTCCTCCTGGCCTCACAGTTTTTGGGAGACACCAGAGCAGAAACGTGACAGCAGAGTGTCCCCCTTGCTCATTCCTGGATCTGCTCTGGCTCCATCCTCTCCCAGATCCTAGCAGGACACACACCCGCGGAGATAACTTCCATTGGAATGTTGCTCCCCTCACACATTCCTGATGTTCCCCTCCCTCCTCGCTCTTGTTTCCATCTCAAGCCCATTCTCACCCCTCTTATCTGTTTGCCAAGAGGCACCTGGGACCAACCAAGGTTGCCAAAGTCCATGGAGATGTCAGTCAAGGCAAGGTTTTCAAATCCACAATGGTTTCATTGTTCCCTGAGGCTCAATCACAGGAACACCAGAGAGAACAAACTCAACTTTCTGGCCACCTCGATCAGAACCTGTTCTTGGCAGCATTAACAGGGTGATGCAAGAAACCTTTTCTGAAGCCAAGTGTTGTATGGATTATTGAGGGGACAGCCAGAGCTTCTCCTGCAGGCTGAGAAGCTTTCAAGCCTTCAGCTGTCACAACAATGTCTCTGCAGGTTCCACGGAGTGAGGGTAACAGAATATCTGCTTATCTCCCCACGGGACCGACAGCAAACATGGAAGGGACTTTCTACAAGGGAGGGAGGTTTAGATTAGATATTAGGGGGAAATCCTGCCCTGGGAGGGTGGGGAGAGCCTGGCACAGGGTGCCCAGAGAAGCTGTGGCTGCCCCATCCCGGGAAGTGCCCAAGGACAGGGCTTGGAGCCACCTGGGAGAGGGGAAGGTGGCCTGAGGTGATCTTTAAGATCCATTCCAACCCAAAGAGTTCCGTGATTCCATGACCTCAAAGACGCCAAGACTGTCATCAGCATTTAAAGAGCAGAAAATAAACCTAGTGCCAGTTTGAGCAACAGCAAAGGGTTAATACACAAAACAACACCCAAAAGCAACACAAGACCTAGAAAAACACAAACAGAGATGATGCAACAAAACCCCCGGGGGGCTTTGCCAGGACCGAGGCGAGCACCACGAGCTGCAAAGGGCGCATCAGCCGGGAGCGCCCGGGCTGGAGCAGCCCGACCCGCCGAGCGCAGCATCTCAAACCTCGCCGCTCAATTTTGGCGCCAGAGCCGCCACTTCACACGGCTCCAGAAAGATCGGCATTCCTGCGCTGACGTCCGGGCATGTGACAATACAGAAATCATTAAAAAAAAAACCCAAAAAAAAAAAAACCGGTGCGGCGCCCGTGCCGCGATCCCGGCGCCGGAGTTGGGCGGGCAGAGCTGAGGCTGTCCCGGGCCGGCTGGGGCTCGGCTCGGGCTCTGCCCGGGCACGGCCGCGCTCCCGCC